>NW_020837949.1:49447339-49776900 GCF_003676395.1 Aethalodelphis obliquidens | reverse complement strand
CACACACACACACACACACACACACACACACACACACACACACACACCCACCCAGAGTTTATAGTTGTCTATAACTGTTAGGAAAAAATAGTTTCCATTGTTTTGAAAAATTACTAAGATTTATATAGGAAGCTCAGAATCCACTTCTATTGAATTTGTAAAACCATCATGTGTACAAGTGGAAGTTCCTGCCTATGAAGAAATTGCTGCTCTCACTTGTCTCTCCCCTTTCATATCTATCCCAAGAACAAGTCACTCTCTGTTCTTCCTTTGTCCATTTTCCAACTCAATATTCCATCCTTAGCGTCCCCCAAAGAGTGAAGTGTCTTCAAGCATCAGCCAGCGACTAACAGTGTCCTGTCTTGTGATTACAGTGAGCTTTTTGCAGATTATCATGGGCTTGGGATCCAGAACAATGAGGAAGAACATTTATAACATGTCACACGGGTGGATCTTGCTTTACAGTATGTGTGTGTGATCCGGAAGTGTTGTGCTCCCAAGAGCTCCTGCTTCCCTTGATCTTACATTGTCTGTGCAGAGGTTGCTCATCTTCATTTCTGGCAGTGACTTTAAGAAGGGGCTTTAATTTTACCCTTTCTCATCATCTCTTTTGAGTAATTACTGTAATCTTCATTCAAATACTCTGTAAGGAACTTTAATATGTGATTTATAATTAAATATGAAAGGATCTGTGAATCCCTTTGAAAAATGTAACAACCTGTTGTCATGTGAATAAAATGATTGCACAGCACTTGTCCTATACAATTCTGGTTTTCCTGGTTGTGATACAACATAGTTCTGTGAAAGGATTGCCTGGGTGTCTTTTTGCTTACCTGATAACTGTGCTTACTACTTTTTTTAGGAAGGCAAAAACACCCCAAAAAATGAACTTGGAAGAATGAGATATTCCAGTTGTTTGATGGTAATGATGGAGGTATGACTAGTCATTGTTTTCTGGGCCAATTCACCTCTGATGTGTTCTCCCAATAGGACACCCATTATTTCTTCTTCCTCTATAATTTCCCCTCCTTTTTAAATGTTTCTAAAGTGGCTTCCCAGGCTGAAACTTGCTGTATCACAAGTGGTAGAGGAAAGAAGGATGCAATTACAAGATGAAATGTATTAAATGTATTAAACGCAGTGTCTTAGTTTTCAGCGTCTCCTCTGGGCTCCGCCTCCTGCAGGACTAATGCCTAATGATTCCAGGAAGTGAAAGCAATTAAATTTCACTTGGTGTAAAGTTGAAGAAATTGTCCCATGTGAAAAGAATGTTTCTTTGCCACATTCCATAGGTGGCAATAAACAGGCAAATTTCACTGGTTTTGATATAGTAGTAGGAGATTTCACAGGGCTCAGGTTGATTTCATTTTAAAAAGTTGAATTTATGGGACAGAGGACTGAAAGGTTTGTACTGACATGTTTAAAACCCTCTTTTAAAAAGGGGCATATTGCATCGTTCCATTTAAGTGTTCACACCACAGACTGAAACATAATCTGTTTACTGAAAAAACAACTTTTTATTGCCCTGTGAATAATTTCCCGTTGAAAAAGAAAACAATGTACAATATTTTAGTGCTTTGTGAAACATCTGGAAATTTTTCTTCAGTTGCTAAAGCTACTAGGAATTTGCATCCGCATTCAAACTACTGATGTTTTAATTTAATGCAGAACAACCTCAGACATACTATTGAACAAATCTCAAAGCAACAGCTTCCAAAGGCCCACTGAGGGCACCCGGAGACAAAGCGGCTAACCCACCGAAGGGCGAGTCTGGTTTCACGGAGAGCCCTTTAGGGATGGTTTGCTTCTTTGTCCTCACTTTTCTGCACATAGGGTAAAGTGGAATGTATTAGTTAGGGTTATGCCAGCTGCTCCAACAAATAAACCCCAAATCTCAGTGGCTTAACATAGGGAAGTTTTTTTCCTACTCACCTAACAGCCCAACGTGGGTGTGCTGAGTAGGCAGGCAGCTTCCACATTGAGATGTGGGACTCTAACTCCTTCCATCTCCGACTGTGCACCTTCCGCAGGGAGCCCTGCAGCAAGGAGAAAGAGGATGGAGGCTGAAATGGTGCCCATGAGGCCTGCTTACATGCCATGGGCTAGAACTCAGTCGCGTGACCAAACTAACCACAGGGAGGTGAGAACCGCAAACCATTCCCAGGAAGGCCAAGGAAAAGGTTTGGCCAACAGCTAGCCAGTCCACAGATCCCAGTCAGTACGTTACAAGATTAAAATTTCTTTCCAAATTCCAGCATGTTCAGTGTTCATTATTCACTTATCCAATCCCTATTATGGGTTCTATATAAATCACTCTACTGAAGGCCCTGGGAGATCTGAGGAGACTAACGGGGCAGGAAAGTCACGGGACTTCAGACACTCTTTCCTGAGCTCAGCTCCAAAACCTTTATTTCTGAAAGTTGTCAGTTGAGACTAATGATACAGACAGGAGATGCACATTAACCAATTCCAGCTCTGGAAAAGAGTACAAGCTTTGGAGTCAAAAATCCTTTTTGCATTTTATTCTATTTTACTTTTCTCCCACGACTGCCATTTCTCCACAAGAGAACTTCATGCAAACTTAAGACTCAGGTACTCTTTACAAAAAAGCCTTTCCACACGTTGTTTAAGTGCCGATCTGCAGGCACAGTACTCAGACCTAAGGTGATGCAGTGATGTGAGCCAATTTCCCTCAGGAGCATGTCCACCTTGAAAAGGTAAATTAAGATATAAATAACTGAGGGTCACCTGAGGGTTCTTCCTGCCCCATCCTGTGCCTCCTTCCACCCAGCTTATCCGAGCAGCCCTTCTCTGAGCTACCTCCAAATGTGATCCCACTTCATCATCCTATGATAATTGAATATTTACCTGTCAGCCTCCTCCCTGAGACGATAAACTCCATGAGGAAAGAAATCCTCTATATCTTATTTATCCCCAGCAGACACCACAGACTCTGGCTCCTAATAGATGCTTGCTAAACTCTTGTGGAATGGGACTGAATTTAGTGCAAGTTAGAAAAAGATAAATTCCGTAAGACAGTAAAAGAATCAGAGAGCTACTAGTGTTCAGAGAGCACCATGCATCTGGCTCAAGAAGGGTGGTGAGGCGGGGAAGATTTCCTGAAGCGTTTGAAGTGGATTTTAAAGGAAGGATAGAGTTTCAACAAGCAGCATTTCAGCAATGGCCCTGCAGGTACAGGAACAGCATATGTAAATGCTCAGAAGTGAAAAAGCAAAGATACGTTTGAGGACTAGCTAGTATTCTTGTTTATCTTGTGCTTAAAGTGTGTGAAGGGAGGGATAAGTGACAGGAATGGAAAGGAAGGTTGTGACTATTCTAGAAAGGGCTTTGATTCTCAGGCTGGTAAGTTTCCATTTAATTCTGTAGGCACCAGGGAGCTGGGGAGGTCTAGTACCAGGAGGATCGATCTGCTAAGTGGTCAGGGGATGCAGTGTGTGTGAGAGAGGCCGGAAGAGGAGAGGCCTCTGCAAGGCCTGATATCAATGCAGGTGGATGGCATCAGGGCCCTATCTGAGGCAATGGATAGTGAGGAGGGATAGGGCAGGAGGAGTTGGGGGCCTAAGGCAGAGGAAAAGCTACAGCTCTTGATAACTGGTCAGATTTCAAGGAACAGTGACCAGGGAGGAGAGCTAGGGATGTGACTAGACAGTGCTGCCATTCACAGGAAGAGGAACTTTGGGAGGAAGAACTCATTTGGTGATTGAGGGAGAAGTGAACATTTTGGTTTGAGACATTTTGAGCTTGAAGGGCTTGGGGGAGACAGGGCGAGGGGGCTGGGAAGGTGGGTCATCCAAATGGATGAACAGAGATCTGGCAGTGCAGAGCTGTTAGGGAGGGTGGAGAGGGTGAGGAGGGTAGGAAGGAGGACCGCATGGCCTAGGCCATGAAATTTCTCACACTGAGACTTTTGGCATTGTCTCTGAGTTTATATATACCACCCTTGAATTTTTGTGGGTGTTGAAAATTTAATAAATATAAATTTTAAAAGTACACCACAATTTTGTAACCCTATTGGGATATTTATTCACTGTTCTAATATACAGGGAGACTTTAAAAAAAATAGAAATGTTTTTAATAGCTCTGACTAGAGGTCCCCTCATAACCTGCATTTACCACCAATTATAGTAATCTCTCCACTGAACTATAATTGCTGCATCCTCACCCATGTCCCCACTGCCTGAGGGGTGGCATGGGGTTAGAATCCCAATAGCTAGCCTGACCGCTGGCAGAGAGAAGGCAGCTCACTAAATATTTGAGGAGGGCTGGTGAGGAAGAGGGAAGTCATCTATACTGAAGTAATAACTACAGACATCAAAAGGGAAAAGACGATATAGAAGAAAAACAAGTGTCTTCCTTTCAAAAATTGCAACAAAACAGTCTTGTAGCATTAGCAATCTTACCTAACATCTGGCAGTTCTCAAATGCGAATCAGGCGCCATCTTTTGTGTGAAGCTTCCTGACATTATCACGGAAGTTCTGTCCAACTCAGTGTTGGGATGTAAGGTGAAGAGATGGGAAGATGAGGGGAATGCCACCCCAGTTCTTTTTAACACCTCGAATCCCATTTTTGAACACAGTACAAACTTCTCCCAAGAATCTCTCTGACCACCTTTTCTATTCCTCACTCCCTTTGGCTCCTGAGTGAAAACGGATGGAGAGAGATAAGGTCAAGATGTGAGAGATTTAAGCAAATTTGAAGACGAGGGACAAAAGATCCTGGCCTTTTTCCTTCCCATTAAACCCTGGGCAGATGGTCTCAAGAAGAAAGAAAACACACTGCCCAATTATTATAAGAATATACTTCTGATACACCTGTTTTACTTCCCGAAGACGACTTTGATGACCTTAATTTTACCTACGCTATGGTATAAATTTTCACTGAGATCTTTATCGCATGCTGACACCAGTTAGCACATGAGTTAAAGCAGAAGAATTCACGGCAATTTAATACACACCTTCGAAGAAAAGGAAACACTAATCGAAATGAAGACTGTCTCAAAAACCAATTGAGGGCTTCCCTGGTGGCGCAGTGGTTGAGAGTCCGCCTGCCGATGCAGGGGACGCGGGTTCGTGCCCCGGTCCGGGAGGATCCCACAGGCCGCGGAGTGGCTGGGCCCGTGAGCCATGGCGGCTGAGCCTGCGCGTCCGGAGCCTGTGCTCCGCAACAGGAGAGGCCACACCAGTGAGAGGCCCACGTAACGCAAAAAAAAAAAAAAAAAAAAAAAAATTGAGCAGGTGTGCATTTCCATAATGGCTACACAATTCAGCCCCATAGTAGTGTTTGCTCCTTTTGCTTGTGAACTGAATTAGTAATCTTCACGTGCCCTGTCCCAGTGATTGAAATAAATTACTTTGTTAAATTATGAAGCAGGTTGACCCATCTGTTGGCCCAGGAATGTTCAGATTCTCAGAGGGTTTATTATTCCAAATAATGACTGCCATATGCAGCGGTAAACAGTTCCTTTAAAACTGACTGAAGGATTTGGTGCGACTTTTTGAAGGCAATTTATAAAGCTGTTCGTGTTCTCCTAAAGGATCTGCCCTTCAACTAACTTCCAGAAAAGTTGTCTTGATCGGTTAATCCTGGCGAGACACCTTGTTCTCTTTGGAGAGGAAAGAGGATGGGAAGAGCAGAAACATATGTTCAGAGAGGACCTACAGTGTGTCAGGCGCCGGCACATACACGAGTCCTGCTCCACGGGGTCTCCCACAGTCCTGTGCGGTGGAAATTAACAACCCAGAGAAAACGGCAGGTGAGAGAAGGTAAGCAGCTCATCCAAAGACAAATGCTGAGGTGCTAACGGAGACTCACACCCAGTCCACTGACTCCAAGACACACCGTGCTATTTCCACCAGGCCTGAGCATCTAATGGAAAGCATGTACACTGAGCGTTGCAGCAAGAATTCTGTGCCCTCGCAATTCAGGCCCGTGGGAGAAAGAAAAAAAGAAAGAATATGGATGCCACTATTGTGATTCTGCAAACAATACCGTCTGACAAGCTTGTCCCCTCTCTCTAAAAAATGAGCCTCATGCTTCACTTCCTGATCTCCTTTAAGGGGGAGAGGGCAGGGCTTTGAACTCCCATTGGCAAGAATCTAATAGGAATGCTTTAAAGACAAAAATCTGTGGATCCCCTTTTCATATGTGACTTTCCTTCCTTTAGATAATCCTCATGCTTAAATCCCAGGGGAAAATGCACACTCTGCTCACACAAGGTCCATAAACAGCTCTGACCATGGACCAGCCATGATTTGTTCATGATGTTCATGGTGACTCACTGTGGCTAGATTACAGATGCTAAATTGCTGATGGATGGCCCAAAGCCAGCACATGGTTGGCTCTTCTGGTATTCAACAGCAGGATTAATCATGTGTGGAAAGGCCTTTTTTTTTCCCTCTGTGAAAAATGAAATGGCTAATATACAGGATGGAATGAGTGCCCTGGAAAAATTCCTTTCTTAACAGGAAAAGAATAAAGCTATTAAAAGAATAAACTCCTATATGTGACATGATGACAGTGGGATTTTTCTGACGAGCTAGATGAATAAGCTCCCTCACCTTTGATTTATGCCAGTGCAAAGAGTCTCTCAAAGCTTCAAAAGGCAGAGAGCGCATTTGGAGATGCCGACAGTCTCCACACCCCGAAGGGAGTGAGAAGGTAAGACCAGGCCACAGGCAAGCGTTTGACAGGCAGAGACCTGAAGAGGTCGGCAACAGAAGGGAGAAAGGGTGGCAACAGAAGTGCTGGCAACAGAAGGGAGAAGGGGTGCCTCGGGTGGGTGTGCCAGAACCTTCGGTTGAGGCTGCTGCCCTCGTTTCAACAGCACTGGAGGCACCTTTGCATGGGTCAAAGAGAGGCCCTCCCTCTCCAGTTGGTCTCCCAAACCTGAGGGAAGCCAACGTGTTCCTTCGCTGTCAGCTTGAATCCTGTGGAAGGGGCTAGTAATTAGAATGGTTCTTCACCTCCACCAAAGATGGAACCAGAAAAAAACAAAGCCCACATTCAGAGCCTTAGAAAAGACAATATATAAAAATTAATTCCCAACAAAGGAGTGCATTTAACATCAGAAGAGACTGCCCAGGTAATGTTCATGGAGAAGAGAAGTTTTATTTGAATTATGCATTTTTAAATTAAATCAAGAGCAATGTGTACATGATCAGAAAAGCATAAAACATCAGACAAATCCAAATTCAGAAAAACCCACATCCATAAATATTCTACAAAATGACCCGCCAGTACTCTTCAAAAGTCATGAAAGACAAAGAAAGGCTGAGGAAGTGTCACAGATTGGAGAAGAGTAAGGTGAGATGGTAACAAAGGACACGTGAGATCGTAGATGGGAGCCTGGACCAGATGAAGGACTTTAGGGGATCAAAAAAGACATCTGTAGATTAATTAACAGTAGCTAAATTGGTTAGTAATGTTCTATCAAAGTTAGTAATCTGTAAATTGGTTAGTAATGTTCTATCAAAGTTAATTTCCTGGCTTTAGATCATTGTACTATGATCATGTAGGATGTTAACATTTGGAGAAATCTTTGTACAGTTTTTGCAAGTTCTTTTGTAAGTTTTTTTTTAAAGGCACTGATGCAGAAAGGCCTGCAATAAAAAGCAGTGGCCCACAGTTGCACTGATCCTCCATCCCAGTCCTAGACCCCAGAAGCAACCACTTTTCACTCTTTTAGTCTTTTCTTCAGGTAGTTACCCATGTATCACTAGATAGTATTCTTAAAATACTATGCCTTAATTAATTAATTTTAGACAATAACTACTAATTTCCTGTCCTGATGGATGACAATTTATCAATAGTTCACTATCAGCCTCCACTGTTCTTCTTTATTCTTTTTTTAAATTTTTATTGGAGTATAGTTGCTTTACAACGTTGTGTTTAGTTTCTTGCTCTACAGCAAAGTGAATCAGTATACATATATACACCCTTTTTAAGATTTCCTTCCCATTCAGGTCAGCATTGAGTAGAGTTCCCTGTGTTATACAGAAGGTTCTCATTAGTTATCTATTTTATAACATAGGAGTGTATATATGTCAGTCCCAATCTCCCAACTTATTCCACCCCCCTTCCCCCTTCAGTAACTATAAGTTTGTTCTCTACATCTGTGACTCTATTTGTTTTGCAAATAAGTTCATCTCTACCATTTTTCTAGATTCCACATATAAGTAAGATTATACAATATTTGTTTTTCTCTTTCTGACTTACTTCACCCTGTATGACAGTCTCTAGGTCCATCCACGTCTCTGCAAATGGCACTGTTTCATTCCTTTTTATGGCTGAGTAATATTCCATTGTATATATGTACCACATCTTCTTTATCCATTCCTCTGTTGATGGACATTTAGGTTGTTTCCATGTCCTGGCTATTGTAAATAGTGCTGCAATGAACATCGGGGTGCATGCACCCTTTCAAATTATGGTTTTCTCCAGATATATGCCTAGGAGTAGGATTTCTGGGTCATATAGTAGCTCTATTTTTAGTTTTTTAAGGAACCTCCATACTGTTCTCCACAGTGGCTGTACCAATTCACATTCCCACCAACAGGCTAGGAGGGTTCCGTTTTCTCCGTACCCTCTCCAGCATTTATTGTTTGTAGATTTTTTGATGATGGCCATTCTGACTGGTGTGAGGTGATACCTCATTGTAGTTTTGATTTGCATTTCTCTGTTAGTGATGTTGAGTATCTTTTCATGTGTTTGTTGGCCATCTGTATGTCTTCTTTAGGGAAATATCTATTTAGGTCTTCTGCCCTTTTTTTGATTGGATTGTTTGGTTTTTTGATATTGAGCTCCATGAGCTGTTTGTATATTTTGGAGATTAATCTTTTGTCCGTTGTTTCATTGCAAATATTTTCTCCCATTCTGAGGGCTGTCTTTTCATTTTGTTTATGGTTTCCTTTGCTGTGAAAAAGCTTTTAAGTTTAATTAGGTCCCATTTGTTTATTTTTGTTTTTATTTTCATTACTCTAGGTGGTGGGTCAAAAAAGATCTTGCTGTGATTTATGTCAAAGAATGTTCTGCCTATATTTTCCTCTAAGAGTTTTATAGTATCCGGCCTTACATTTAGGTCTTTAATCCATTTTGAGTTTATTTTTGTGTATGGTGTCAGGGAGTGTTCTAATTTCATTCTTTTACATGTAGCTGTTCAGTTTTCCCAGCACCACTTATTGAAGAGACTGTCTTTTCTCCATGGTATATTCTTGCTTCCTTTGTCATAGATTAGGTGACCATAAGTGTGTAGATTTATCTCTGGACTTTCTATCCTGTTCTATTGATCTATATTTCTGGTTTTTGTGCCAGTATCATACTGTTTTGATTATTGTAGCTTTGTAGTATAGTCTGAAGTCAGGGAGCCTCATTCCTCCACCTCTGTTCTTCTTTCTCAAGATTGCTTTCACTATTCAGGGTCTTTTGTGTTTCCATACAAAGTGTACAATTTTTTGCTCTAGATGTGTGAAAAAGGCCCTTGGTAATTTGATAGAGATTGCATTGAATCTGTAGATTGCTTTGGGTAGTATAGTCATTTTTACAATAATGATTATTCCAATCCAAGAACATGGTGTATCTCTCCATCTGTGTCATCTTTGACTTCTTTCATCAGTATCTTATAGTTTTCTGAGTACAGGTCTTTTGCCTCCTTAGGTAGGTTTATTCCTAGATATTTTATTCTTTTTGATGTGACGGTTCTTTTTTTAACTTTTTAATTTTATTTATTTTTTTAAAGTTTTTTTAAATTTTATTTATTTTAATTTATTTATTTTTGGCTGTGTTGGCTCTTCGTTGCTGCACGTGGGCCTTCTGTAGTTGCAGCTAGTGGGGACTACTCTTCATTGTGGTGTGTGGGCTTCTCACTGTGGTGACTTCTCTTGGTGCGGAGCACGGGCTCTAGGCATGTGGGCTTCAGTAGCTGTGGCATAAGGGCTCAGTAGTTGTGGCTCACGAGCTCTAGAGCGCAGACTCAGTAGTTGTGGTGCATGGGCTTAGTTGTTCCGCGTCATGTGGGATCTTCCCGGACCAGGGCTTGAACCCATGTCCCCTGCATTGGCAGGCAGATTCTTAACCACTGTGCCACCAGGGAAGTCCCAACTTTTTTATTTTAAAATAATTTTAGACTTTGAGAAAAGTAGAAAAAGCAAGAAAGAAATTTCCCATATGCCTTTCAATCAGCTTTCCCTAATGCCAATATCTTACATAACTATGGTACAATTATCAAATCTAAGAAATTAGCCTTGGTACAATACTAGTAACTAAACTACAGACATTATTGAGATTTCTCTGGTCTTTGCACTACTGTCCCTTTTCTGTTCCAGGATCCCGTCCAGGGCACCACACTGCATATGGTTGTCTTCTCTGAAATATGACAATCCCTCAATCTTTCTTTGTGTTCCATGACCTTGACATGTTCGAACAGGACTGGTCAGATATTCTGTAGCATGTCCATCAATTTGAGTTTGTCTGATGTTTTCTCAGGATTAGGCTGAGTTACAGCTTTTTGGAAGGAATACCACAGAGGTGGTGTGCCCTTTGCACATTCAGGGATAGGATATCAACATGTCTTATTGGTGGTAATGTTGACCTTGATCACTCGATTAAGATAGTGTTTCTTCAAGGAAGCGTTACTAATTTTCCCTTTTTATTAGAAGCGACTCACCAAGCACAGACTACATTCAAGGGGAGACTAATTAACTTCCAATTCCTGGAGGGAAGAGTATTGAAGAATTTGCAGACACATGTTAAAATCACCACAGAAATAAGCAAACATTTTGAGGAATATACTTTGAGGCTACGCAAAATTCTCTTTAAAGTTTCATCCAAAAATTTTATCATTACTCAGTGGATCTCGCTTGCAACAATTATTACTGTACTGTGATGTTCTAATGATGATTTTCTATTTCTCTCATTTTGTCTGCATTTATTAATTGGAATTCCTCACTGAGGAATTCCCTTTTCTCTCACGTATTTATTGATTTAATCATGTATTTATATCAATGTGAATTCATGGATATTTGTTTTATCCTTTGGGTTATAATCCTATACTATCATTATTTATTTTGCTGCTCAGATTTTCTGGTTTTGGTCATTGGAGACTCTTTCATGTTGGATCTTGTATCCATTAGCTATGCCCCCTTCCTTCCTTTCTCCCTTTCTCCCTCTCTTCCTTTCTCCCTTTCTTCCTTCCTTCCTTCCTTCTTCCTTCCTTCCTTTCTTCCTTCCTTCCTTCCTTCCTTCCTTCCTTCCTTCCTTCCTTCCTTCCTTCCTTCCTTCCTTCCTCTCTCTCTCTCTCTCTCTCTCTCTCTCTCTTGCTTGCTTTCTTTTCTTTCCTCTCTCTTTGCCATTTCTTTACATTCTGGCACCATAAGATACTCCATGCTCACTTTTATGTTCTCACAGCTGCAGCCCTGGAATTAACCATTTTTCCAAAACACCTGATTCCTTTTACTGAAGAGTGGTATTTAGAAACCAAGATGTAGAGTTAGATATGTTCATTGCTGAGAGATGTTGCTGCTTCTAGGCCCTCTTAGTGGACAGAGGTAGGATATGTATGTATGTATACTAACCCACGTGTATGTACCTGTTTATATGTACTTCTGTATCTGTCTGTGTACATACAAAAATAAATGTGACTTCATATCTTTGACTCCAATTTAGCACAACCAGGTTCATTCTAATATTATCCCCTTTCTTCCACAGTGAGAGACCTGGTTCTCATTAACTACAATTGCTCATTGCTGGTATATAGGAATATAATTGACTTTATATATTGATCCTGTGTCCTGAAAACTTGGCTAAACTCACTTCTTATTTCTAGGAGCACTTTTATGGATTCTTTAGGATTTTCTACATAGACAATCATGTTGTCTGCAAGTAGAGAGATTTATTTCTTCTTTTCCAATATGTATGCCCTTTCATTTGCTTCTCAATTTTACTGAATAAGAGGGGTGAGAGAGCAGATCCTTGCCTTGTCTGGTCTTTAAGGGAAAGTTTCCAGTCCCTCACCATCAAGTATGACGTCAGCTGTAGATTTTTCATGATGCCCTATATCAGGTTGAGGAATTTTCTTTCTATTCCTAATTTGCTGAATAATTTGCTGAGAGTTTTTACCTTCAATGATTGTTGAATTTGTCAAATGCTTTTTCTGCATCCATTGAAATGATCAAACAGCTTTTCTTCCTTAGTCTGTTAATTTAGCAAACTACACCCATTGATTTGAATGTTCAACCAGCCTTGCGTGCTTGGGGTGAACCTCACTTGGTCCTAATGTATTACCCTTTTTATATTTTGTTGGATGCAATTTACTAATATCTTGGTGAGGATTTTTGCGTCTGTATTAATGAAAGATATTAATCTGTGGTTTTCTTTTCCTGTAATAGCTGTGATTTTGGCACTAATAAGGGTAGGATATAGAGATGGAAGAGGAGCTGGTAGAGAAATACCTCTAAAGATTGCCTGTCAATTTAGAGTCTGAATAAGATGCAAATCAGAGCATCAGAGGAAGCAAAGTGACACTTAAAGATATAAATCTAACAATGTAATTTTTAAAACATGGATTTTAAAAACTGAAATATATGCACATATATTTTTATGTATACATATTCATACATATATATATATACAAATAGAATTAGTGTTCAGACCGAATTCTGTCCTTTCCTGAAGGGTTTGGGAACTGCTGACTGGCAAAGCCTAAGCCTTCTTCTCCCTATGCTACAATTAGAACAAAGTTGGCCAAGGTCCTTCTGGATCACCTATTGCATTATGTTGACAGTAATGTCAACTGCACTCTCCTGAGACTTACTAATTAAATTTAAAAGTTTAATCAAAAGAAAAGCTATGCATTTCCTACTAATATGCTGACTTTTTGGTATTGGGATGAATTTTAGCTATACTTTCAGAATAAGCTAGGGATGAGTACACAAGATACACAATGAAATGGATGTCTGGGATGCTCGAATAGAAAGTCAGAAAATACTGGGTGTTAATAAATATTAGTTGGATAAATACGTATATGTAAAGCTTATTATACTCTTCGAATGATTTTTCAAGCATAACGCTACTCAAACTTTCAACATTCTCTATTTAGCAAACCGAAATGTGAATTTTTCTTAACCAGTCTCTTTCTCTTTGACTTTCTACCCATTTGTGTCCTAGATGAAAACACCCTGTGAGTTTTTGGTTCATCACACTTATCCTACACGTTGTTTGTCCAATGTCCAAAGTGATACTTTATTTGAACTTATCTCAAGAGACAGCACACTGCCATTGGCCAAGAGTGAATGAGATTAGAGTCTGCACTGCCTTCTCTCAGCTTCAAATTTAGAACGAGGGGGTTCTCGGTCTATGAGTGTGGACTCTTTCCTAAGACCAATCAACAGTGACAATTTGGTCTGGGAACCTTATGTGGTGAGCCTAAAATATCTGCATATGAATAACAGCCATGATTGTTTGCTTCCCTCATGCCAGGTACTATGCTATGCCTTTTATATATTTATCTTACTTAATCCTCACAAACGGCCTATGTGATTGCCGTCAATAGCCATCACCCACCCTTTTTTTAAATGAGAAGACTGCATCTCAGGCCAGGAGGTGGTGGGCACCTGAGATAATAATTCCCCCAGTGATGCCTCAAATCTCCAGCCTCAACAAATTTTTTATCATTGAGGTCAATCATGAGCCAGATTCATTACTGAGATTTGCTATTTTGAGCATATATGTGTGTTGGGGGTTGGGGGAGATGCAGGTAGGGAAGGAGGGGGCTAGAAAGTGGCGTTCATCGCATGCCAATATCAGGTACTGTGCTGGAAACTTTATGTTATCTCATTTAATTTACACAAAAATTCAGGTATTATCCCCACTTTACAGAGGAGGAAACTGAGGCGTAAGGCTTAAGAGCAGCCTTCACACTCAGGTCTGTCTGACTCCAACACACAAGCTCTTTTGACATATGCAATGTGCTGCCTCTGGATTTCTTCTTGATTGAGAAAATGAGCCAATGGCTTAGATCGCCACTGCAATTTTCTACGTTATCCATCTGTTGAACCCTGAAAATTGGCTTCCAAATTTGGAGTTGTGAAAACTTTGGTGGCCAAATAGAATCCTTCTTCCAAACACCTGGTATTAGTTGTGCCCAAAGAAAGTTTACAATAGGAGCATCTATGTCTTTCCAGGATTATCTGTTGAAATCTCTATCAAGTTAGACATTGATAACTCTTTGCCAAGAGACTATAAAATCCATGAGCTCAGGGACTTTATTCACTGTTTGTCTCCAGTACCTAAAATATTGCTTAACATAGAGCAGGAACACAGTAAATATTTATTGGGAAAATAAGTGTTTTGAGGTACAATAACCCAGCATTTAGCTCACAAATACCATCTGTGATGTTGCAATAAAGAGCTTCTTCCCTGTGGATATGTCTTCTATCAATCCTAAGGTCATAGCCTAAAGAGAGAACTCTTTCCCCAAACAGTAGGACAAGGTGACAGCAGAAGAAGGTAGCCCAGCAGTAAGTTTGCAGCATAATGCCTGAAACATAGTAGATGCTCAAAAAACGTGTAGAACAAATTATTATTATTTTTCCTCCATGTGCCTAGGTTAATCATATGCTGTTGACTCAGGTAAACTCTACTTACTCTTCTAGGCCACTGGCTACAATTTTACAAGTTCTTGAATTATTATCACACCTATTTACTTGAAATTCATTTTCACATGTATTGTCCCCTCTAGAACCTTGTTTTTTGTAGACAGGCTAATTATTAGTCTCATTTTACAGAAAACCTTCCCAGGGTCATAGCAAATATTCAATTAGAGGTTCTTTCTCACTATTTCTCTTTTTTTTCCAGCTTTATTGAGATATAATTGACATACAACATTGTATTAGTCCAGGATGTACAACATAATGATTTGATATATGTATATATTGTGAAATGGTCACCACAATGAGTTTAGTTAACATCCATCACTTCACATAACTACACGTTTTTTTCTTGTGATGAGAACTTTTAAAATCTACTCTTTTAGCAACCTTCATATATATAATAAAGTATTGTTAACTATAGTCACTGTGCTGTACATTACAGCCCCAGGACTTAATTAATTTATAACTAGAAGTTTGTACCTTTTTACCACCTCACCTATTTCACCCACTTCCCATGTCACCCCACCTCGACCCCAGGCAAACCACCAGTCTGTTCTCTGTTTCTATGAATTCAGTGTTTTTTAACTCCACATGTAAGTGAGATCATATGGAATTTGTCTTTCTCTGTCTGACTTATTTCATTTCGCATAATTCCCTCAAGGTCCATCCATGTGGTCAGAACGGCAGGATTTCCTTCTTTTTAATGGGTGGATCATATTACATTGTATATATGTATCCACATCTTCTTGATCCATTCATCCATTGATGGACTCTAAGGTTGCTCCCATGTCTTGGCTATCGTAAATAGTGCTACAATGAACATTGAGGTGCAGATGTATTTTCAAGATAGTAATTTCATTTCCTCTGGATATATACTCAGAAGTGGAATTGCTGGATCCTATGGTAATTCTATTTTTAATTTTTTTGAGGAATCTCCATAGTGGTTACCATAGTAGATGCACAAATAGTAGCTGCTCAGTAAAATGTAGTGGAACCAATTATTAAAGAAAAGCTACATTTATTTAAGCTCACTCTTGGTCAGACATTCTACTAGCTTTATCTCATAAAAGCATCCTGTGGTAGACTCTATAACAGTTTCCATCTTACAGAGAAAAGAAAAGTTCAGAGAGGTTAAGTAACATGCCCAAAGTCATATAGTGTGTATGTGGCAGAGCTGGGATCAAACCAGGGCAGGCTGATTTCAGAACCCTCAGAAAACTTCAGAGCCTGAATCACCCCACAGCACTTGGTGACCTTGCCAATCCCATTCCTTCCTAAAGGCCTTTGCTCTTCCCTCCCCCTGGATCTTTGCATGGCTGCCTCCTTATATCACTCAGGTCTGCCAGTGTCACTTCCTCAGAGACACCTTCCCCGACCCTTTCCCCAAAAGGGTAATTCTCTGCTCCGTGATCCTGTTCGATTACCTCACGGCATGAGCCACCGTCTTACATTCTCCTGTTTGATTTGATTATTGTCGACTCCTCCAGCCAGAACTTGAGCTTCGTAAGAGCAGGGACCTGTTTCTGTCTTGTTGGTCGCTGTGACCCGCAGTCTGGTGCTGAGCCTGGCACATGAAGGCACTTCCTAAATAGCTGCTGAATTCATGAATCAGCACCGCAGGCCAGGTAACTAGGGGTGTGTTAACGAGGACAGTACTTTGTAAGGCCAGTCTTTAGAGATCACCTGGTATGTGACTGGCGTGTATCTCCAAACCTATTCTCATATCAGTGCTTCTTCTCCATCGCAGGCAAGAAAATTGATTTATGCATGGGCCATTCAAGCACATTTTTCCACGCAAAGAGGAAAGCTCAATGACTTAATGTTTGTAGCGTGCTTTATAATCTCTCCAACAAAGATACTCTGCTGAATAAAAATCATTTCCATCCCCCTCAGACTGGAGCCATACATACTCAGTTTCTGCAAGACCAAAATGTCAGTTGCTTGTAGTTTAAAAATGTTTCTCAACAGACAACCCAAAGCTTTACGTATCATACAGGATAAAATCCAAGGGAAAAAAATTTATTACAGAAAACTCTCTCTGGCCTGGGTCCCACATTTGATGGAGAATATTAATAATGCTTGAACTTAAGTCTCTCAGTTTCCCCGACATGTGTCTGAGTGAGTTTGAAGTATGTGACATGCATCTTGTTTTCGACCCTTATAAGTACGTTTATTGTCAGAAGAATTGTTGTACATATCTCCAAGCAGACTGAGACCTCACAAGTCGCTGCCATGTTTGTTTCTTCAGAAAGTTTGGCAGCTCTGATGACATTACCTTCCTCTCCATCCTCTCCAGCTTTGCATTTTCTGACCCAGTCCCTTGGAGCTGCTCTGATTTCATTCACTTTGAGATGCTCTTCTCTCTGTTTAGAATCCCTCTCCCTCTGCCTGTGTCTAACTGTTAATTCTTCTTAAAGACTTGGACCTAATGTCCCACCTCCCCTTGCCGGACATCATCCCTCAGGTTCACTCACTCGCTCATACTCCCCAGGTTAAGCCAGGTGCCCCTCCTCTAAATTCTGAAAGTACTTTATGCAGACCTGCGTTTAATTACTCATAATTAATTACTCATAATTAATGGATCCTGGCATGTCTACTTTATTTATTTTGTATACCCAGCACATCACTGAGGGCTGCACATGATAGTGCCTCATAAAGGATTGGGAACTGAATTTATGCTGAATTTACACTGGTTCCCTCCACCCTGCCTCCACGTTGTATTAAATTGCCTCAGAGGAGAAAAATCATTTTCTTCTACTCATTCTTCAGAAAGCTGATTTCACTCATAAAATAAGAAGGCCAGGTTTTCAGTTTCTGGCGTCACTCTCCCAAATCTGTCTCATGATCTACAGTCACCTAAACTAGCGGTGGGTGGAGGTGATGGTCTTGGAAACAAAGAGCACCTTTGCCTCCAAAGCGTGAAGGCATCCCTCAGACAGAAGCAGGGTTACCCACAGACCAAAAAAGGACCAGCAAGGCAAGGATCAAGGAAGACCTAACTTCCTCATCCTTGTCCAATCTTCTTCTGAATAGAAACGTATACCTCCAAATACAAGTTTTCCCTTTAAATCACCATAACCATTTCCAAGATATAAAGGAAATAGCAGTTGTGTCCTTGGTAAGGTGTGACTACATAGTAACAGGACCAATATTCATTTGTGGCTTGAGGAGTGATGTGCTCACATGGTCACTTGACAAACGTAGTCTATTACCTTGTGATATCACAGCTACAGGGAAAATCGATGCACCTTCTCCTACATGCGCTACTGCTATTTTAGGAAGTAGTTCAAGAACTTGTCCATCTCTGGGCCCATGTAAGACATTCCATAGTTAGTTTGGCAAGAGTTTACATCTGGGACCCTGGCTAAGCTCTGCAAGGTCAGGAGGAATGACTGTGGCTCTTCATGTCGGCACATCCCTCATCACTCCCTAAACGCTCTAGGTCACGGGGCTCGTCTGGAGGGCCGTGTGCCTCTTACAGACTCCAGTGAATCTCAGGGTGGGCCTTCTATCCCAGGACGCCCGTTCTCTACTCTAATATCTACACATGTATTACAGGCTGAGAGGCCGTGTCAGACTTAGGACCCACGAATTCCTTACCTGCCCTAGTTTACCTGCTGATCCTCGGGATCCTTCAACAGGGCTCAGTGGTGAGATACTCACAACCACCTGCCTCCAGTGTCGATTTGGACTTCCAACTTGCCGGTACCCCGGGCAACAAGCCTTCCTTCCTGAGAATCTCAAAATGAAAAGTGATGTGGGATTAAAGAAAAAGTGACTTCCTTCCCTGCCCCATGTTTTTGATGCTTAACCTGGTCAATAGATTTTATCACAGTTAGTCTCGATGATGTGACCTCACCATTAGACTACAGCAAGTCCGAAAATGCAAATAATGTTCCAAAGCTATTAAAGGAAGTTCCTTAACCTGAAAAGAATATGACACCAATGGTTCAAGAAGGAAATTTAGTGGGATACCACTTCTGTAACTCAAGAAGTAAGATATCAACAGTAAGAAAGGAGAATGCCAAAGATGAAAGTTGTGGGTAGTCTTCTACTTTGCAGACTAGGGTGGAGACTGAGAAGCTTAAAGACTTAAAAGTCAGCTCCACTTTGAAGGTTAGCGGAGACAGGCTGGGTAGGAAACCGCCTCCTTTTTCAAGTCTTTACCAAGTGCTCTTCTATATGGGGTCTACTGAATTGAATTTTTAAAAACTCTTAATGTCAAAAGCATAACCTTCTTACCAATCAAAACCTTATGGCAATCAGCATAATTTACAAGAGACCACAGGTCTGTGGTCTCAAGGATCAGCTAACAGGTAGCATGTAACAGGTGTGATGGCCATGATGTTCTGGGCTACACATAAGCTTATATGTGTATCTTTGGGCTGTTTTTTTTTTTTTTTTTTTTTTCAGGAATAAGTGAAATAACGGAGAGGAAATTTAAAGCTGTAAAGCATTCTTTTAATATAAAGGATTCTATTATTAGTAGTACTCGGGTTGTTATAACCGGTTAAATGAAACACATTGTTATATCTAATATGATGTTGTAAAGGATTTACATTGATTATTCGCTCAACAAATATTGTCTTTCACCCGGTGCTAATTAGCGCCCTAGGTGCTGGAGATGCAGTGAGAACAAGGTATGGAAGATCCCGGCTCTCAGGGAGCCTACATTCTAGGGTCAGGGATGGGAAGAAACAAACAATAAAGAAGTAAATATTTACGTGAATATGATAGCATCGCACAGTGGCAAGAACTAGAGTGAAAATAAAGTGGGATGGTAAAGCAAAGGGTGACGAGATGAAGAGTGATTAGCAGAGGCCACAGGGGTCAGAGTAGCTGGTCAGAGAAAAAGCCTCACTAAGGAGGTAGCATTTTAGAGGTGACTTAAATGAGGAAGAGTCAGCCATGAAAAGATCTGGAAGCAGAGCTTTGCAGGCAGAAGGAATAGTAAGTACAAAGGCAGGAGCGTGTTATAAAAACAAAAAGAAAATGAGTGCGCCTAGAAAATAGGGGCCAAAGGTGAGAGTGGTCGTCATGTAAGAACCACATCACGCAGGACCTGTGGCACGTTTGTCGTGGACTTCCTCCATCCTTCTCTTCTCCCCACCCTCCCTTCTTTCCTTTCTTTTCTTTGTTGTCTGGCCAGTGGCTGAACCCTTTTCCTATGTTTTAGGAATTTCTCAGCTTCCAAGTCTTTATGGGAGGCATAATGCATCTTGCTGTAAAACTTGAAAACATGAAAGACTTGCTCATCCAGCCTCACTTGCAGCTAGGGTGCTGGTGCATGACCTACATTCAGCCGGTCAGATGCACAAGCCCCAGTCTTTAAACTGGGAGTGATGCAAAGAAGCACAAATCCTGGAGAATCCACCTGGAGTTAGGTGATGCCAGCATCGTATCAGAATAGGTTTCCAGGGACAGTAACGGCCACAGTTTGAGAGTAGAGTCCAGTGTCTTATGCAGGGAGGCAAGGGGAGTGGTCATGCACACAGTGGCCTGTAGTGTTGTACCCTGGCAGGAGCAGTGTCCTCACTACACAGCTGGTGGTGAGCTGTTGGCTGCGGTGCTGGCTCCACCTGGCCTTCCTTGCCCCTGACTGCCTTCTGAGCCTGCTCCTGCAGCTTCACTAGGGTTTCTATGCTTCCCAGCCCGACTTGTTCCCAAGTCCTTTCAGTGACTTTCTTTGCCGCTTAAATCGTCCAGAGTTTTCTTTCGCTTGCAGCCAAGAACTCTGACTGACACAACATGGGAAGAACTTTGAATTTTATTATAAGGACAGTAGGAAGCCACTGAAGGGTTTTAAGCAGGAAAACAACACAGATAAATAAGAACGCTTGGGGACTTCCCTAGCGGTCCAGTGGTTAAGACTTCACTTTCCAATGTAGGGGGTGTAGGTTCAATCCCTGGTCAGGGAGCTAAGAGTCCACGTGTCTCACATTCAAAAACCATAACATAAAACAGAAGCAACATTGTAACAAATTCAATAAAGACTTTAAAAATGGTCCACATCAAAAAAAAAAAAATCTTAAAAAAGAAATAAGAATGCTTGGGAAGAATTCTCATTTAATCTTAGAACTTCATTGTAATTCTCCTAAACAAATGGTTTGTTTAGGGTTTTTGGACATCCTCATTTGGGTAATTGACCAGATTTGTCTTTCATATGTTTCTCTGTTAGAAAACAAGGAGTCCAAGTCAGGGCCAGTCCATCATGGAGGTGGCTTACTCTGGCATATATTTTGAGCCTTTATCCTTGGCTCCCCATTGCCTCACTCTTTTCTTTATCCTTCTTATCCCTCTTTCAAAGTTATACTGCTTTGTCTTCCTGTGCTTCAAATTCTTTGTGGACAAAAGCTTTAATAGGATCTCACGGAGAAACCCGAACGAACTTTTTGGCCAGCCCAATATCTCCCATGCTACCTGATACAGTAGCCACTAGCTGCATCTGGCCATTTCCATTTAAGTTGTAATTCATTTAAATTAAATTAAATTACTATACGACCTAGCAATCTTACTGCTTGGTTTTTGCCCAGAGGAGCTGAAAATTTGTGTCCACACAAAAACCTGCACACGGATGTTTATAGCAGCTTTATTCATAATTGCCTAATTTGCTTCAAGCAACCAAATTCCTTCAGTAGGTAAATGATAAGCTGTGGCACATGCAGACAATGGAATATTATTCAGCAGTAAAAGGAAATGAGCTGTCAAGCCATGAAAAGACATGGAGGAAACTTAAATGCATCTTACTAAGTGAAAGAAACCAATTTGGAAAGGCTACACACTGTATGAGACCAACTCTGTAAGATTCCAGAAAAAAGGCAAGGCTATGGAGACAGTAGGGAGATGAGTGGCTGCTGGAGATTGTGGTGAGTAGGTGGTAGAGAGAGGAGACAAGATGAGAAGGCAGGACACAGAGAATTGTTTAGGGCAGTGAAAGACCTCTGTAGGATACTATAATGATGGATACTTACTTTACATTTCTCCAAACCTACAGAATGTACAACACCAAGAGTGAACCCTAATGTAAACTATGGACTTTGGGTAATACTGATGTGTCGGTGGAGGTTCAGCAATTGTAACCAATGCACCACTCTGGTGGGGGGATGCTGATAATGGGGGAGGCTGTGCATGTGTCGGGGCAGAGGGTACATGGGGAATCTCTATAACTTCCTCTCAACGTTGCTGTAAACCTTAAACTGCTCGAGAAAAAAGGAGATCTAAAAAAATTAAGTTAATTTAAAATTCAGTTCCTCAGTCACACTAGCCACATTTCAAGTGCTCAGTAACCACATGTAGCTGCCTATTAGATAGAATAGATATAAAACATTTCCATCATCTCAGAAAGTTCCATTAGATAGTGCTGATATATGCTACAGTACAGTATACTATAATATCATTTAATATAATAAATACCTTTTTTGTTCTGTTGACTTTCATAATTTGTCAATTGAAGGCTGAGGCCCTCTTAGGGACCTGTGATGGCAAGGGCTCTAGAATGCTGTATTTAGCACAAATCACACACGGGAGCTGAAACAGAAGGCTTATCTAAGGCTTATCTTAAAAACTCTCCCCACGGCTCAGGATGAAGGATACTTGCGTGATGATGTGCACTGAAAAGAAATCTTCAGGATGCTGTCTCCAAAGAACAAACTCTAAGGCGGGGAGAACCATATCCTGAGCATGTCTGGTCATCATATGGGCTCTCAGAAGAATACAGGGGAAAAAAGAGAGGAGCTCAGAAACTGCCCCTTTGGTCTGCATGACAGTGCCTTTTCTGAGGGCAAAGCAGACATTACAGTGACCTCTAACAGAAACAGAGGTTGCAGTTTGATAACTTAGTAAAAGTAAGTGGTTATTGCTTTACAATATCACCTCTTAGAAAGCAAGCTGAGGTCTCTATACCAAAATGGAAAAACAACTTCATTCTCTCCCAGTGGTTAATAATAAATGTTTTCTTTATTAGGCAAAATGCACTCAAAAGTATTGTTTTTTCTGTTGCTTCCAGGTTAGCAAGGCTGGGACCTGTTTAGCAATGTCTCAGACACAGGAGGATGAGCCACGCAGGAGCGAAGATTTTTCAGAACAGCAGATTTTCTTCCACCGGTGAGCTTTGGGCAAGAGAAGGGAGCTCATGGGACAGCTATCAACTCAGTAGCAGCCTGCTGGTTTTCTTCCCCTCCTCTGGGGAGCTATTTTCTCTGCAAAACTACTGTAATTTTAATGGGCTGCCATTTGCTCATTAAAGTCATCTGGGAATTTAGTCAGCATATGAACCACAAAATAGGACCCTGTATAATGTTTAGGATTTTGTCGTTTAACAAAACATTTTATAAGCTCAGTGCATACCTATTAACTAATAAGTGCTCTTCCTGGGACCCAGCAGCCTGCCCTGTGGCCTGCCCTGTAGGGCACTGACTGCTGTAGGTGAGTTATAGAGAGATCTTCTCCCAAGTTCTCATTCGTCTTTATTATAACATTCAAATAGCAGATGATGCCTAATCAGTCACTGTTAAATTCCATCCCTGGGAATTTGACCAGGCTTGGCTTCTTATCATTCAAAATCTTCTTGAGGGCTGTCTCCTTTGGAAAAGGGAGGCCCTGAGCTTCTGATCCCATGGAAGGATTTATTATCTGCTGAGAGCAGCAGAGTGTGTGTGTGTGTGTGTGTGTGTGTGTGTGTGTGTGTATCACTGATAGAGCAGTTCCTAAATGCAGGTCTATGAACTGACTCCATCAGAATCTCCCAGAATGGGTGATTAAAAATGGGCATCCCTAGGCCCCAGCCCAGACCCACTGAATTACCTTTAAGGGCAAGGCCCATAATTGTTTGACAACTCCTGCCCCCAGTTTTTTCCTGACACACAGCCAGCTTTAGGAGACATTGGGAAAAGGGAATACTCACCAGATTGAAAGGCATGCACTGTGTCCTCACAGTGGAATCATTAGGTCGAAACAGGAAAAACAAAAATTAAACATTACACAAACTCCGTTGCATAGCCACAGAATGCGTCTTGGCGCCTAACCACCCATTTAATAAGCATTGATCACAAAGGTGAAAATGTGGAAGATGCAGCACCATCTATCACCATGCTTAGAAGATTCAAAAAAGGCGCCACTTATTGACAGGCTTTGTTCTCTTGACTTTTATTAGAATTTTTAAGCACCTTTTGCCTCATTTTACCCTCATTTCCTACAGCTATGCGAGAGGGGCCTCACATAGCTCTAGATTCCAAATAAAGCACGACTCAACCCTGAGAAAAGCCTGGGGAGGAAAGGGGAGCCTGAGACCCCAGTACCAGGAGGCAGAGGGGCAGCCATGTTGCTGTTACAGCGGGGATGAGCAGGGGGTGGGGAGGGGCGAGGACCCACACCATGGGTAGGTGAGGGAATGAACACATGAGAAAGCCTCCACCCCCCTGACTGCCTTAATTGTGTTCCACTGATATATATCCCCCGGCTTTGTCTAGTATCTTTTCATCATAAATATAACAAATCTCAGGTCAACATGTCTTAAAATGTGTTAAAAAGGCACCACTTTTGGAAGAGTGTGCTTACAGGGAGCAATGATTCCTTTTTTCACCACCCCTAGTTTTGCTTCTGATTGGGGTTGGGGGCTGGGGGGACACACCCCACAAGTTCCTAAGAGCAGAAAATTGTGACAGAAGGAAACGTACCGGTGCTGTCCCGAGCTCAGAAATCAGCGACATAAGCTGTGAGATGTCAAGCTTCTTTCTACTTGTCTGGCGACAATCACGGTATCAGCTGACAGTTTCTTGGGGCTGACAGCTCAGGTGCGGTGCTCAGTTTTTTGCAAGTGTTATCACATTTGCTCTTCACAAACACCCTATAAGTTAGGTGTTATTATTATCCCCATTTGAAAGATGGGAAAATGAAGCTTAGGGGAGTTATTATTTGGAAATAATTTTCCAAAGTTATAGCCCCAATATTTCAGTCAACCAATGTTTCTACATTCAAACAATACCTTCTGGAACACTGCAGGCACCAAGAGTTCTTTCCTAGCGATGGGAATAGCCAAGAAAGAAGAAGACACTGGTATCTGCAGCCAAAAATGGGCTTCTCCCATTAACCAAAAACTCTACAACAAAAATCAAGCCAGTTCTGATGGACTAAAATAAAATAAAGCTTGTTTAGAACATGAGACATGAAAGCTGCTTTAGCCCAGTAGATTTGCAGATGAGTTCTGAGTCCTTCTAGGAACTGCTCCATCTTCCCCGGATTCCACCCCTGCTCCTTGACAAAAACAAAATCAGAATAAAAATGAAAAAATAAAAATATCTTTACTTTTTTCCTCAAGCAACAAACCTTTTTCTAGAACTTGTCTTCTCTGAAAGCTAAGCCCTCCCAGGGAGCATCTAAGATCTTGGACCCCTTCACAAAAGGCGATTGATGATTCAAGTCCCAGCCCCCCACATTCCTTGGGCAGCTTTTTCTTCGGGGGAGTCCCACCCACACTTGAGCTTTCTCTCAACTTCTCCCTCTTGGATGCCACACCTCAGAGAACGTCGACATTCAGCAGGAGGCAAATTCGAGGCCGGAGGGGTTTCTGAGAAGCTTGCTATGACCCAGCAGCACATCAAAGAGTCGACATTTGCCCTGCACAGACCCTTCATGCCCTTTCCAACAAGCATCCACCCACTTTCTCTGTTGCTTAGTATTGATACTTAGTGAGCAGTGACAATGCGGCCCAAACAATGAGAAACACAAAGGCTTCTTTACCTTCCACCCAGTGCCCAGTGTCCTGCAGATAAAAATAACAATGGCTGCCATTCACTGCACCCTTACCATGGTCCAGATCCTGTGCAAACCAACTGACATTTAATCTTCATGACAACTTTCGTAAGTGGGAAGACATAGGCAGCCCCATTTTGCAGATGGGAAAACCGATACTCAGAACCTTATCAAGCTAGTATAAGGATGTGCTAAGAGCAGCGGGCTCCAAAGCCCAAGCTCTTAGCTAGTATACAATAATTCCTCCTACTGCTTAGTAACTGTTCTTGGCAGGGACAGAGGAAAATATGGGCTTTGAGTGGCACACACTTCCTATTCAAGTTATCTCCCATCTTGTTTTGTTGGACTGATAGATACTTTTTAAGGCAAGTCAACAAGACGGAAAAAACGTACATGACTCTAAAGATTGTGTTGATAGTATGGTACTTGCAGTCGTTTTGCCTTTAGGCAAGCTTTGCAAACACTCTAGAAAGGGAAGTAGTGAAGGCAGAGAGGCAGCGAGCGACAAGAAATACGAACGAAAGTTCAAGTCCTTTCACAGACATAGTCATAACTATCTCGATAAAGTGTAATAAAATCAAACAGCATGCCAGGTGGAATTCGAGGGGAGTTTTATTTTCTTCTCTATACGTGTTGTCTACAAGTGCCTTCCAGCATTTCCAGGTCTGGGTCAAAATGAGAAAGAGAAGACCTTGCAGTGATCACTCTAAGGCTAACTTTGTTCACCTTAAGTAGCTATTCTTTGTTCTGACATTGTTTCCTTCTTTTTTCAGTATTACGATATCCTTTTTTCTAAGAAGGGATGATGATAGAAAATGTTCATTTTCTTTCTCTCTTTTTTAAAATTGTCTTTATTTCTCACTAAATATAGAGTAGGTCACTTCATTTCAGTTTTTCAAAAAAAATCTTTTAAAAAAATTTTATCACTTAAGAAAGTCTTGGGATAACTTTTCAAAATTTTTCTTCTTAGCATGAATTGTTTTGTAAAACCTAATAAGGTTATTTTAAAAAAATAAATTATAAATTTTTAGGGGAACCACATATACATACCTATCCTCCTTAGTTTAACTTTATTTTTTAATTTTGTTTTAATCTGTCCACTTCTGATTCTTTGTATCACTTACCATCACTGAAGAAGAGTGTAGAAAAGCAAAATTGTTTCTTGGCAATGTTGAGAGATTTTAATAACAAAGGAATAACTAGATGCATCAATAGGTCAGATGAAATTTAACAAAATAATATTTTAAAAGTATTTTTTATGAGGCCATTAAAATCATTTATTTATTGGGCAACAAAAGATATTTTTTCTCTGTTGCAGAAGTGAAACTTTAAATATATATATATATACATATTAATATATATGTATTGCTACCAAAGTTTAGGCTGCAGCAAATACTATATATCTGATAATAAAAAAAATTTAAAGCAAATTATCTGGCCTCATGGAAGACAGCCTGACGCTCAAGAAACAAAAGCTCTATTGTGAACAGACTCTATTTCAAAAGCAGACTGAGGGGGGATTTGGCAAAATGTAGTTTAGGCTTAGACTAATTTCACATTCTAATGAGAATCTCCAGATAAAAGCTGCTTTATAATGGCTGCTAAGCAGTTGGCAGATTAACAAGATTCAGACTATACAGAGCAGGAATTTGTCATGTTTGTCATAAGACCATATGGCTAGAAAGAAACGGGAAGAGTTTGGTTTAGCCTGTCCTGGAGGTTTTGGAGGTGGGGGGGAACAACATAGTTAAGAACCCCAGACAAATCAGAGTATCACACAGCCTAGTGGCCTTCACACAGGGAAATCATGCAAGGTTCATGTGTAACCTCTTGCAGCTCCTTTCAGTGTTGGAAAAGTTTTGTAGCCATCAAAATTGGGTCCTAGAGTTTGTGTTCATTCTCTTTCTTTCAGTCTTCAGAACTGCTGCACCAAATGGAGAAAACATGGCCAAAAAAAGAACAGGAAAGGTTTTAGAGATGTGCTGTTTAATATGGGGGCCACTAGCCCCTTAAAATCCAGTTATATTAGCCCCATTTCAAGTGCTTAACAGCCACACGTGGCTGGTGGTTATCATACTGAGCAGCACAGATAGAGAACATTTCGATCATGGCAAAAGGTCTATTGGGGGCTTCCCTGGTGGCGCAGTGGTTGAGAGTCCGCCTGCCGATGCAGGGGACACGGGTTCGTGCCCCGGTCTGGGAGGATCCCACATGCCGTGGAGCGGCTGGGCCCGTGAGCCATGGCCACTGAGCCTGTGCGTCCGGAGCCTGTGCTCCGCAACGGGAGAGGCCCCAACAGTAAGAGGCCCACGTACCGCAAAAAAAAAAAAAAAAAAAAAAAAGGTCTATTGGACAGCTCTGCTCTAGAGTCAAAGATCCTGCCACCATGAACTTGAGCTACTCTCAACTTCCTTCTCTGCACAATTAGGAAACTAATATTATCTGTCTCACAAGAATGTTAGGGGAATCCAATTGGAAGAGCTCTCTGTAAGCTATAAAACAAATACATGTTAGCTATTTTGATAATGATGATGATGATGATGATGATGAATGGCTTCTGTATAGGAAGCCATCATATAGTTAGAAATGACAGCAACCTCAGTCTTCACTCTCCCATGTAGGACGCCTCACCTCAAATCACAAGTAAATTCCAGCTTATTACAGGAAATGAAGAAAACACATTCTCAGTTTTGAGCAACAGCCTAATATTCCCTCGAACCAGCTGTTAACTGTGAGAGTATAAGGGAAGGAGCATGAGATTCGGATTCAACAGATCTGAGTCATTTGGCTCAACTGCTTATTAGCTTTGTGCCCAAGGACATGTGTCTAAATCTCTGTGAACTTCTGTTTCCTCATCTTAAAAGAGGAGCAATACCAGCACCTTCGCAGTGTGTGGTGAGGTCAAAAAGTGCCCGGGTCAGTACCTGGTACTTAGTAGGTGCTCAGTAAACGTTAGATTGCTTCTCTGTAGTGACAACGATTTGTTAGCAACAAAAACAATGGTTTCTAGATTTATTTTCTCTGTTATGCTTAATCAGTTATTCCCCTTTTATACCTGCTGGACAAACGTTCTTTCCTGAGAAGGCTGCTCTGTTTATTCTTCCAAAGCAATGTGAATCGCAGTCTCCGCTTGGAGACTTACTTAGAATGAACATCTGAGCCTTATTTTCCGTGTTAGTGCTGATAATATCCTTTAGCAGAATGTCAACACTTGAAAGATTTCATTGTCAGCTGACTGTGGCAGGAGAAAAGGAATCTTCAAAAAGCAAGAGTGCCCTCCCCCGCACCTGCCAAGAAAACAAAAAACTGAAGCCCGAAGCCCTGTCTCCCAGGGTGAGCAGCTGCTCTGGGCCCCAGCACTTGGCCGGCAGCTACTTAACCCTCCAGCGGAGCCCATGATGGGTCTCTTCCCGCCCCTGGTCTCCGGACTTATCAGGAGCAGACATCTGCAGCCTGGTCTTCGGGGACCACCCAGAGGACAGCCAGAGAACCCTGGGGCTCCCCGCGAATTTGCAGAAAGGTCAAGAGTCACTTGCTCCAACCAGTTCACTGAAAGCATCTCAGGGAGACCCGGTGGAAAGGTCATCTTAAGATAGTGACAGGGCACAGCTTGAGGGGGAAAAAGAGGAGAGGACAGAAGAATTTCTTTTTTAAGTAGCAAAAGTCCATCTGTTTCTGGCTCAGCTTAGACTTTCGAGTCTGATTTTTATTTCGATGGCATCTCCTTGGCTTTTCCAATTCATGTCTAAATCACAGAATGTGTCCATTGTGCCCTTCTGGGCTTGCGTATATGTGCCACGGAGCACAACGCTGCAAATGCATTTTCTCACTTCATTAAACATTGCTTTAAAATAGCATCCAAATGTCCGCTCTCCCCTTCGCGTCTAGAGGGGATTGTGTTTCTCCCCACCACCACCACCCCCCTACCCGACGTCCCCAGTGGGGACAGAAGTAACGCCTAAGTCCAAGCTGTGATGTTTAATATTTTTCAGTTTCACACGTTAGACTTTGCAAGCTGATCATAGGGACAGGCTGGTCAGCCCTGCCTCTTCCTGGAAGCGCCTGCGTCGTCCGGGGAATGTGCCATTCGCCTTGCAAAGCTCCAGTCTCCACTGCAGCAGCTGAAACCGGCCTAACCCCCCGGGGAGCCCTCTCCACTTCGCTGGGTGAGGTGCTGACTCTACCTCCCACAAGCAGGCCAGGACGCATTCTGCTGACTTAAGAAGATGCCGCGTAAATTAGAACTCATGTAACCATATGGTTCAAACCTGCGGGTCATATTTTATACACAAATGGCTGTGACAGGCGGTATTTTTGTGCTGACAAGTTGTATTTCATCCATGTTTACTTAGAATTCCATGCTCTCATTAAAAGCTGAGCAATAGAGCTTTATCACATTTGTATGCAAAGTTTGATTGAGTTTCCTTCCTATTAAAAAGAAGAAGAAGAAGAAAAAATCACCCAGGCAGCTTTTGCTTCCTCCTTAACTCTTATTATTCAAGTGTTTGGTGCTACAGTAGTTTCAGATGTTCTGACAACAGGAGTTTAAAAGGAGTCCTGGAGCCCTGGCTTCCAGACCAACCAGACTTGAGTGTGCTAAACAGCCATTTTATTTGGGTGCCCAAAATAGAAAGTGCATTAGTGTACCAACCACCCAATGCCGGGCAAGCTCTGGACGTTTGCACACAGAACCAATGGACTTAACCTTCCTGACTCTACCTCCTGTAAGGTGGTAAATAAGAGAATCGCCAGTGCAGTGATCAGTAACCTACAAGGCCTCCACGTTGAGAGAGAAAATAGTAAAATGCCAGCTGGATCATTCTACAGCCTCTGGTTCTTAGAAGACAAGCCTTAGAAAAATACCTCTCAAGTTTATTAGAATTCTGATTAATTAGTTTTCTTGCAATGAACATGTGTCCTTCCATTTGAAAGGTAATATTTGATTACTACCAAAAAAAGAAAGATGCAGAAAATACAAAGCAGATGAACTACCTGTCATCCTGATACCCAAAGACAAGCACCATTAACACTTTGTTGTATTTTCTTTTAGTCTTTCCTGCATATCTGTTTATTGTAACCTTTATTTGTGTGTGGGGAGGGGTTAAAAGGGATGATGACATTGCTGTTTTCAGTTTTGACTTAGAACAGATTCATATACAACTTTGTATCCTTCTTTTCAGTTAACATTATAACCCAGGAAGCATTTTCCACATGATTATAAACTTCTCATAAGTAATCATTTTATGGCTGCAAAACAAGTAGTACATTTTAAAGGTACAATTTCCAACTCTGTTAGGTGCTGTGAGACATAAGTATATGAAACCAAAACTAAATGTAGGTTCTCTGAGGGCAGTGATTTTTGTCTTTTTATTCTCTGCAGTAACCCTAGGACTTAGACTAATGACTGGCCCATGATAGGGGCCCTTTACTAAATAAGAATAAACATGGATGGGTACGTGGAGTCCTAGAGACCATATGTGGGGTCCTAGAAGCATCTGGGACCCCCTCTCCTAACCAGCACGGCCCCCTGGTTTGCTATGAACTCACTCTTCATGGTGATTGACAAGTAGCTGCTCTCTGTGTGCTTTGATTTCTTCTATGATCTGTTGCTAAGACACAAGTAAGAGTAAATATATGATTCATAAAAATAGCAATATATTTTTGAAAGCACCTGTTTCCCATTTAACTCCCGCACAAGCATGTTTTGAAAACTACAAGGATTCTGAGAATGCTTCACATTGTTTCTCGAGTTCTTTTAGAAATTAGGAAAAAACACAAGTTACAAAAAAGCCATCTCTGTGATTCTCTGATCCCCAAATATCAAAAGATGTTGGCCATTCTGTATAAACGGATAAGAAAAGGATCTAGTTTAATGCAAAAATAAATTATAAAAGATACATTATTTTGTTTAGCCAACAGCTTTGATGCCCAAGAAAGCAAGTCGAGACTTAGCCCTGCCCTGGAAGTATTTGTGTAAAGTTCTGGTAAAGGTGGTATCTAGTTAGGTTCTAGGGTCTCATCCCCAAGAATGAGGGCAAGATCAGTGGTTCAGCCCCAGGACCAGAAACGAATTCGTGGAAAATTTCAAATAACAACTGGGCAAAGCTGAAGGGATATTTTCTGAAATGCCTCTACCTAATGGAAGGACCCCATGAGCAAAAATAGATTTTTGCTTATCTGAAAAAATAATTGAACTTATCCTTGTATTATACCAAGTAATTCTTAGTATACTGTATGAATGTACTGTTCTACTTCTTTTTTATTTTCACTCCTCCAAAACCTAAAGATATGTATCCTTAATAATGTCCACAGACCTATTGTATGAGCACAATTTGACCTTGAAAACAAATATAATGTGGGCAAGAAAATTTTTTAAATATCGTCACTACCATTTTGTCTCTTCCATCAGCTCTGTCCTGGGGAAGGACGTGAGGACATGCATTGCCACAGTCTCTCTTTTCTCCCATCCCAGAGCTATACTTCAGACAACTGAGGGAGTTTCTGAGGCTACAGCAAAGGTGAACAAGAGATTAAAGATGGAACCCCTCGGGGAAGGCTAAAGGAAGTGGGGAGATTCAATGTGATAAAGAAGAGGAGATAGAGAACATTTTCGATTTAAAATTTTATCTTTAATTATGTGAAAGGATGTTTATGCAAAGAGGGTGACCTCTTTTTCCCATCTTTTCTGGGGCAGGTCAAAAGAAAATGGACTTAAGCTGCAGCAGAGTGGGTTTAGGTAAGACAGAAGAAGGAATTTCCTGAATGTGGAGGTCGTTAAAAACTGAAATGAGTTACTAAGGGAGCCTGTGGACACTCTTCCTCTGGGGAACATTTAAAAATAAGATAAATTTTCATCTGTCCAGGAGGGTTTAGAAGTAATCCAACCAGAAGGCCTCTCAAAGCATTTTCCAGCCCTATAACCTGAGAGGCCAAATTCCCTCCAATTTTATTTCTACAGTTAACTAGACGTGAGACGGATGCCTGAAGCAGAATTCAGGGTTTCAGATACAGTGACTAGAGTCTATTGCTTTTTGTTCTATAACAAGACACCGCTTTGCATAAAAGACTAAAGCTATAATTCCTGGAAACCACATCAAGAAAACCACTCAAAACTCAAAATTTGGCAAATTAACTACTGCTCGGACACCTTTGCTTTCATCCTTAAGAATACCAAACACCGTGCCCTTCTCTACGCCTTTTTGTTCCCTTAGGTCTACTGAGCACACCTCTCCAGCTTTTAAGTTTATCTTTCCCAGGCAGTCATTCCAAATATTCCATTTTACAACTAGTGAGTTTCTCCAAACAGTCTTTCCAAACCTAACCAAATATTTTCCCAGCAATTATTTGGCTAAGTTTCAATCTGACATATACCAAGCTAAAAAACAAGCTTGCCTTGTGAAAAATTCTACTCAGGCACATTCCTTTCTTTTCATTTTTCCTGAGTTTTTAATCAAGCCACTTGGTGGATTTCCACACGCCCTCTGAGGATGGAATATCCTGACACTGTTGGGCGCTCATATAATACTCTCTCTTGTAATTCACCAGCTTTGTTTGAGTTCCATGGTTTGCCTTTCTTTTGAATGCTTCAAGTCTCCTTTGTTTCAGGCTAGGAATTTTCAACTGATAATCAAGCCCTCCTCCACGATCACTGGTACCCCCTCCTCTTCATTCTTAGCTTAATTTTTTTTTTTTCCCTTCAGCTTCTCCGGTCTCCTTCTCACCACCTCATGCCTGCCGAGGCATTTGTCAAAAGTTCCCTCTGAGTTCTCCAGTCCCTTTGTCCAGCGTGATCTCTCTGAATTCAAGTGTGAAGAAAAAGACTTTGGCTTAGGTAAGAAAAGGGGAGACTGGACAGCGGGAGAGGAAAAGAGCCACTCTGAGCATTGGGACCAGATGTTTTCTAGCAGTTATCTCTTAAGCAGAGAGAGAAAAGTGCTCAAGAACACATTTGGTACATGTCATGGCAGGATTTGGGCAAAAAGAGATATATGACCTCCTAAAAAGACAACATGAATGTATTTATAGGTTGGGAATTAAAATAGATCGTATAACTCACAATATTCATGACACCATCAAATGTCTACTTTGCTTCTGGTTCTAAATTAAGGTGACCAAATTACAGTGATCAAAATAAAGGAAAATCATCATTATTTTCACTCTGTAAAAGCTTCCCAGAGAACTTTGGATCTTGGTGGGGACAGGGCGAGGAGGGGCATCACCTTAGTCTTTACCGACCATGAGGAAAGTAAAAGAGGTGTGTTCTTGTATATGTAGGGGAAACCAGGAACAGCATGATGACATAATTCACCGAGGGTGGCCAAAATCATTGCAGGGTTCTAAGCATCCGTATGTAATATATCCTTCACCAGGATCCCCTGTTAGGATCAAATTTATTTGTATAGTTAAATAGGCGCTAAGGTTTTAAAAAATGTGTTCATAAAAAGATATTAAATTAAGCTTATGAATAACATCCTTCAAATAATAAAATGCATCATTAAATACTTAACACACTGAGAGAAGCTTGGTCAATAGCAGTCAGTTTTCTTGGCAATAATTGGTTTCATCAGCCTCTCCAGGTCTGTAAGCCCAAGGCTCTATCCAGGTTTACCTGGAGAGCTAACCACAGCCCCAGTCCTCTTCAGGCTACTCAGAGTTCAACCCTCCCTTCTCAGAAAGAGAGATAATGATGGAGGTGGAGGTGGAGATGGGGATGGGGATGGGGTTAGGGGTAGGGATAGAGATGGGAAAGTCACAAAGGATCCTCTGAAATCATTCCCCCTCCGGGGATCTGTACCCTCCTGGACATTCTCTTTACTGGGAGCAAATAAACTGTACTAGGGTATTGCACGTCGGATGGTTAACCCGGGTCTGTTAAGTGGCAGTCCAGTCCTTCATGGAACAACCCCTGGACTAACCATATCATTGACCCCTGAATCGCTGAGAGATGAACATGAGCATAATTCATCCTTTCAGCCCACCACTACCTTGCCCGCACTCATCCAACCACCACACTCACGAGCAGACAAGAATCTTTCTGAGCCTTAGAACCTTTGTCTTACAACAGCCAGCGGGTTCTGTCTTGGTGCCGCCATGCCCCTAGATGGGAAGAACCCACCATCCCTGTTCGCAGAAGCGAGTAAATTGGTCAGGAAGATTCTCCCAAAGCTCGGATACCACAGAGCATCAGGTTCTCTGCTGAAACTTCCAGCAACGTGGCTGGCTCCGCGACAGCAAAACAAATCAGCCCTTCGAACAAAAAGCTCCCAAACTTGGAGGAGAAAATGAAACCTGCGGATCTCTGTAAAATATATATTATCTGTGCCTGGAATGCCCAGAGAGGTCATAAATTTAGAGACCCCCAACAGCAACAAGAAGCCAGTATCTGACACCTTATGCTCCTAACTCATTGCAGCTCTGGGGGTGAAAGGATACAGAGAAAGCCAGCAAACAAACAGCAAATAAATTATTCAAAAGAGGAAAACTCATTTTCTTGAACTTTTCCCAATAGTTTCAAAACTGGCAGAAAGAGAAGTTCTGTCTCCCAAATTATCCTTTGAATTCAAATTCTCTCTGGGCTGGGATTGAAAGGATTCTTTGTGCCTTCATGAACTGGACTGAAAAATACAGACTCCCCCGGTCTTAACCTTTCTTTTCTTTCTGAAATGTTATAAAGAAAAAAAAAGCAATATGAAGATATAAATCATATATCATCTAAGAAAGAGATATCTATTTTTGTTAAATCGGCCTTTCAGATTCATGACAGCTCTACTCCTTATGTTGAATTGGGAAAATGTACTGGGAAAAAGTGTCAGCCCTTCTCTCATACCTAAAATCTGACTATATCCTCTCACAGTTTATTCAGAGAAGGTCACCATAGTGCTGTGTGGAGCTGAGCTGGTGCTGGACAGATTCTAGGTGTACAATGAGTGTGCAGATCTACTTCATTAGCTATGGACTCTGCAAGATGCTACGCTCATCCCCACACCCACCGTTTCTCATCCATAGTGAGCGCTCAATAAAGCCTGGTGGACTCCATGAACAAATGAGTGAACAATCCCGTCTAAATCACTAAGGTTTTCTTCCTCCTAACCCCTCCCTCTGCTTCATATCAGTCTTCACCGAGACTCACTCCTCGTCCATTTTCTTCCCCTCAGACATTTTAGTTATCAAAGGAATGTACCATATTCTGAGAGTCCTACACATTCTGTTTCTTATTTTATCTGAGAAAGAATTTACTGGATAGTTCTCCACACCGCATGTGGATTGAATTTCCATTCTCTTCTCCTCATTGCCACCTTTCTTTTAAAGTAAACTTCCAGCGACTCAATCAGAGCACAGCACTCAATATGCTGCAGAAATAATTTTCTGCTGAATGAGGTTCGTCCATAAGTCAAGGGCAGATTTATTAAGGCCCCTGCACAGCCAGTTCCCCGACTTACTGTCAACATGACAGTTTAATACTTTGATCCCTCTTACACGTAACCCCTTCACTGCTGAGCAGTCCAGACCTGTGAAAGCAGCAGCCCCGCCTGGCATGTGAGTGGTGTTGAAAATTGTTCTGAGCCCCTGCAGACAGGACATCATCACCAGGACCCAGGGGTGTCCAGGGCCTCCATGGATGGTCCGGGTATACCCCCCACCCCCATGCTCTCTACTACCTGCTTCTGCTTCCAGAAGGTCACTTTACTGTCACCATGGCCAGGCCCCAGGTCCATCCACTGCTTCCTAGGGAGCCAGGAACACTCCACTAGGGTTTATGTCACCTGGACCGCTGTTATATTTAGTGGGTTAGTTGGGTGTTCTTTGAGAGGCTGCTGCTGTTCCTGTTTGTTTTTGGTTTCTGTTTTTTAATCATTTTACCTTTCTGTGATTTGATCGAACATCTGGCACCACATCAACCAGACTTTGCAAAAGCGCTTGGATCAGTCAGTTGGTGGGGTTATTTGGGTGCGCTGGTGATTACTTTTGCATGTAGTTGATGTCATTGCATATTACATTTTGAGCACTTTGGTTACCAACACACACACACACACACACACACACACACACACACACACACACACTTTCCCTTCACAAAACAGTGCTGGGAGCAGCCACTAAGAATATCAAGCTACTTGCACAAGTTCAAAGGCTCCTGGGAAAGGCTCCTCTGTTCATGCTAACCTGTGTGTCAGGTCACCAAGTATACACGCCCTCGTTTCAGATCCTTGGTCTACATTTGCCCCACGGATTCCTCCCAAACAAAGGAGAGCTATTGTTATTCCTCCCATGTGGATAGCACTTCACACACATCAGCGTTTTCTCCATGGGTTATCTCAGCAGAGTCTCACCTTAATTTCTACAGGTGGAGGCCACTGTCCTCATCTTGCACACGAGGAAGTCTGATTTACTCAGAGTGACACACGAATGTAGGTAGCAGACTAAGCCCTTACACACCGCTCCTCTTTGGAGGCACAACCTCCTCGCCAATGACCCCTTCCTTACAAAACCACCATAATGCGAAACAGTTTGCGGGGGAGGTTATGTGTAAAATAGCCTCTTTTTTTAGTATAAGAACAAATTCACAGTATACAGAAAGGTATGAAAAAGACAGAAAAAATGACCCAAATCCCCCAAAGCTAACCGTGCTATCGTTTGGGTATATATCCTTCCAGGTTTTTTCTATAAGATATTATTGTTTTAAGGTCAGACACTGATCCATTTTATTCAAGTCGTCTCACAAGTGCTCCTTGAGCCAATACTAACAGGAAGGGAGGATTCAACACTGACAAAAGTAAGATTGTTTTGATAATGAGAAAACTCAACCATTACATTTCTTTCTTAAAAAGTAGTTTTATTGATGTAGTCTAGAATTAACATTAAAGATTTCTTTTCTGTCTTTTAAATGTTAAAAGGCAGAGCCTTGAAAACTCCTTTTGAATGATGCAGGAAATGTTTGGAGGAAAAATGTAAGATGTGGACTAAAGACATATAAATTAACAGTACAAAATGTGCATTATAGATGATGGAAAGATGCGGTCAGGAGACAATGGTCCCTCAATGTTATCACGGGGAGGGGTATGCCTTCCATATCGCATAAAGGGAGCCCTAACTTCCGTTGGTGAGAAATAAAGAGTGGCAGGAATTGGGATGGGGGACAGGCAGGGGAGAAGAGACAATAACTAGAGGAAGTTTCCAGGAATGGGGAGAGTCTCCTTTTCATGAAGAGAAGTAGAAAACCGTGTCCACCCAGGGCCCACACAACTGTCATACACTCATCGACCACAATATCAAGCACAGGGGATTTTCCTCTAAAGTTCTAGAAAAATAAAAGATTCTCAGAAACCTGCCATGGAGTGGTATCATCAGAGAAGAGTTGGCCAGAAGAGCTTAGATAGGTCATACATCTTCTGTTTTTGTTTAGATAAATGCAAGTTCCTGCCCACACCCAGTTGTTGCCAGAGATACTTGAAGAGAAATAAGAATCCATTTTTCTTTCAGCAGAAGATTAGCTGTGCATCCACTGACTTGAGTGTTGGTGTGGTCCTCAGGGCCTCACAAACTCTTCTCCAAGGAAGAAAAAGAAAATAATACAGAAAGTACACAAAGAGATGAGCAGAGTGAAATCTGCACGAACCAGCTCGGTGCTGTCAGGAGATATAATGAAACATTAGTCAAATTCCCAGAAAGTTGGGTGTTCGCAAAAGACCCTAAGTGTTTCCTCCTTGGGGTGACCCCCATAAGACGACGTGCTCCTGTTGGGATCTCATATTGGCCCTGAAGAAACAGCCCCAGGCCCTGCACTCTCTCCTCACACTAACACTTAGCTTCATCAAAGGGGTGCCTTGTTCTCCTGGCCGAGTCCTCAATTGTCACTAACAACTGCCAGTCGTACAAGGCCATCCACCCAGGTCACTTATGGGCTATTTTCATTGTCCACTAACTAAGCTGGGGGAGGCCTTCCTTGCAGAGAAATCTATGTACCCCTTCACTGATCACATCCATTCATCTCCTTCTTGGATCGTGTTACTTGGGTGTAGCAATGACTTTGGGCAGGCATTTCTCTCGGGATTTATAAGATGTTTTGCCACATCTAATATAGCAAACATTTTTTAATCAACATGCTTTCATGTGTATTTATAATAGCACAGGTCTACCATTCCTTAAGGTTTTCATTTTTAAGCATTTCAAAATAATTTTTTGTGATTGAATTTGGTCCCATAAACTCTTATTTATGAAAAGAAGTTGACTATAAACGATACCCTTGAAAAGCCTCTTTCTCAGCATTTCCCCCAAAACACCTTAAGTGCCACAGTCAGAGTATGACAGCCGCATTGAAACAATGGGGATAACTGGCAGGCCCCAAAGTTTCTGAACCTTTGGGAGCCTCCAGGGACAATGACTCTGGTTTAATAACTGTGAAATGCTATTGAACTAGCAATAAAAAATATTCTTCACCATGGAACAATATGATATTTAAAACAGCCAGCATTCCTGCCAATCACTGGACATTCACGAAAAAGTGACTTGAGTTCCTTTAGCAACGGGACTGCCCCCTTGTAAAATGTGTGTACACGAGCATGAGGGTTTGGCAAAGCCAGAGGGCTCTGAAGCCACATACCACAGTTTGGACTGCATTGAACTGCTGTATTTATGTACACCTGGAAGAATAACTTCGCTCCTGTTTGCAGAAGATAAGTTAAAACATCAGGGTTGTGTGCTAGTGACCATGACCCCTACCACATGCATTTTGCCCTTTAAGTCCATGGGACATAAATTAGAGCACTTATTCTATAGGTCCATTAAGGCACTCCCAAGGTTCCCTATATTGATGGACAGATTTGGCAAAATAGTTATTCCACAAGATGGTGATTTTTTTTAAGTAAAAGGAGGGAGCAGGACAAGAAGATGCCTCACCTTAAACAAATAAGAAAAGAAGGTAAATGCTGTTTGTTTAAAGCTGAGAAGTGTTCGCTTTCTGGGAAGAAGTCATTAGGCTCCAGTGAGTCGGCAAAGGAAGGTGGACCAGATGACTGCTGCGTGAAGGTTAAGAACTGTGCTCTCGATAGGGAATTCTTTTTCTACTCGAGATCAGTAGCCAGCCTGATTTTGGCAACTTGCCAGGCTCTGGCTCTGTTTTTAAGTACACGTTATGTGGAGGAGAACTGGTGGGCAAGTACCCTGAAATTGAGATATCTAGAAAAAATCACCACCACACCAGACTGCTGTACCAGATCTAGAAATCTAAATCAAAAAATATGGACAGAAGAAGCATGAAAGGTCACTTCCAATGCCACTTAGTGGGAGAGCCCAGTCACACGTAGATTGAAGTCATAGCAAAATTTTTGTTATTCTTTGCCTGTGTCCCATTACTTATTCTTCAGCCTCTGCTTGATGTGAGTTGAGGATTTGATGAAGCACAGATACATTTTTAAGTTGGTTCTTTCCCAGACAAAGGGGACAAAAGTAGAAAATTCTCATGGGGACAGGATGAAGTGGCACAGAGATGATCGAAAAGGCATATTCGTGTTCAATATTTTCTTTGACGCTTGACTCTTTGGGCTGAAGAACAGCAGCTCCAAAAGGGTTCAAAGAGAGAGGTTGCCAAAGGAGGGGTTCTAGGAACTGTAGTGACAGAACTCTTCTCTGAAAGTGATACTATCTAGATCCTTAGATTATACGTGGCACATTTCATCGATAAAGATGAAATCTTCAAAAAAAAAAAACTAATCTTTTCATTAATGTATGGAGTGAGGCCAACACTCTAGCAACAGTTTCTTAGTAAGTTGTAAGTCCCTCAGGAGGCTCTAGTCTCCCTGAGAAGCGGAACCTTGCGTTTTCCACCTTAATTTCCTCACAGCATCCAGCACGAGGCCTGCAAAAAGCAGGGCCTCAATAAATGTAGCTGAAATGTGGCTCTGTTTTCTCAGTAGCTAAAAATTCTCTTACTTTAACAACGTGAAATTGCTTTTTTGTAGGTCAAAATGATCAAATATTGGCGATTTCATAGTTAAACCCAATACTTACTAACTCTCCCTATACTGTTAGCTACACTTACTCCACGAACATTTCCTAAGAGGCACAGCAGACCCACCATGTAGCTAGACTTAACTCCACTTACGAGTGAGGGAAGAGCTGTGTGCATTAGTTAAGTGATTGCCAAAGCCAAGTAGTTAGTTGAAGAATAGCTAAACCTAGTAGGTTAGTCAGGCAGCTTTCCACTGTAAGTGAAAGAAACCCAATGCAAACATCCATAGCAGAAAAGTGGATTTAGTGGTTCATAAACTGGGAAGTTAAAGAGTGGATTTTTTTTCAGGCACAGGGACTCAAGTAATAGCAATATTCTGTCTATCTGTCTGTCTTTCTGTCTCTCTCTCTCTTTCTCTCTTTCTCTCCCCACCCTCCACTACCCCATCTCTCTATCTGTCTCTCTTCTTTTGTATGTTGGCCTCATTCTTTCTTATCATAGGCTATCTCTATATGAAAGAGCAAGAGGCCCTAAATTTGTCCCAGTGTCCACAGACTGGCTTTTATGAAAGGACATGACTGACCTTACTTTAGGCCACCTGCCCATGCCTTGACCCAATCCCTGTGGAGAAGAAGACTGGATTCAGCCAGGTCTAGGTCATGGGTCTACCCCCCTGGCAGGGCCTGTGTTATAGGCTGAATATCAGTGTCCCCTCAAAATTCGTATGTTGAAATCCTGCCCCCAACGTGACAATATTAGCAGGTGGGGCCTTCAGGAGGTAATTGAGGGTGGAGCCCTCATGATTTGGATTAGTGCCCTTATAAGAGAGAGAGCTTCCTCTTTCTGTTCTCCACCGTGTGAGAACACAAGGAGAAGTCAGCAGTCTGCAACCTGGAAGAGGGCTCCCAGCAGACCCTGACTGTGCCAGCACCCTGATCTCGGACTTCCAGCTTCCAGAACTGTGAGAAATAAATTTCTACTCTGTATCAGCCACCCAGTTCTATACTATTTTACTATAGCAGCCTGAACAGACTAAGACAGCCAGGGATGAGGCTCAATAATTAACAATCCACCAGAACCATCTAGGATAGAGAAGAAGCAATTTCCCAGTGGAAAGGGAAGGGAGGCAGACAAAACCACAGAGGTCCAATATCACCTTTTCAGCCCATCTCCATGTGCCCACCATCCTGCCTGAGCACTCTAAGACAACTTGTTTGCTGATTTACAAACTATGTCCTCATTGCAAAGTTGGTATTCATGAGACTGAAAGACCAAACCACTACTTACTCTAATATGGACAACCCCCCCCTCCCCCACCCCCGGCAGCAGGTTGTGTGGGCAGAGTGCCTCGTATCCGGGCTGAGGCGCCACGGGAGTTAGTGCACCCTCTGGCTGTGCCGAATGGATCTGGTCTCCACGTGAGCCAGTTAGTTCTGACTTTCATCATGCCTGTGAACTATACTGCGGCCAGGTCAGACACAGACAAGGTTCAAAATCAGACGCTCCTTATTTCACCATTAACTGAACAAAGGTGTGTATGGGCATGGGTGCAAACCCACCACACCCCGGTGAACCTGCAAGAGGTGAGAACCAGAGAGCACGCTAGGCTGATTTCTAAAATGAAGTAAAAATGATAGATGCTTCAGAATTAATTCGTGGAGGACCTAGGTTATCAGAAAATGAAGTTAAAATAGTTTGATTCTGCAGGTTTTCATTTTTCTCGATAATATGTATGTAAGGCGTTCTTTATAGGAAACAAGATAAAATAAATGATTATAGGCATATACAGATGACTAATGAATATTTATTGAATTAAACTGGATTAAATTAAGGGCTATCTGACCTATCAGTAAATAGGCCAGTATGCATGGCTGGTGGACCTAGCTGTCTTCCTGAAAGGAAAGTGGCAGATCTGGTTATAATTAGGAAGCAGTGGGCACAGCGCCCTGGTAGAATCTGGCTGTGGTTGATGCCCAGAGGGTGTGACTGCATCCACTGTATGCGATGGCCTGAGAACACCCCAGGATGGGCCGAGGGAGGGGGGTCTTGGTTTTTGAGAACTGGGCAGCCATGTTCTTCTGAGTACCCTGCTAGGAGGTCTTCTCTAGTTTCGAGAAACAGAGAAGGCCACTTTAATACCCTGCCATGGCACTTAACAGTGAAGATCAAGAGCAGCCTGGGGGAGAACCAAGACAGGTTTAATGAGACCAGAGTCAAACATCTTGAAAGAATACGGCCCTCAAGGACCCGGCCCAGCACTTTGGAGACTGCAGGGCAAGAAGAATGCATAGGGATCCAGAGGGCCAGGTGCCATCCTAGGGGCCTCAGGAACACCTTCCCTTTCAGGTGAGCTGCTCACCAGCAAGCTTTCCCCGGAAGGTTTTAAAAACCCACTCACTCACTAGAAATTCACTGCTGCCAGCCTTGGGCCACTTTCTACATCAACAGAACAACGAGTTGGACGATGAATGGTGGTGGGAGGAAAGGTAGGATGCTCATTGTTATTGGTAAAGAATGCTCTTCCTAACTGGTTGAAACTAACCCTTGAATTTTTTTTTTTTTTTTTTTTTTTTTTTTTGCGGTACGCGGGCCTCTCACTGCTGTGGCCTCTCCCGTTGTGGAGCACAGGCTCCGGACGCGCAGGCCCAGCGGCCATGGCTCACGGGCCCAGCCTCTCCGCGGCATGTGGGATCCTCCCGGACCGGGGCACGAACCCGCGTCCCCTGCATCGGCAGGCGGACTCTCAATCACTGCGCCACCAGGGAAGCCCCCCTTGAATTATTAATGTAGGCTACACACAGTGGAACAAAATAATAATAAGTAATAACCTTTTAGGCACTTATAATGTGCCAAGTGAAGTTCTAAGGGCTTTCTGTGTGTGAACGCATTTAGTTACACAACAACCCTGCGAAGTGCATACTATTATCACCTCTATTTCAGAGACGAGGATCACACGTAGTAAGTGGCAGGACCAGCATTTGAAAACAGGCCGTTTGTCACCAGAGGCCATACTCTTAACTGCTATAAACACTGCCCCAAACAGGGGATTTTTGTCTTTTAAACAAGCTAATGTATACAGAAGTTATATGAAAGGCAGGGAGCACATACTATTATTATTATACCAATAATACAGTGTCTAATCGACATATTATAATTAATAATTGTCATTACAAGGATTATTATTTCAAATAATCAATGGGAAAGGCGATCTTATTTGACTAAAAATCATGTAAGAACTAATGACAAAAAGAACTGGACTAGCAGGTGGTCAATCTTCTGAGCCTGTTCTAACCTCAAGTCACTAATGTACTGATTTACAAACTCACACCTAGTTTCCCCCAGCACTGCCTGTACAGACAACTCCTCGGGCTTTTTGGTCATCGGGTTTAGAGATCTTGAGATGAAACTCCAAGAGTGCGTTATTGCAGAATTGGCACTAAAGTTGCCAAACGTTAAAATAATAAGACTTTTTCAAAGGAATTTCAAACCTGAATCAGTCAAAAAAAAAAAAAAAAAAAAGAATGAATTTAGCATTATCAACCAGACTTTCAAATGTGGCTTTTGGTTGCTTCCATATACAATTCTAGGAAGGAAATTGTGTTCCTTATAGCATATATCCAAGACAAAAGATTTAGCAGCCATCTGAATGAAAACCCAGCTGGATATATTCCCACAAGAAACATTTAAGTATGAAGGCTGAGAGATGTATTATAGCCAATATGTGAATGCCGTGTCCACGCACCGTCAAACCACAGGACTGACTGCATTTGGAACTGAGTGGACAGGAGGTTTTGCTTAGAGGTGGGCACAAGCAAACCAACTCTGAGGCGTCAGCACTGCGTGACAGGAGCATGACTTAGCAACAAGCTGCTGTCTGCCTTTCCCCACCCACAGGTGTAGGAAATGGCGCAGGAAGGATGAAAACCTGTTTGCTCCTAATTGGGTTTTAATGGACTGAATTTGGGGACTGCCAGAGCAACAAGTAGGATCTGTGTTCATTTGGGGTTTGGGGCTTGTGTATGTGTTCATTTGCTTTTTAACCAGAGCACTTTCTGAGTGCCACCTATGAAGAATTTGGAGGAACGAAGGCTTTCCCTAAGAAGTTTTTGTCCCCGCTAGGGTACGCATTACCATTTTCAAAAGCAGTTAGCCTTTGCTTGAAAGTTTCATGTAGCCACTAATTTTAAAAACAGAAGCCACGGCATCTATTTTCAGTCTCAGGCATAAAGGAAAAACAGTTTCCCTCGTGTAGAAGGCTGCTGTGTTCCCAGCGGTGCCCCAGACATGATGTTTGCTTAGGCTGAGGGAAGAGAAGGCGGGCAGAAGGCCAGCTGAGGAGTGGCTGTTCTTCCAAGTGTGGCAGATCATTAATAATCAGTGAAGGATGGACTCAGGAAGCCTCTGAGCACAGATTTCTAGGACTGAAGTTGAAGACTTCATTAATATTCTAGAGGAATATTGTTCCCAGGAAGTTTTCTGCGGGCCTAAAATCTCACTCAGAGTCCCTGTCGACAGCAGGAAGAACAGCAGGCTCTGAGGCAGCGCCTAGACCTTGATCTGTGAGGATGCGAGAAGTGTGTTCTCGGCCCAAGGTGGAAGTGAGCTGCTCTGCTCTGTTGCTGCTGATCAGCTCCGGTCTAGCCTCTTTTGACTCTCTAATCTCCTATATTGTGGCAAAATGATGAAAATCCATTTCTTTGGAAAACGTTTAGCTTTCCTAACACAGAATGCGCCAATTTATTTGAACCACATTTTGGACTTCTTCAACTTGACAGAGTTTATTAGTCTGTGCCAAAGGCCTTCTGAATTTCAGTTTAGTTTGTCTAAAACCAGCTTATCCCTAGAGGCCCAACACACGGATAGGAGAAAACACGGTGTCTACATTTTGGCTAAAGAGGGAAGGAAGGAGAGAAGAGGGGGAACTTTCTCACTGCCTGACGTACCCAGGTACGTACACTAAGTGTCCTGAGTGGTCCCAGGAATGGTTAGGAGATGGACACCGCAATACCTAGATCTGACCTTGTGGTGAAAAGGGGAGAAAGTCAGGGACAGAATCAGTGCTGACTCTGCCTATTTTGGAAATAGTGTGTTAGGAGGTGGAAGGTAGCCCATCAAAGAAAAAAAAAACTAGGGAGGAGACGGAAATCCCTTTATTTTATGCAAAAATCTCCCAAGGAGAGGGAAGAAAGCGAGCAAGTAAAAAGCAACATGCCCAAGTTCACCCTGGAGCCAAAACAATCCTCAGAGTTGAGAGAGAGTTCCTCTCCTGCCGGCCCCAGGGCCACAAGCAGGCCACTCGTCCAGGTCTGTGGGTGGCTTTCCCACCTGAACACCTAGAACTTCAGTCCTGGGTCAAAGGATCTGTGTGGTGTTTAGTAGGGCCCTGATGAGAACAAGCCCTGTTTACTTAAATATTAACGTCTCCATGCCCTTTACCTCATTTCCTCCCGCTCTCATCCTTCTCTATTTTTTTTCTTTTTTTGTGGGAGCAGGGAAACCCCTTAAAGGAAATGTCACCGAAACATAATAGATCGTTAGGATGTTTACCGGTGGACATTTTCAGTGCAAAGCTCTGGATCCATAGCGAACAAAAGCCACTGTTCAGAACCTCAAAAGAAAGAAGAAAACTGCCCAGCAATTTTAAGTTAATGGGCAAGATGAATGGATTGTCATATAATGTGAAGGGAAAGTATTAGGAAAAAAACCCAAGTGGCTCTACAAAACTGGTTTGGAATTGGAGTCTACCTGAAGGCCTTTCAGCCAGAGGATTACTGTCTGCAGGGCTCACAGCTAAGCAGTGTAGTAATTTGAAAGCCATGCCTTGTACAGATACCCAGCACTTAGTGGCTGGTTTTATGTTAAAAATGCTTAGTATGAAACCTGTGCTGAAACTTTGCCCAAACATCTCATAGCTGATTGCAAACCCGAGGGCCTGGGGGCTCTGAGCCCACACCTCAAGAATGCTTGTGATTGGCTGACATTTTGGCTCCACACCTGGATTTGTCAAGGCCTCTTAGCGGCTGCTGGGAATTCGTCCTGCCTGGGGCCCACCGCTCTCCCATCACCCCTCTGACAGATGAAAACACAACGGGGTCTGTTGCCTGACTGACACATTCCTCTCCTGTCTGCCTCTGAAAGGACTTTATTTAACCGTCCTGGAGTCAGGCTTTTGACTGACAGATTGTGAAGGGTAAAAGTCATTCAGTTCCATTAAGCTCTGTAACTGCTCTGGAACAAAACACCTTTAAAAAAAAGTGTCGGGGGGAGGGAAAAATAGAGCTGTGGAGAGTAGGGGCATGAGCTTTAGGGAGAGAAAAAGGGGATTCTTTTCAGGTTCAAAAACAATCCTTCTCTTTGCCTCTGTCTATCAATTAGGGCTGCATTCCCAGAGGGAATACGGGCCTGGCCTCATTGGTGTCATTCAGCTGCCAATCTCCTGACAGGGACACCAAAGGGCCTCATGTAGCGCTGCGGAAACTGTCTGTCAGGCCATCAGCAGCTGCTATGACGACATCACCTCTGTTTTTCTAGGACTATTAGAGAGAAAGGGGGGCCGGGGTAGGGGGCTCACCCAACAGAGTCGGAGAGTCTCGGCTCCAAATCTCTGTTCATATTTTCCTTTTCCAACCCTCACATCTCCTCAATCCCAGTGTGAGTTTCTTCACAAAAACAACCCCAGCTTTCCTTGCCCAGCTGGGCAGCAGGGGTAAATAATAACTCGCCAGCCGAGGACACAGTCTTGGGTGTGAGAAGGGGGCTCTGCTTCTGGGAAAACTGGAGTCCTGACTGAATACATTCAATGACTCTGGTTCCAATGAGTCCAAAGAAACGGGATTGGTGGTGAAAGGTGGCTCAAGCCCCCGACAGGCCTCGGGCCACGCTGTGTGAAAAGCCACGTGGCCTCACCAGTGGTTTCCTGCCAAGCCTTAACTTTGGGTTCCTGTGGGTTTCATTCCCCTCTGAGTTCTGCTGGGAGCCTGAAAGCTCCAGTGGAGCTCTAAACACTAAGCCAAACTCAGCACCAAGCAACCACTTCCCACTTCTCTGTTTTTCTGCCTCGTTCGCTGCTTTCCCCGAGGCCAGACTCACAGGCTAACTTGGGTTGGTCCCAAAGACTCCTCGCCACAGCTGATCACACTGAAGACCCAGGACTACAAAGGAGGGGTCCCTGAGCGTCCTGGCTTGACTGGGAAAAACCCCCCTCCTCCCTCTGACCCTTTCCCCCTTCTTCCCTCTCTGGATTCTGTCTGAGAGCGGGAAGCGAATCAGACCTCGACAGCAACCTGCACAGATGCCCGGTGGTCCTTCTGTGTTCTGTGATGGCTGCATTTGGGATGGCTGCCGTTTCCCTGGTAGCCTTTTCACATCACAGGGAGCTACTTACAAACGGTAATGATAGCCCTTAGTACCAAACTGAGCGCTGGAGAGCATGGCTGCCAAGCGCCACAGCCGGGCCACTGTGTTGCAATACTTCTGCTTCACATCAGGGAGGGGATGACAGTGCTTCATGTGTTCCACATGAACCGTACAAAATGTTTAGCCACATCCTGTAAAAACATGTACATAAAGCTGTCTCCGTGCTCCCAGGGCCATGATGTCTATCTCTTCTCTATTGCTTCTTTCTTCCTTCATTCTGAAAGCTCTGCTGGGGTCCTGCACGTCCTGAGTGTAAATTCCACGGGGGTGGCTGAAACCTGTTCCCACAGCAATACGCTGGTCTCAGGCACCCAGATGCTCTACCTCAGCTATGTACCACCTCCATGACAATGCCTGGGGAGATTCAGAATTAGCCAGGTTTGGGGCACTGGGAGAATAGACAGAGGAGCAACAGACAGGATAATGAGAGAGAGAAGGAGGCTAACTTGATCATCCTCTTGCACTATAACCTCAGGAAGACACACTCAGGAGCCAGCCCTTTGCCATCTGCACCAACAGAACTGCAGGAGTCACGGGAAGCACTGTTAGTTCACTAATGAGTGAACATTTCCAAATTGCTCTGCAGGTCCTTAGTTGTGATTGCTGCACGTTTTCATTACTGAAGCAGAGAGGAAGCCCAGCTAAGGGACTGGACAGGCTGGTGGAGATACACACAAAGAGCTCTAACATCCTGGGGGCATTAAAAAGGAACTTCAGTTCCTAAATCCAAAGATGTTGGGAGCCTTTTGCTCAGGATGGATCACCTTGAAAACACCACCGGGAGTAGCCCCCAGTCAGCAGCTGCTCGGAGCTCCTGGATGCTGGCTGGGAGCATGGATTCCCGTCCTGTGGCTCTGCGGCACCACCATCCAGTGTCCTATAAATCCACCCCTTCTCTCCATGGGTTTTCACAAGGACCTCAGATCCAGTATTGTGAGATGCTCACATTTCTGGTCTTACCATAGACAACGGTTTCCAGACATTTCTCAGTCAAACGCCCAATAGTATAAGATCTGAATATGGAATTGTCTGTGTTGGAAAGACAACTGTCTTTGTTCACCACCTTCTCAAGGAATTCCTGACTGTTTGTACCCACCTTGGACTCTACATAGTCCTCTCTGGCTTCATGTTCCAACATCTATTATATTAGGCACTGGGCCCTTCCTGATTTTCTTTTCATTGTGCTAGCAAAAATCAAATGGTCTTTTGGGCCCTCAATAACAGTGATGCCTCCTTCCCTGTGTATGATATCCATTGAGTAGTATTTTCTTTGAATTGTTTATTCTTAGAATATTTCCCCATGACTCGTTACATTGGAGATAACCTTAAACCAAGCCTGGTACAGTTCAATTTCAGTGGAATAAATAGTTGGAATAAAAAGACTATTTAGTCTTTATATATAAGTTCAGACAATTCACTCTCACTGTGTGAGTGGATTGGCCCAACCGTGAATTAGCTTACTCCTTTCATGTTCCCTTTTATAGACATAAGAGAACAATCAAATCCATCACAAACAACACTCTTCCATCTTTCATTTTTCACTTCCATGCAAACCATAAGGCGTTATGTAAGAGGCACTTGACATAGTTATATGTAAGAGGCACTTGACATAGTTATATGTAAGAGGCACTTGACATAAAAATACCTAACTCCTTCCCCACGCCCCAAGTTGGGAAAATTCTAAAGCCAGAAATATAAATGTCACCTTGTGCTGACAGTTACTTCTTTGTCTCTCTCCAGAAAGGGATAGGAAGTGGGAACTTGAATGACCACCTGTAATCTTCACTGAGACAAATCCAGTGAGCATGGTTCCAACACGTTGCCTGGGATGTTGCAAAGTTCTTGAAGATCGCATTGACCCATATTCAAAGGTATATAAAACTACATTATTGTTAAAATTATCCACCACTTTTTTAGCCACACATACAGCTTTCCTGATAAAACAGAAAACTTTGAAGGAATTGGGATACAGAAAGTATCAGAATAACCAAAAACAACTGACTAGAAAAAAATCCAATATATCAGCCTTAAATAACAAACTTACATATGAGAAGTGTATTCTTAGCAATTCGTGGAAGCATTTTGGAAAAGCTCATTTGAAAAGATGAATAGAACTGATCTATTAAAAGTACACAGACAGGGCTTCCCCTGGTGGCACAGTGGTTAAGAATTTGCCTGCCAATGCAGGGAACACGGGTTCGAGCCCTGGTCTAGGAAGATCCCACATGCCGTGGAGCAACTAAGCCCGTGCGCCACAACTACTGAGCCTGCGCTCTAGAGCCTACGAGCCACAACTACTGAAGCCCACGCGCCTAGAGCCCATGCTCCGCGACAAGAGAAGCCAACGCAATGAGAAGCCCGCGCACCGCAACGAAGAGTAGCCCCCGCTCGCCGCAACTAGAGAAAACCTGTGTGCAGCAACAAAGACCCAATGGAGCCAAAAATAAATAAATCAAGAAAAAAATAAAATAAAAGCGGAAAACCATCCCCAACAAAATAGCTTAAAAAAAAAAAAAGTACACAGACAGCTGTCATCCCAAAACAGTAATGAGGCTAAATTTTTCCAAGACCTTGTTCCTCAGCAGTGATCTTAGACTAGAGATTAAAGATACACAGGCACATTAATCCTTGCTTTACTTTCCTAGACCCCTGGATTATAATATAAAATGACTTTACTAGAATAACCATTATATAGGAGAAAATTGACTTTTTCAAAAGGAACTTAGCTAAGAAAAGTCAATCTAAAAGTAAAATTAACCCAGGTTAGGAGTATTGAATGGACTATAATCAAAATAGTTAGGATTTATCTTGTTTCTTTTGCATGATCAACTTTAAAAAAATATTATGCCCTTTAATTTTCAACACTTGTTTTGTTCTTAAAGATAGAAGGAGAAGGAATGGAAGGAAATAGGAGAGAACAAAGGAAGAGGTAAGAAAGAAAGATGGCTAAGCATGTTACTAAGTTTAAAAATGACTCATCCCTGAAATGTCCATTCATCAGCTGGGTTAAGAAAGCCACAGAGCCCAAAAGATGAACGGGAGCCACACGAAAACAAGCCAGTCACAGATGACTTTTCTCAGTCTGTTGACATTTGATTAATGCTTAAACTAAGTAAGAAGAAAAGGTTCATCTTGTTCCAAAATGAAGCTGGGCATCATGGTGCTGCATCGCCTGAAGGAACTAATCGTCAAACAAGTTCTGTCCCATAATCTTTTTTTCTAACTTTTACCCTTTATTGCCTTTTATGAGTTTAGAAACTGAAGCAGCTTGTACTAAGATGCTGCCTAATTATTTGTTAAAAAAAAGAAAAAAAAAGACAAATTCTCACAAGGCAGCCTTCAGCTGCCCTGGGAAATTGTGCCTTTAATTGGAACCAAAAGTCTAGCGTTATTTGTATGTTGAAAATGAATGTGTTTCATTGAATTTCTTGCTATTTTTATTATAATTTAAAAGGGAGTGGATGTTCAAGAATCGTTGGCAGAAGATTTTTGTTTTAAAATGTGGTTCCAAGGTGCAAAACTCAGTTTTCTTGCCCTTCACCATTTGTTTATCTATCTGGTGGCATTGACAAGTTCACAGTGTGAAACAGCTAATTCTTATTCCTTTCTGGAACCTACTTATCTTTCCAGGGAAGGGGGAGCTTTTTGAAATCTCTACGTTTCTTATAAGACTGTGGAGATGAAAGAATCAAAAGAATCTGACTCATCTTGGTTTTTGTTTGTTCAATATATTTGATCAGAATATTTTAAATGCCTACTTTTCCATAAGAATTGGTCAACACCTGATCTATTTTATAGGCATTTTACAGGTGAATACATGAGCATGGAACTCAGCCAAAAGGTTAAGTGAGACTGGTGTAAGCCGCAGACAAATTCATGGTGCTAAAAGATGTCATTCTTTGTAACAGTCTCTCTCACCAAGGACTCCATGGCTAAGTCACAGTCTCTCTCTAATTCTTAACTACATAACATAAGTAATATTTCACGTCAGTCTTGCCATGACAGAATATACTTGTGGCCTTTCTATAAGTTCCTAGTAAAGATCTTCCATCTTTGGTCTCGATCTTTCTCCTGGTTTCTTCCGTGATCCAGACCACAGGGAAAACCAAAATCTAAGCTGGGGGCCAACTAAGAATCTAAAACCATCTTCTCCAATCTGACGTGTTTGCGAACATCAATCCAATTAAAACTTTTCTTCAGTTCTTTTAGATGTACATTTCATTAAAACTGAGTTCCTTCTACTTTATATTGTTGAAACGTTTATATGATTGGTTATTTTTTTACAATAGTCACCACGCATGTACTTTTAAATAGGTGTCAGAAAACACTATTGTGCTCTTAATATTGGTTCGACATTTACAATTCAGGCTTATTAATGTGCAGAAGCGGCTTTCATGCTAGATTGATGCACTGCCTTTTCTAGATGAATGTACATCATGGTATCTGACAATAGTAACATGATCAAGCAACTGCATTCTAAGCATCAGGACCTCAGTGGTGCTTTAAAAATTCTTGAAAGAGAGTAGGATCCCCAGTGTAACACAATTATTAATTTAATAATTTTTGATATAAAACAGGGCAATTCAATCTCCCCCACCCTGAATGTCAACCACCACACAGGCAAAAGGCCAGAAAAAAATAACATTTTCCTTTCAGGTTTGGATTGGAACTTATTCCATCAGCAGATTTTTTTTTTCCTAATAGATTCCTTTTTATTATTGGTTTTCTATAAGTATTTGAGTATAATTTCAAATCTTAAAAACAAAACAAAACTCATTTAAGCAAACCCAGAACCGGAAAGCAGTGGCAAGAGACCACTTTGAAATCAATATGACACCAGAGCACAAACTAGCCACTTACTCGTTAAACTTACCTTCATGTTTATAGTGTGCCACTGGGCAAATCTGAAACGTTTTATTTATAATTATGACATTTACCCACCTGTCAAAATTCTATTATCTTTCCTGGAACTTTATTTTCATCTCTATTAATTAAAAAGCAAAGGAGAGCTTCCCTGGTGGCGCAGTGGTTTAGAGTCCGCCTGCCCATGCAGGGGACACGGGTTCGTGCCCCGGTCCGGGAAGATCCCACATGCCACGGAGCGGCTGGGCCCGTGAGCCATGGCCGCTGAGCCTCCGCGTCCGGAGCCTGTGCTCCGCAACGGGAGAGGCCACAACAGTGAGAGGCCCGCATACCACAAAAAATAAAAATAAAAAGCAAAGGAATTTGGCCCATAATGCAAAATATTTCAAGAATTGAAACAACTGCATTAAAAAATATATACCTGCCATCACCAGTAGCATGATAACAACGTCAGGGCAAGATTCAGGTGACCTGCCTGGCTGTTTCTAGAAGCCCAGTGTGAAGTGAAGACATTGAGCTCAATTATGCAGCTATCTTAGGTTTGGTTGCCTGGCTTGAATGATAGAGGTAAATGTCCCAATTATTCTCTGCACTTTGTATGTGCAGATCCAGATTTATATTGTGATTGGGAGCAGAGCATTGAAAGGGAAGACAGGAAACCCAGATTCTGTGTTAAGTGGGTCAATGATGAAGCCTGTAAAGTTGCAAGTTACATTCACTGTGTGTCTCAGTTTATCCCTCTTACAAGTAGAAAGGAACAGAAACCCCATTTTAGTAGAGCCAATCAAGATGATTGAACTTAAAAACCTTTCCGGCAGCTTTGAGAGAAAACGTCACATAAAAACAAAGTAATGTGTTAGACCAGCTTTCCTGGAAAACAGAGCGTGAAGCGGGAATGGAGTCCTGAGGCTTTCTTTGGGAGGTGCGATCCCACGGCAATGAACACGAAAGGAAAGAGAACTGAGGCAGGATAAGAAGCAATGCCAAGTGATGAATTACTATGTTGGCCGTGGCTTCACGGTAGGCCTCAAAGAGCCCACGGAGGGAGGAAGGAGAGAAAACTTCTCTACCCAGCTCCTATCCATCTCCTGTTTGCCATTGGCCAAAGAGCATGCCACGGGGAGATAACCCCGTTGCACCATCTGGCCCCCATGACACAGCCCAGGCCCTGCAGCGTGGTGCCGCATCAAAGCGCGGTCCTGATGGGAGAACCCGGAGACCGCAGGATGGTATTGGCCCTCGGAGAATGAAAGCCACAGCAGAGCCTGAGTTCAGTAAGCAGCTGCGAGCTGAGAGGCGGTGCTGAGAGCATCTGAGGAGGCTCATGAGATGTGTCCAATACAAACACATAAACACATTTAGCCATGTTGGATCCCTACTATAACCACAGATCTGGTATAGCAGTAAGTTACCAAGAGTTACCAGAGTGTCAGTCAATTTGCCAAAGTACATTGGCCAAAATTAAGAAAGACAATGGACATCTCTGCCTTTGAAGAGCCAAGTTAGAATACTTTCTCTAATAAATTGTTTAAATGGAAGGGACAACAGGCTAAAAGCAGAGATAATTTTAACCCTTTCCAGAAGCCACCATGTCACCAAGGGGAGATAACGCGGGAGTGAGAGCACTACACTGGGAATTAGACCCAGCTCTTCTGAGGACTAGCAGTTCACTCCAATCTGCGTGCATGAGTCTGCTTTGCCAGACATGGTACCAGGAAGCAGGGCAGAGGCAAAATTCATGGGCGTCATCTTTCTATTGAAGAGCTCGAATTCTAGTCAGGAGGCACAGCGGCTATGAACTCTTTTGCAGGCCCAGCTTCGAGTCTTCCTCCTTCTAACAACGGTGCCCCAAATGTCATTTGCTCGCCCCCCCTCCCCTAGTCTCCGTCCCTGCAGATTAGGGAGGACTGACCTCACACCCACCTCCACAAGCCTGTGCCCAGGCCTTGCCAATCAGAGCCACAGCATTTGTTCTGGGGGGTCCGGAGCCAACGTTAGCCAGTTGAGCAGAGAGAAGGGCCTTCTCTTTGCCTCTGGATCTGGGTGCGTGGCCATCGATCTCTAGGACTGCTGGCAGCCATTCGTCCTCAACAGGCAAAGCCGGCCTGAAAACCAGAGCCGGCGCAAAGGAAGGCGGGACTGAAAAGAGAGAGACTGGATCCCAAGAGCACTGTTGGGGCCTCTGGATCCAGCCGACCTCACTGGTTACTGAGCCAATAAAGTCTCTTTTTTGCTTAAAGTAGTTTGAGTTTCCTGTCTGAACTGATATAGGGAGACAGATAGATAATAAGTAATCACAATGCAACGTGATAAATCTTAAGGTGAAGAGAACCTTCACCTTAAGCGCGTGGGAAACGCCAGACAGAAAGTATTGCTTCTCTTGGGTCCTACTGGTAAAACGACTGGGTCTGCAGAGTAACCTTTAAAGTCCCCCCACCCTAACCCACCCCCAACATGATTCAGGGACAAAGCTGACTCATGAGGGCCTGTGTCCTGGCATCCGCAATGGCTCCACGGGGCATGAGCGTGCCTCACAGCCAGCCGTTTACAGTAAAGCTGTGTACCTTTCTCTGCCTCCTTAAAGATTCCATCAGATTATTAACATGGTGGGTCACAGTTTGGAAATGCAAACCCATAGCCAATTAGTGGAAGAAGTGAGCCTGCCGATCGATAATCACACCACCTGAGACACTTCCAAAACCTACCTCATGACATTCCTGGGTCCTTAGGTAAATCCTTAGACATCAGGCTTCAGAAAATGAATCGCATATGTGTCTTCCTCTCCGACGTGATGTACATTGGTCTGGGTGAAGCCTCATAGCTGTTCAATGTAAATATGAAAAGCATTTGAATAGATGCTATATATGGGTATCACAGGAGAGGGAATAAGAAAGTTCCAGGCATTGTCATCATTCTAGCAGTGGACTGCAGTCTGAGGTTCCTTCCTATAGTGACTACAATGAGGTCATTATATAGAGACACAAAGTGAATCCAGAAAATGGCTTGGTCTCCTTCCCTCAACACACAGATCCTTCAGCCAGAGATGGGGGGCCCTCCACACACTGAGTGTCATTTGGACAAAAGGGGCTACTTCTTCCCCGCTCTCTCCAAACTAACTGTACATTTCAGATGCAGTGGAAATAAAAATACGTCGTCCATTGCTGATGTTCCTGACGACACTGCGGCCTCAACAGAGACGGCTGGCGTCTCGCCATCCCCATAGTCCATCCTTTCAGTGCATCATCGCTCTGGTTATTAGACAGTGACAATATTAGCCAGGGAACTACAATCAGAACTAAGAGAGAGCATTCTTTTTTTTTTTTTGCGGTACGCGGGCCTCTCACTGTTGGGGCCTCTCGCATTGCGGAGCACAGACTCCGGACGCGCAGACTCAGCGGCCATGGCTCACAGGCCCAGCCGCTCCACGGCACGTGGGATCTTCCCGGACCTGGGCACGAACACGCGTCCCCTGCATCGGCAGGCAGACTCTCAACCACTGCGCCACCAGGGAAGCCCAAGAGAACATTCTTTAACGCATTCCCAATATTGACCCACCCAATACGGTTGGCCACCCTGAAGAAAAACCATGCACTTATTTATACCACAGCCTGCGTGTATGTGTTGGGAGATGGCAGAGTGGGTGGGTGGGTGGAGAGTACCTATTAGAAGCCGGTACTGTGTTGTGCTCTGCATGCATTATTATGTTTTGTTTCCATGGCCATCCTATCCTGTGAAAACTCTATTTTCCCTACTTACAAGGACATTGAGGCTCAGAGACATTCGTTCGCTTGCCCAAGATCACACAGCTAACAAGCAGTGGGACCTGACTTCATATGTGGAGGCTGCATTCTTACCCTTTAGGCTCAAATACCTCCCCCAGCTTTTGCTCTTTTCCCAGACGTGACGGGATTCAATCCTACAGCCTGCCCAGTTTCTTTGCTTGACAGATTTTCTCCCACGACCCCATTCCCAACTCACCCCACTCCCTATAACCCAGAGACAGAAAAGTCATCAGATAACACACACAATGTGCTTGTAAGAAGCTAACGATGTTATTCCCAGAGCGTTGCTGGGAATATACAAAAATCCTGTGTGTGTATCATTTAGCAGAAATTACATACATGAGCTCAAGCTCTGAGGGTGTATGAGTGTGTATTTGGGTAGATCCAATACATAGAATCCTCTAAAAAAAAAAATCTTGAGCGAATATTTATCCGTCCAACAAATGTTTATTGCATATCTCCTGTGTGATACTGAAAGAATAGTAAATGGTTAGGTTCATCTTTGCATTTCTTCGGCAGTAGCTCCAAATAGAGGGAAGAATAAACAAACTTCTATAAAAGTACCATCAGCCAAATCCTTTGACTACAAGGTGGAAGAATTGGAAGTACAGGAAAGAGTTTTAAAGGAAGTAGCATTTTAATTAAGGCTTGAAGACTGAGAAGAATGTTGACAAGTGTAAGGGAAGAGGAAAATTCCAGGGAACAGTGCATGGAAAGAAAACAAGGTGTTAAGGTGAAGGCAGGTTTTCACGGAAGGAAATAGTCCAATGTGATTAGTAGATAAGAGCCTACAGAAAAATCTTAGGAGGAGCTGGACAGGTGGAAGGGGCCAAACCATAGAAGACCTTAGAGAGGACATCTGGTATTTTTTTCTGTCCACTACCCATGCTGCCTTTAGACAGCTGCTTCTCCTCTGCTGCGTGTGGTCCCAGTGGGTCTGTCATCACTGTGTCCAGGCACCCATATTCATGGGGGTGGGCACAGGGCTCAGGAGGGGCTAATCAGGGCCAGCAATAATGACTGGTCCAGGGGTGAACACAAGACGCAAGCAGGATTCATGTAACAATATCAGAAGAAAGAAATGCCTCTCTCATCCACTTCTGGATGTGGGCAGCCATCTTCCCCATTACCTGGAAAGCGCGTGTCTGTAAAATGAAGCCACAGTAATGAAAGATCTGGAGCAAGGAGGTGACGAGAGGGAGATAGAGCCTGCAAAGCATTGATTGAGCCCCTGGATCCACCTATGCCTGAAGCTCTAGATCTATGTCTGGACCTCTCAGTTATCTGAGTCATTAACTTCCCTTTTTGCTTCAGCTAGTTTGAGCTAAGAGTCCTGACTAGAACAGCTGTGAGTGTCATGCTAAGGAGTTTGGGCTTATTGAGATAAGAAAGCCACTGAAGACGTCTAATCTCAAATGCTTAGAGAACAAAGACTTATACCACAGACAGAAGATTGTGCAGAGATTAAATAACCTTTCAGGGGTAAGGGGCAATAATCCACAGAACCTTTTAGTTCCCTCTGTGAATGGAAGAAGTGAAACCAATACTATAGCCATACAGAATGATCAATTTTGCTACCCAAAGCTACACACTAAATGATGACATGAGTTTGAGCTACACATTATTCCCAGTATTATTAGCAAACCTGGATAGAAGATATCTCAGCCCACAGGGTAACAATAACTCAAGAGGAGCAGGTGACTTGTAAGGTCAAGGAACAGGGCCCGAAACAGCATTAGTGTAGCAAATGTGAAGCGTCTGGTTACCTCCCTGTCTGAAACCCAAGACGTTTGAAGGAAAAGAGGTGCTGAAATATCTGCAGTTGGCAGTGACATCTGAGAACGTGGTGACCACCCCCCACCCTCCGTACAGGGCAAGGATCATGTCTTTTCTGTAAATAGCTTTGAACCTTCTGCTTACCTCCAGCCCTGACTTCCATCTTGGAGAAAGAAGGAAGCCACTTTGCTCTTGGGCCTAGGCCTAGCACATTGAGTTACTTGTCACCCATAAGTGACATTTATCAGGTCCATATCACAAGATGAACCCTCACCAAATAAGAGCTACTCAGGGCTGGGAAAAACCTCGAGTGGGCACTTGGTCTTCTAGTGCTTCTGGATAAGAGAACATACAAGCCCGGCAACATGTCTCCTCTGATCTAGAAGGGTCTGCCTCTGGGGCAACTGCTTACCATGCTGATTTAATGAAGCAACAAGGCACTGAAGACGTGGCATTGCCAAGTCAGAACAAGAAGCTTCCCAGGCTCCTGGGCTCTGTACTCACCTCTCCTTAGCCTCCGCCAGTCCTCTTCCCACTGTCGGGGGAGAAGCAGGAGAACAGCCGGTTGCAGCTCAGCTAGGGGGACTTAGCAGCGGAGGTCTGCAGAGGAGGCTGGGGCAGGAGGAGGGAGCAGGCAGACCTCAGGACCCAGCATGGATGGGGCTCAGAAGACGCGAAGCAGCCTCTTGCTGCAACAGGCCAGCCGCACTGTATTTGACTAATTCTCAGACACTCATCTTTCACATCGCTAAAGTAGGGATGCATCTTATAATCAATGATGTGTCATACTTTAAAATTGGTGGCACTTTTTCCTTTCTCGATGATTTTTGAAATAATGGTGTATTTTACAATTGATGGTGTTTTAGGTTCCACAAAATACTGTATATCAAGATCACCTGCTCACCATGTTAAGACTCCCTACCCATTCCCCAAAGACGTTTTACAGGCCCAAAGGTCCATTGCAGCAGTGGGAGGAGAAGTCACAAAACCAGAAGAGATCCCAATACAGCAAGAGAGAGAAATGATCTACCCACTCAGCTGCCTCAGAACTTCCAACATACAAAAGGAAGGGATGACCTGTGAACTACACACTTTTGGAAAATGGCATATTGCTGCCTCAAGAAGTCACCTGTTCCACCAGGTCACCTGCTTTTGATGCCTGGGGATGGAGATAGTAATATGGCGACAGTAATGAGACCTAACATTGAGATAGAACTTTACAGTGTTCAGAACCTTTTTCCTCAACACTGTATGATCTCAGGCCCAGCTGGTATCACTGTCTCCCTCTTTAGAGATGAGGATGTTGAAGCACACACCGTTGGGTGCCTTTCCGAAGGTTGCACAGTCAATGGTAGAGAAGTGACTAGATCCCTGAGAAATATGATCTTTCCTTCAACTATTCCATAAGGGGCAAGAGAAGATTTAGCCCTAGGAAGACCTTTCTTCTATCGTTTCAAGCTCAAAAAGTAGAACAGTAGGGCTTCCCTGGTGGCGCAGTGGTTGAGAGTCCGCCTGCCGTTGCAGGGGACGCGGGTTCGTGCCCCGGTCCGGGAGGATCCCACGTGCCGCGGAGCGGCTGGGCCCGTGGGCCATGGCCGCTGAGCCTGCGCGTCAGGAGCCTGTGCTCGGCAACGGGAGAGGCCGCAACGGTGAGAGGCCCGTGTACCGCAAAAAAAAAAAAAAAAAAAGTAGAACAGTGATCATGATAAATCTATTTTTTATCAACATTCCAGAAAAAAGTTGTTAAGAAAGTTAAAAAGGAAAATGCATGTTTTAAATCACCAGGTTTAAAACAATGTTTACTTTAACATTGATCATTGAAATTTTAGTATGATAAATAATTTGTGCCTCTGGGGCACATTTTTCTGAATGTTAAAGTGATATAAATTTAGAAAATGATAAGAAGTCCAAAATGTTGAAAGTATTTGCACCATCAATTAGCCCAAAGTTGATGAGTGCCTTCAGCAAGCAACTGACACACACACACACACACACACGAACAGAAAGGCTATGATAGAATTCCTCCCTCATGGGAACAGACAACACAATTACAATGGAATTGGGGGGATGAGATAAACGTTTTAAAATATATCAATACTGTATAGCACAGGGAATTATATTCAATGTCCTGGGATAAAGCATAATGGAAAAGAATATAAAAAAGAATGTATATATATGTATAACTGAGTGACTTTGCTGTACAGCAGAAATTAACACATTGTAAATCAAGTATATACTTCAATAAAAAATGAAATAAAATATATCAATACAAAATCATAAGTGATTAGCTCAAATAGGGGAAAAAGAACCATGGATTGGGACTGTCCAGGCAGGTTACTTGGAGGAAGAAGGATTTGAGACAGGCCTTAAAGGATGATTAAGATTGAGCTCAGCTGGGAGGAGGAGGGGTGGCATTCCCATGTCCAGTAAACAGGTGAAGAAACAGATGAAATCTTACTTAGAGCTCAGTACATAGCAGGGTGTTCAGTGAGGGTCCTCGAGGGGAAATGGAGACAAACAGCAGTTTCTCCAGAGTAAGTTAGTACAAGCTTGGCTGGCGCAGAGGGCTTATAAATAGAGTAGTAAGACAGAGGTCTAAGGGCAGGTTGTAAAGTTCCTTGAAAAGAAACTAAGGTATTTGAATTTTAACCTATGCATAATGAGGAGCCACTGAAAATTGTTGATCAGGAACTGGTGGTAAGAGTAGGTTTAGACAGATCACCTGCAACATGTCTGTGGCGGACCCCATGGAAAAATTCCTTACATTGATTAAACAGTGGGAGAGGATCATTGAGATAGAGGAGACCTCATCTAAAGTGGTGGATCCTGAGATGGAGACGGTCAGCTTCAATGATGGACCAACTGCTCAGCCCTCGAGGACAAATGGCAGAGTTTAGGCTGTGAGTGGAAGTACAAGTAGAAATGTCCAACAGCAATTGAACCAGGAGAAAGGTGAAAACTAGATAGATGGATGGATGGATAGATAGATAGATAGATATTTTAAAGTCTTCCACATTGATTAATAAATTTCAACAGCTAGTTTTATGTATGTAAAGATAGATGGATAGACTAGATAGATGATAGGCAGATGGACAGACAGATAGATATGTTTGGCATCTGTGTTTCTTATTCTCTCCTCTCTTGCTCCGGTCATCCATCTCTCCTCCCACATCTATAGTCTAGCACCTTATCTCATTGGGATAAGTTCTGACACTGCATTTTTCAAACAGGGACAGTATGCCACTCTAGTAACCAAAAAGATTCCAATGTCGCCTTGCTTCTGATATGCAGGAGAGGAGTGCTGAAGATAGAAACACCTGCCAAAACTGTGATCTGCACCACTCATTCATTTATTCATTCATCCGACTGGTATTTATTGAGTGTTTCCCACGTGCTGGCACGATGCTCAGTGCTGGAGATACACAGTGAGCGGGACATTCCTCATTTCATGTAACAGATGTTTGCCCAACACATTCTACGTATAAAGCTCTGTGCAAAGAGCTGTGTAAGTCGTGGTTCCTAACTTCAAAAGATCACAGCCTCACAAGAAAGAAAATAAACCCCTACTGGCAATATCAATATACATGAAGTCATCACCTTGCAGGGAGTACATTCATGACTCCGGTCTCAAATAAAGTACTCCACTCCACACACCCGGGGGGGAAGCAAGGTCTAGGGCGGAAATGAAACCTTTATAACTGTCCGGAGCATGTGGGATTAACAAGTGCTCTTGTAAAAGTAAGTGGCAACGGCAGAGCTGCCTATTGGACAGCTGCCTCCTCCAAGGCATGTAAGTTTATTAATTTATTTGTTTATTTATTTGCTAGATTTATCACAGGCTGTGCCATTTGGCCTCAGGGTCAAATAAATCTCTTAAAACTTTACCATCATTCTTCAGCATTTTGTGCCCCTAACAGACCTTTCTAAAGGCTTTACAAGAACAGAATTAAATCCATTTTACAAATAAATACGCTGGGAAAAATAGTTGAAATGCACCACCGAAGGAAAAGATAAATTCCAGGAAAAACCTGGAGATGGGATTAAAGGGACTCTGCAGTCCTTTTCATTGAATTCTATAAAGCTCACAGAAATCCTAATTTAACGGAACCATCTTGTCTCCCCAAAATGAACAGTCTGGTTCACTGCCTGCCCCAGTGACCTTCCAGCCTCATACGTCACCAGTGCACCCCATAAACCCTTGGCTTAACCCCCTGGTAAATGCCCACCAATCCTTGGACACATGGTAGCCTTGCAAGACATGGTATTGGACATGCTATTCCTGAGTCTGGCACGTCTCCTCCATTCGCCTGCCCATGCAGCCTCCTATTTATCTGTCAAGATCCAAGTTCACCTCCTCTGTGAAGCCTGCCCTCTATTTTCCAGAAACAATTGCTTCTTCCTCAGGCCGTTGGCCATGTCAGAGCACTGACCGCTTGTGTATTGATTCTCTTCTGTGTGAAGGTCTACAGACTCCAAGACTTGAGGAGCAGAAATCTTGCCCTGATCACCCCTATAGCTCCAGCTCCCTGCATGGGGCCTTGCACATAGCAATAATAATAGCAAACATTCAATAGGGGGGCTTCCCTGGTGGCGCAGTGTTTAAGAATCCTCCTGCCAATGCAGGGGACACGGGTTCAAGCCCTGGTCCAGGAAGATCCCACGTGCTGCAGAGCAGCTAAGCCCGTGCGCCACAACTACTGAGCCTGTGCTCTAGCGTCTGCAAGCCACAACTACTGAGCCTACGTGCCACAACTACTGAAGCCCATGTGCCTAGAGCCCGTGCTCCACAACAGAAGAAGCCACTGCAATGAGAAGCCTGGGCACCACAATGGAGAGTGACCCCTGCTCGCCACAACTAGAGAAAGCCCACGTGCAGCAACAAAGACCCAATGCAGCCAAAAAATAAATAAAATAAATAAATTTATTTTTTAAAAAAAGAAATAACATTAAAAAAAAATTCAATAGAGTGTCCCAGGCACACTTCTAAATGCTTTACTATACATTAACTAAGTTAATACTCGTAATAGTCCTATAACTATGATGCTACTTTCATTATCCCCACTTTACAGGTGAGGAAACTGAGGCTCAGAAAGATTAAGTGACTTGCTCAAGGTTACACACCTATAATAATGGCAGAGCTGAGATCTGAACACAAGAGAGCTGACTAAGGTCCATGCTCATTCCCAATGTTATTCTCATTCCCAGTAATTTTCCAGAGGAGAAAAGTAAAGACTCAGAAGCTGGCCTGCAATTTGACAAGGACTGTCTTTCTTCAGGAGGAAGATTAGATCCAAAAGCAGCCCAGGCATTTCCTTGGGTGCAAGTCTATCTTCAGAACTGCTTCAAACAGAAGAGGTAAGAAAATTCTCATTTTGTGGCTAATTGAATTAGTGCCTCCATCTCAAACGTAATGAAATTCAAAGCCATTTTATTAGTCCTCTTGGGACTCCTTAAAAAAATTTTTTTTCTGCTATATTAGATTAGCCCCACCAAGATATGGCCCTGTATAAAATAAGGTCAGGCTCTTTGTCACTCCTACCTACACCAGGGCACATGAGGTCTCTTTGTTCAGTCTTCCAGTTTCCCTACCGAACACACCAGGAAGAGCTCAGAGCATCTTCTAAACACCAGATTCAAACTGACGCGCCATCTGCCACATGCTCTCAGTGGCTAGCCCTGTGCATTTCTGGTCATGTCATGAAACCAGTACTTAACACACCTCAGGGTGACAGCAGTGGCCTGTTTTAGAGGAAATTGCCTTTGTTCCTGACCAGTGCCATCCCAGACATACACACAGCCTTTGAAAAACGCGGTTGTGCTCTAAAAGTTCTGAGGACACCACGGTACCCACTTTATTAAGCATGTGACTTAGAACAAAGTCAAAGCTTCCTTCCCTTCCATGGACTTGCTACAAGTCCTCAAGCTGGAGAGAACATCAAGGAGGGGCTTTTCATGATTGCAAATCGGTCTTTCTGAGATAATAGTCCCGATGATAGCTACAATTTATGGAGTGCTTGCTCTCTGTGCCTGGCATTGCGCTGAGCCCTTACACCCAGGGAGTGAATGTTGAATGTTGACTCCCCATGTCGTGTAGTAAAAACATGGGCTCTGGAACCAGGCTGCATGGGCCTCAACCTAGCTCCACCAGTACTAGCTGTGTGACAGTCTAAGTTAGTTAACCTCTCTACCACAGTTTTGTCTTCTAGAAAATGGGTTAATAAAGGAGTCTAACTCATACGGTGCTGTGAATGTTGCATGTGTTAATATACATAAAGATTTAAACCAATGCCTGGCCCTTGATAAACCCTATAGAATGGCTTGCAATTCGTATTTCTCCCCAACATTGATTTCTCCTCTCTCCCAAAGCCCTGGTTAAAGGAGTAGCCCCAGCCTCCAACATTTACCCTGATTAGCCCATGTTACTGTTTCTCAACTTTTTTATTTTCATGAACCAAGTTCATGAAATACATGCACAAATACATATAAAATTTAAACGAAAGTTTCAAGAAACAGCACTCACCTTTGTCATATGCAACACGCTTTGGGATTCTCTATGCACTACTGTTCTGTTTAGTCACTTTTCTTTGTGGTTTTCAAGCTAGTCACAATCCCTTAAATTTATTTCATAATTTACCAATAGGTAACTGCAGATGGTCTGAAAAAAAAATACTGATTCAAGGTAACCATCATTTATTAAATTTTAACAGAACCTCTATGAGGTAGGTACCTTCGTGAAGTCCACAACAGATAAGGAAACAGACACGGAGAGGTTAAGCAGCTTCCAAAAGGTCACACAGCTTTCCAGAAGCTCACACAGGAACCCATGATGATTGTTCCTTGTTCAGAAGCAGACACTGACCTATGTTAGCCCCACTGAAGTGGAAATGGATGAGGACATGTGGCCATTGACATGCATGCTACAAACATGAGTGGAGTAGGTCTGGGAAAGCTCCCACCGTGGATGGCAGAATAGAGATTGGAAGAGCCTGCTACTTGACAAGAGAGTTCATCCCTGAGGCTACTCCACTCTCGAGTGCCTCTTTCACAAGATAGCAAATTCCCTGTTTGGGCCAGTTTGGGTTGGGTTTTCTGTTACTTGCAGTGAAAAGTATCTGCATATCCTAACTGCTGCCTTTTTGTACCCCAATAACAATTATGTGAGGGAAGCAATATCAACACCATTTTTAGAAAAGCAAGCTCAGAACATTTACCAGAGGAGTCCTAGCCAGTAAAAGGTGCAGCCAAGATTCAGCCCAAGATCTCTCTGACTTCAAGACACTATACCAAACAGCCCACAGTAGATGGCATACTAAATTATAAAGGACAAAATAGGGGGGTTGATATATGTTGTCCTTCTCCAAAGAAAAGCTGTCATCATCACCAGCACCCGCTTCCCCTCCCAAGCACGCTGTCTGCGCTCTCTCACATGCTCTCATCCCCTTTTCACTTTATCTTAGTTTTATGATAGTTGTCATGAGTTATTTACGCTCATGTCTTAGGTTCTCAGCTAGATTCTAAGCTCTTAGAGGACACGGGCCCTATGACACAGCTTGACAGCTCTGTGTCTTGCACACTGACGGCGCACAAAAAGTACACGAGGAATTGATTGTCCTCGAATCACTTTTTGTCCCATTTAGAAGTAACGAGGAGGGGGTAAGAAACGCTGCAACATTGAGTGGCAAGTTTTATACAAACGTCACCCAGTGTGGCTCTGTCTCAGGTGTGTGCTCTGTGCTGGCGCTCCTTTGTCCCCATCACACAGACAAAAAGGCAAGAGCAGGATGGGTGAGATCACTTTAAAAACAGATAAAGTATTGGCACTGCCCTTGATGCAGGGACCAGACCAGCTAAATCCGGCCTCTGTGAGTTTTTAGGTCTGATTTAATCCTCATTCTTAAAGCCAAATTCGCATCCACTCTGGACTGTGTCCTGGCTCCGAGTGCATTTTAAATCCCAGGACCAATGGCTTTGCGAGTATTTTAAGTGTTCCCTGGGTAACTCTTGGAGCGCCACTGCATTCAAGAAGTAAACAGCGTTGACCGTGGCGTTCACCATTTACGATCCTCCAGTGGCCTCCTTGCCTACCAGATTCAGTGTGAACTCTTGGAAGGCATCTGAGGTGCTCCCCCATATGACCCACATTCTCAGTCTTGACGTATACATTTCCTCCGCCCTTGGGCAACTGACCTTGTCACAGTTGTCCCCAACATGCCCACGCTTCCCTGCTCCCTGGTCCCCGTCCTTGTCCCATCCTTCCTGCCGCCTGTGCCTGCATGCCTTCAAGCCACACGTCCTTTCTGGAAGGCCCAGTTCCTAGATGTACTCTCTCCCCATTCTCAACCCTCATAGCATTTTGCTTACACCTCTCTTAGAGCAGCTATTATACCCATTTGGGGACTGGCTTCTAGCAACCAATTAAAATGTGATATTTATTATAATTGTTGCTAACATTTACTGAGGTTTCCAATTGTCAGACACTGTGTTAAGGGCTTTATATCCATTAACTCATTTACTCCTCACTATGTCCTATGAAGGAAATAAAACTGGAGATAATAGCTACCTACCTTATTGCATTATTATGAGGATTAAGGAATACATGAAAAGCTCTTACAGCTGAGTTCACCGGGAGCCTGGCACAGGGTAAATGCTCAATCCATGTTCGTTATCACCACGTCATCACCATTATCATCATCTTCATCACCATCATCAAATCCATTTTACAGATGAGGAAACAGAGTCTTAAAGGAATTTGTACATAGTAAACTAGTAAAATGTGGGACTTGTGTACTGTATTAATCACTGCCCTGTACAGCACTTTAATATAAGTCCCTTTAAGGTTGACATTAGATGAACACATCTTTATACCTGGTCAGAGTTTAGCAGAGTCTTACCCAGAGGCAGACTATAAGTATATGATGAAGTGAATGGATCACATCTGAAACCATCAAGAATTTCATGATCTTGCAAGTGGTTTCCACCGGCGGCCATTGAATAGCTTTATTTTCCTGGATGAAATATTATTTGCATACCTGGTATAAGCTTTTCTGAATGTAGGCTTGTTTCCTATTCTTCAGTCCTTTCCAGAGAAGCACTCTCCTTAAGCTATTAAAAATGCCCTCTTACAATGCAGGATGTAAAAAAGCCAACTCTTTTTACAATTTTAATGTGAACGGAGCATGTCGCTAATGGCCCAAACAGCAAAGTCATGCTGCCCAGGCTCACTCCGCATGAGGGGCAGGGATGTTAACTGCATTATCCACGCCCACGCTTCTCTTTCATCACCCTCCTCTTTGTAGTTTCGGTCCAGGCTGCTCAGGTTTGTTTATGTTGCCATCAATTAAAGGGCATGCTTTTTACATGTCCTAAATCCATTTCACTCAGGATGATGGAGTAAGGGGAAAGTGGTTTCCCATAACCCTCTCAAATGTCCAGTATGAAATGCACCGAGGGGCGTGCTTCCCAGCCTGAAGGGGCTCATGGCCACCAGAAAGCAATGCACCATCACCAGCGAGCTACCCGACGCTCCAGAGCTGGAGCGGGATCGTTTTCACCAACGCATGAGCTGAAGCCTCTCACTCCAGGCAATGGTGGGTCTCGCGGCTAACCATGAAAATCGCTCACATATGTCTCCTGGTCTCTTCCACGGGCTCGATTTGACCACAGTATTTCAATTTGTTTCACCAACACATGCAAAGTGACCTATGACTTCAGCCAAAGCCCCATATCGTCCCCCTGTGCAGAGAGACCCCAAGTCAACGACAGTTGCTTAACCTTGAGTACCGAGGGTCCCGCCCATCCTGACTTGGCCCCTCCCTGTTGTGCTGAAACCAGGCCAGATGCAGGGCTCTCAGCCACAGTGGGGAAAATGCAGACACTGAGCTATCTGTCAGGGAGAGAGGCCAAAGGTTAGTGCCTGAGGATGAAAAAAGAGCCATGTATTTGGTTCAACATGGTGATTACAAAAGTAACAGGCATACAATACACACATTCACTCCCACCTAATAAAAAGGAAAATATTGTACCTTTCCATGTCGCATTTCACTTAACATCTCATCATCTTCACAACCTGACGACCCCAGTGTTATTTTCTCTACTTTATAGATAAGAACCCTGAGCCTCAGAAAGTTTGAGTTATGTGCCTAAGGTTATTCAGGCAATTAATGGCAGAGTCAGGACTCCAATGACAGTGATGTGATTGGACCAGGGCCTGTTTTGTCTGTGAAGGGAAGAGAGTGGCTCTGGCAGTAGTCCTCAAGGCTGGTCACCTGAGAATCACCTGGAGATCCTTTTAAAATAACACTCCCCTGGCCCTCTGCAGGCCAACTGCATCAGAATGATTGGGGAAAAGGGCTCAGATGTGGGAGTTTTATTAATGAGTGTTCTCCAGAGAAGCTGAACCAGCAGGATGTGTATCTATAAAGAGATTAAGGAACTACTTCTTGTGATTATGAAGACTAGCAAGTGCAATATCTACAGTGTGGGCCATCAGGCTGGAGGCCCAGGAAGAGCCAATGTTGCATTTGAAGTTCAAAGGCCATCTGCTGGCAGAATTTCCTCTTGCTTGGGGGGAGGTCAGTCTTTTGTTCTATTAGGGCCTTCAACTGATTTGATGAGGCCCACCCACATCATGGAGGGCAATCTGCTTTACTCAAAGTCCATCAATGTAAATGTCAAACTCATCCATAAAGGCCTTCACAGAAACATCCAGAATAATGTTTAACCAAAGAGCTGGGCACCATGGCTCAGTCAGGCTGACACATTAAAATTAACCATCACAGGCCATTTTAAAGCCCCACAGGTACTTCTCCTGTACAGCCAGGGTGGAGAACCACTGATCCTCCATTTCACGTACTCACAACTGCCTACAATCACTTCAGAACCAAAGACTGCCTAGCTATTAACAAATTGTCCAGAATACAGATAGATGAGGTGCTTGTCTAAACCAGGTACTGCTTCTTTCAAGGAAAGAAAGTTTCTGTAGGTACAGATATAGGTGAAGCCAAAAGGTGCATTTATAGATTTTCTAGAAAGTAGGTAGGGACTTCCCTGGCCGTCCAGTCATTAAGACTCCGTAGTTCCACTGTAGGGGTGCATGTTTGATCCCTGGACGGGGAACTAAGGTTCCACATGCCACACTGTGGCCAAAAGAAAAGAAAAAAGAAAGTAGGTAGAGCAATCACATCACGCATAGAACATTTTGACTGCAGGTTCCAGATGTTTTTCAGTGAATGACCAACGTTTATCCTATTTATCCTCTTCCCAACCCTCTCAAATTAGAAATCTTTATATTAGAGAGAAGGTTTAATTTTTAAAACTTAGGAAAATCCGGAATGAAATGGATCATTTGCCCATGACCTATGGCTTGACATGAGATCCTGGAGGCTTGTGTTGAGACACAGTAAATCTCCTCAAGATGGCAGGAATATTTGTAGCCAGAGCTGGGCAAAGCATTTTCGATAGCAGGAGATTCAGGAAAGCTGATAGTACTGGCTGGTAATATATTTGCAAAATTTAGCTCTGCTCGTTGGCTGAGAAAGCTTGAAAACACGAAGCAATATGCAGCTGAGGCATCAAGAGGCAGTATGCCTGTTTGTTTGGTTTAGTTTTAAGTATCAAAACTTTGGTATTTTTGTGGTGCATTGATTTGAAAACATTTAGATGCATTTTATATGTGTTTAATTAACAAACTCAGAATTAGACGAGTGTTTGCCTACGTAGTTCAGACCAGCAAAATCATTGGCTAGAGGACGGGACTTCAAGGCCAGGAGTACAGGAGTGTCCTGGGGAGCACAGGAGTGCCTTTCGGGAACCTGAGCCTTCATTCTTGCTGCCACACCTCTCACAACTGGCCCCCAGGAATGCCACTGCTGCCACCAAGTCCAGGCTCAGGGATAACTGCTGAGTCGGCAGAGGTGATCTTTGACCCCTCCCCTCCCCTCCCTGCAGATTTCCTTCTCTTCCTCTCCCTTCTTCTGGCTCAGTCATCTTTTTGCTCACTTCAGCTTTTAACTAAGATATTAGCTAATGATTATTTATATCCTGACCCCAACATCCCAGGGGGACATTTGTGAAGGGATTATTTTTTTTTCTGTGCTGAAATGACAGACCATAGGAATAATACCAGTGGGTTAACAGAAGGGATTTGGGAAGGAGATGTATTAAGAGCCTGCCGTTACATCACATCATATAAATGGCTCTCATGCCTTTCAGTGGTAACTTGAGGTAATTTTACCACCTGTTATGGCTGAATTGTGTCCCCCTCCAAAACAAGATATGTTGAAGTCCCAATCCTCAGTGTCTCAGAATGTGACCTTATTTGGATACAAGGTCTTTGCCTTGTTTAATAAAGTTAAAATGAAGTCACTAGGTTGGGACCCTAATCCAATATGACTGATGTCCTTATAAAAAGGGTGAATTTGGACTTCGGTGGAGACACACACAGAAGGAAGATGATGAGAAGACATGGAGAACACCGTGTTAGGACAGAGGAGTGGGGTGAGGCACCCGCAAGCTAAGGAATGCCTAAGGTACCAGAAGCCCGGAGAGAAGCTTGGAACACCTCCCTTGCACCTTCAAAGGGAGCATGGGCCTGCTCCTTGATTTCAGACTTATAGAACTGGCAGAAAACAAATTTCTGTTGTTCTGAGCCACCAACTTATGGTACCTTGTTACAGCAACCCTAGGAAACTGATAAATCACCCTTTACCTGCTAGTCTAAAGGCTCTTGCATCAATTATCTCTTGCCCAATAAAGCTGGTCCTCTCCCAGCAACGTCTGGTCCCCTCTGAGTAACAAGAACTCTCGGGACTGCCCCCAGGCAGTCATTTCTACTGTGGGTTCTCGATTCTTCTCCAGTGCTCTCCCCAGAAGCAAGATTCTCCTGCTCTCAGGTCACCCTAGCCATATCTGTTGTCCCCCAAAGAGCAAGGGGGACAATAAACCCCACCTGTGTTAGGAAGAAGAAAGCCATGTGGGTTGGGAACTCTGAAGGAGGTGGGGCTGGAGATGTAGCTGAAGACGGGGAAGGATTTCGAGGGGAACAAGCAAGGAGAAAGATGTTTCAAGGGGGGAAGACACAGGAACGAAGGGTAATAGTGAGCAGAGTGTGTAGCATGGAGACCAGGAGACAGATGTGCCTCACGGTGAGGGTGAGAGTGGTGGGTACCAAACCTTTGGTGGTGGAGAAGCAAAGACCTATACCCTTTATTTGATAGATCCATGCCTCTCAGCTGGGAGCAGTTTTGTGCACCTCCACCCCAAGGGAACAGCATTTGTTGAAGTCTGGACCCATTTTCGATTGTCATGACTGAGAGTGCCAGCTAGTGGGTAGAGGCCAGGGACACTATTAAGCATCCTACGACGCCCAGGGTAGCTCCGCACTACAAAGGATTATCCATCCCCGTATCAAGAATGCTGAGGTTGAGGGAATTCCATGGCGATCCAGTGGTTAAGACTGTGCTTCCACTGCTGTGGGCCCTGGTTCGATCCCTGGTCGGGGAGCTAAGATCCTGCAGCCCGCACAGCGTGGCCAAAAAAGAAAAAAAAAAAAGAATACCAAGGTTGAGAAAGCTTGCAGGAGACAGTGGGGAGTCCTGGAGGTGTTTGAACAGGGAAGTGACCAACTAATGTTGGTGCTGTTACCTTCATAAACCTGAGAGGAGGTCAGCCAGCACAAGGATATCTCACTTTGCGCAATGGAGAGATTCCTAAATAACTTTGCAGCAATCAATGTTTCAGAAATTAAATCCTACTTTAAATGTAATGGAGCAACTTACTAGATTAAATACTCTTGAATACTCTTCTAAAGTGAGGCATTCCTTTCCCCATGCAAGCATCATTCCTACCTGGCATCCATTCTGATATATACTAATAGTTGTGCTTTCAAGTTTCTTAATGTGGGGTGCACCCGTCTTTTCTCCTGCAGACACAGGAGGGCAATGCAGGCTCCCTACCCCAAGAAATGGAAGATGGGAAGGAAGCCAGGTCCCCTACTCCTGCCCACTAACTAACCCCAAAGCAACTCCATACTAGATCACTGATTGGTTCCAGAACCACAATTTCTTTTTCTCCATGATTCATTGACTCTTAAATGCAACTATTTCTCCACCCTGTCATTGTGGGACACTTAATCCAAAATTTTATTGAAATCAAGAGATATTTTCCTTGCTGTTACGTTGGGAGCAGAATATGATGCCTTTGAACACTTCAACAGTTCATTTTTGTTTCTTGGTGACTGCTTTCAAGTCTTCGAACAATAAGATAAAGGATTTCATTTTCCTCTGGATAAAATGCTTGTTTTCACCCAGGCTTGGTTTTCTTTCCCTTCCTTTAAAACCTCTTAACACATCGAAGAACACTAAATATTTATGAATGTAATTTACGAGCCTTGGATGTTTACTTCTTGCCAAAAGTAAAAAGTATGTCTGTGTGTGGCCTGAAAAATCCCAACTATGACAAAATCAAAACAGAGAAATAAGCAACTACTTCATATTTTTTAAGGGGAGGGGAAAAAAAGGTCAAACTTCAAAAAATTCAGAAGTCACTCATTCGACATATTCAGACTGCACAAAGGAAAATAAACAGATAAATAAATGACCTTCTCCAAGGACCCAGTCCTGTTTGTCCTACCTCGGATGGTTATTGGTGAGCATTTATAGAGAGCATCAGGAGGGAAAATAGTCCAGGCGTCTGAAAGTTGGAGAATGGTTCCTTGCTCAGCAGATAGAGCTAAAGGCGCTGCCCATTTTGACCTGTCCCTCAAAGACCTTCTCAGCTGCCTGCCTTGGACTCTTAACTGCCCAGGGAGGGAAGTCAGTAAATCTCTAATGAATTCCTGATCCCACTGCAAGCCCTCCCTTCTTTGCACACATTGCTTTGGAGAATCAAAACCCAACATCTGGAATGTGGCTTTTCACTGTCACAGAATGTCTCAAATGCTGGCTGTTGTTTCTAGAGTTACATAATTTCTCCTAAGGAGCTTTTTTTCTCGCTTCCAAAAGAGAATGAGAAATATTGTAGAGGAAATGCCTATGATATTAAAAAGTCATAAGTACTCATCTGTGATAACGAAAAGGCAGTGGCACTGGACATACGTAGATTCTGAGAGTTAACTATGAACTTGAGGGAACGGGGCCTGGTGGGACTGACCAGAAATGGGCAGAAATAAAGAATGTGAGGAAAAGAGATACATGCCTCTTGGCGTGCAAACATAGGAGTGATGATTTGAACATCTCCAGGAAGAATTAAAGAATGGGTGGCTTGAGGTGCATCTGGTTAACTCAGAACATCTCACGCAGATAATCTTACCAAACTTCAATCAATGGTTGGCTTAATGTGTTTAAGCCTTGCCACTGGACGCCTCCTTCCTACTACAGAAGGGCCACCTTGGAAGCACAGACCATGCATTCAGGAAGAATCTGAGGGAACGGCAGGGGCCCGTCTTCAGTGGCCAGACCCCAGGCTGGCCCACAGCGACCCTCTGTGCAGGCTCCGACTCTCCACCCAAGATTCCACTAGCCCTGCTGGGTAGAAATGAGCTTTGAAAAACCACTGCTTGGCCTCTTGAAAGAGGCAATTGACCTAATGGCCGATTACTTTCTTGAAATGACCCATTGAACTGGATTTCCATTCTCCCTGTTCAAAGAGAGCAGGGACAAACACAATTCAAGAATCGTAATAAGCAAAAGTTTCGCTCTCCGCCACACTAAAACCTTTACCGCCGCTCTTAAGAGTCTGAGTACAGAAGATTCCAGGAAAACTAGATCGATTCTTAAATCCTCAAATATTTTAATCTCAAAAGATATGTAGGTCCTCTGCCCAACCCAGGAATCAGAGCTGAGAACTGCTGTGTATATGTGCGTGTGTGGTGTTGGGTGGGTGTGGTGGCATTGCTCTCACTGGGGCGGACGACCACCGAGCGTTTCATCCTCTTCAAGAAGACCAGTACTGGGAAGTAGATTGGGTTGAATTTCTCTGTAATGGCAAGACCTCTCTCCATTCCGGGTGCTTAAAAATAAGAAAGCTGTCCAAAGTTGTCATAAAATTATCAATTTAAAACTGAATATTATGTGCCTCGTGCTTAGAATTCAATAATTAACAGATATAGTCCCGACCCTTAAGAAGTCAGAACAGACTTGTGGTTACCAAGGGTAGGGGAAGTGGGGGATGGACTGGGAGTTTGGGGTTAGCAGATGCAAACTATTACATACAGGATGGATAAACAATAAGGTCCTACTGTATAGCACAGGGAACTATATTCAGTATCCTGTGATAACCCACAATGGAAAAAAGAATATGAAATAGAATATACATATGTATGAAATTAAATCACTTTGCCATACAGTAGAAGTTAACACAACATTGTAAATCAAATATACTTCAATAAAATAAATGTTTTAAAAAGTCTATGATCTAATGGGAGATCCAGATGCTGAAATAGGCAATTACAGTTCAAGGTAATTAGTGTTCCAATGGGAAGTTCCAGTCTCTCTGCATGCTGTGAGAGTCACCTAGCTCAGTTTGGGAAGGTCAAGGAAGGCATCATGGAAGAAATGACATCTAAGCTGAGATCAGACAACAAGGTAAGAGGTAACAAAGAGGAGGGATAGAACATCAAGGGAGAGCTAACATCATTTGCAAAGCCCCAGAACTTTAAGCCTGTGGCATTTGGCTGAAATGTGAGTGATGAGAAACAAAAACAGATTCCATAAATCGGGGATCACCAAACTTTTCTGTAAAGAGCAGATAGTAAATATTTTAGGCTTTGCGGTCCATACAATCTTTGTCAAAACTAGTCAACTCTTCCGCTGTATCCAGAAAAATGCCTGCAGACAATACATAAATGAATGTGTTGCAATGAAACTCTATTTATAAGAACAGGTGGCGGGACAGATATGGCTCATGGCCTTATTTTACTGGCACCTAAACCCTCACTGTTCTAAGTATGGTCCCCAGACCACTAGCCCCAGCATCACCTGGGAGTTTGTTAGAAATGCAGAACCTCAGGACCCACCTATGACCTACAATACCTAGAATCTGAATCTGATGTTTGAGAGCTCCCCAGATGGTTTGCAGGCACATGAAAGTGGGGGAAGCATTGCTGGAAGCCTTGTGAAGGCCTTTGGACTCCATCTTTGGGCCACGTACATGTGCACATTTGGCAAACTCCTTTGGCTGTAGTACTGCAAGTACCAGAGAGTGAATATCTCCTTAAATTTTTCCCCCTAAGTACCTAGTCTGCCCTCTCCATAGTCCTAGTCCTGGTGAGGAAAATGGACAACAGAGGTAGGATCTATAGGATGGTTTCTCTCTACTCCCAGCCTGGGCAAACTCACTGCTACCTCACCTGCCACCACAACAAAGGCTGGCCTTCAGAATCTATCGGGGGGTTACCTTCATTAAGCCTCCTAAGGTTAACCCCTTGGGTGTATTTCCAAGTCTCAGCTGAAGCCATTTTTCTAAGGATCATTTCTCCAGACGAGAGCTGGGCATCGTGTTTCTCTGCTGTCCGTTATGTCATCATCTGTTTCCATATAGTTTCCATAACATTCTGGGGGTCCAGTGTTCTGGGCCCGCTCCAACTCTAAAGGCATTTCTGGCTACGTGGGTTTGATGTCAGCTTCCAGACCAGCACACAGGCAGCAGCTCTGAGTGTGAGTGGAATAAGGTCCCTTAATTAGGAAAGAGAGTGACTCTGGACCAGCTGTGCATTCTCTGAAGGAAGACATGGATCAAAGAATGTATCACCCTTCGCTAACTTTTATTTATGCTTTAGAAAATCCAGTTAAAGCAGAGCCTGGCACTTTCCTAATTTTTCAGCCATTTAACACACACAACAGAGTTTCTAGCCATGAATTTAAACACACGTACACACACATGTACACAAAATGAACACACACACATCCCGTTTCTTCCTTGTCAGCCTCAAGGCCTTAGGGACTTGGGGTGTGCCTGTGGACACTGTAGCAAAAAGGATGATGGAAAGTTGGTCAGAAAATGTCCTTCAGCAGGTTTCGATGATTTCTCGTGTCTTTTCCCCTGCCTCTGATTATATTTCATCCGCATGCCTCTCCTGCTCATTTTGGCTTGTCCTTGGGGATGGTTCACTCAGATTATGCTGATGTGAGCAAACCCGGTGAATAATTTTGCCTTGCCGTTTCACTCATTTAAGGTTAGACTGATACTTTATAGTAGAACATTTACTATCTTAGCAGAGCCTTGATAATGTATGGCCCCAGGAAAGACACCTGTGGAAACTCTGTAATGATCCGCCTTGGGCGAAACGGAGCCTGGGCATTTCCTGGTGTCACGCTCTCTGAGCTCCTTATGTCTGTAAATACCTCTCACCAGGTCAACTGTAAAGCCACCCGCGTGAAGGGGATGGAACCCAGCACATCCACACGTGCACTGGGATCCCTCAGGGTATCCTCCCACAATCTAGAATCCAGTGAATGCTTTGTCAGCCCTACCAGTGTATTGGTACATGATAAAGTTCAACATTTTTTAAGTGGGATTTTTTTAATAGGATAGATCTAATCGCATAGTGGTTGGGAATTTGGGTTCTGGAGTGCGCCAACTTCAGCATGAATCCCAGTTCTACTTAGTAGCTGTGTGAACTTGAATACATTTCCCAACCTTCTCTGTGACTCACTTTCCTCGCATTTTAAAATGAGGGTAGTGGTAATACCTACCTCACAGGGCTAGCATGCAACAGGACTATATGAGAGATCATATGACGGGGTTAGTAGATCGCCTGGGATGTGGTCGCACACACAAACATCGGCCTTCATGCCTATCGTTTATCGTTATTAAAGTCTTCCCTTGAGTTTTTGCTAATCCATGAGTGTTTCCTCCCTTACAGCCCAACTTAAAACTCATCTTCTCACAAAGCTTCCCTAGCTAAGCCCAGTCAGCCCCAGGCATGACTTCAGTCCCTGTTCCCCAGCACGTATGAATAGGGCTCCTGGGTGGTTTGATTTCTATTATTTGTTTGTTTCCCATTTGTATGTTTTACCTCCTGAAATAGAATTACAGATTCCTTAAAGGAGAGGACCAGGTCTTCCAGTGTTGCATATGACCCAGCTAACCCCTAAGACACCTACCACAATGCTAACTGCACAGAGACATCTTAATCTTTGATGAATTAAATTTATTTCAGAATAAAGAGCATCATGTGTGTTACAAGTAACATGGACTTTACTCAGTTGTCATCTGTGGCACTGTGACACATGCTGAGTTGAAATTTCCTGTTGTCATTAGATACTTAAGAGTATAAGCTCTGCAGCCAGACTGTCCAGGTTTGATCTGAGCTCTTCTAATTACTAGGCGTGTGGTTGGGGAAAGTTACTTAACTTTCCCAGCCTCAGTTTACTCAACTGTAAAATGGACATAGTAAGAGTTCCTATCTCACATGGTTTGCATGAAGATTAAATGGGTTATGGTATTTTATGTGCTTATACTAGTGCTTGACACATAGTAAGTGCTTAAGAACATTTTTATTTATTATTGTCTGTAGCTAAATTATCTGGTATGAAGTTAATAAGATAAACACATTTGTGGAGAAGAATGTTCACTTCAGCTGAAAGAAAAAAACTTTGATAAAAATTATAATACATTGCTTGTGCTAGCATGAGCAGTAATCATTTGCCAAATAAGTTATATAAATGATATAATTGTTTTTCCCTAAACAGTATCCTTTTATAATATGATATGAACTCTTGGCTTTTCCTCTAGAGAATCATCCCTTTCCTTCCACGTGGTCATAGTGAGACTGCCTGTCTCAGCAACCACCCCCATCCTTGTGCTCTGCTCTCACCATATGTGTGAGCACATGACCAAAGTGAGCCAATCATAGTCTTCCCTGAGATGTGATTTTTGGATCCTGGGAAAGAAAAGTTCCTCTTCCCTGGGGATTGAGACCTGCAAGGACAAAACAGGCTAGAGATGCTATGTGGCTACTTTGAACACCTTTGAAAACTGGAAGAAATTACAGATTGAAGCCAATGCACAGAACTGAGAGATGGCAAGAGAAAGAGAAAAATCTAACAATGTTTTATAAGGCCTTGGATCATGACATAAGTGGAGACAACTCAACCACTAGTCTTCCCACATCTGTGAGCCAGTAGAATTACTCTTTGCTTAAGCTAATTTGGGTTATCTTTCTGTCCCTTGCAACCAGAGGAGGCTTGGCTGAAACACTTCTAACTGTATGAGTCATGTGTCTCTTAAGCAAGTCTGACTGAGAGAGAAGAGTTTACTTTCAGTGAGTTAGCATTACATGAAACTAATAAATTTAGAAATTCTTATAATTTGGATTTTTAAATTTGAATTAAGAAAGTTTTACTAAAAGGAATTATTTTACTCTGTTTTGCATTTTAATTTTAGACAGGTATAAGTAGCAGTTTAAGTAGAAGGCTAGATAATTTTTAACAAACACAGTAGTAAATATGCAAAATAAAAGTGAGTTAATTTAGGGCTTCCCTGGTGGCGCAGTGGTTGAGAGTTCGCCTGCCGATGCAGGGGACACGGGTCCGTGCCCCAGTCCGGGAAGATCTCACATGCCGCCGAGCAGCTGGGCCTGTGAGCCATGGCCGCTGAGCCTGCGCGTCCGGAGCCTGTGCTCCGCAACGGGAGAGGCCACAACGGTGAGAGGCCCGCGTACCCCCCAAAAAAAAAAAAAAAAAAAGTGAGTTAACTTATTGTCCCTTATATATAAAAAGTAAAATATTATATTTAGACATATAGATATATACATATACAGTATATATATGTACAACTGAGAGAGGGCATGTGAATTTATTGTGTCCCTACTATGTGCCAGGTGTTCCAGTGTGTTATGCATGCATGTTATTGCACTGAGTCCTTACAACAACTTCCCTTCAAGGTAAGCGTAGTTATCCCTGCATTGTATGGAAACAGAGACCCAAAGAGGTTATGTAATTTTCCCAAGGTCACACAGGTGCCAGTGACAGAGCCTAGATTTAAACCTGAGCTCTCTAGTTCCGACAACTGCAATGTCTTTCCATTACACTACGCTGGCTATCTCAGAAACAACTGGCACTGTCACCCTTGCTTTTCCAGGGTCAGGAATGAATCCAAGAGCAATTGCATAAATGCGCACCACATACACTTGGGTGGAGCAAGCGTCTCCAACACCGTGCTCACATCCACAAAGTGAAAGCACAAAGCCCCACGTTACCTACTCAGAAGATGCGTCTGCTTAGAATGCCAGAGTCTGGAGGGGAGGCCACAGGAGAGGGGCCCCAGCTGGGCGACCATCATGCCTCACCCACAGGCTCCTTTCTGCCCCTCAGTGACTTGCAGACTTGCTCTAAAATAGATGGGGATGCCTGGAATAGAGCAACTGTGCTACTGGATTTGAAAATAAATGATACAAATCTAAGCATGTTATTTAGAAATATTGAGGTAAAATATTTTTTAAATGATAAGATTATCTGGTAATTTGGAACACTGGATATTTGATGATACTCAGGAGATCATGGTATCATGGTCTGTGGTTATGTTAAAAACAAGATTCCTTATCTTTTTAGAGAGACATAGTAAATTATTTACAGGTGAAATGTTTCGGGGACTTGGATTTGCTTTGAAATAATCTGAGAGTGCAGAGAGAGAAATGAAACAAGACTGGCCGTGTGAGGATAGCAGCTGAAGCTGGGTTTGAAATTGTCCTTAATAAAAGAAAAAAGGAACTATGAACATAAGAATCTAGAGCTTTTAAAAATTGAAAGAGTTTGCCTTTCGGGTATGGGAAGAGGTGAGATCAGGGGCTGCTGTTTCCATGAAAGCTCTGTAGTTTCATTGCCTTTTCCCATTATGTAAATATATTCCTTTGAGGAAAAATTTAAATTAAATTTTAAAAGAAAGAGCCCATGAGTCAACCAGCCCCTCCCCGCTCCATGGCAGACATCACTTATCAGCCTCATCCTGATCTTCCACCGAGCCAAGAGAAGCCTCTGGATCCTCAATGCAGCCTGCCAGAGATGAAGCCCAACCTGGGAGAAGACCCATAACTTGTTCTCACAGCTTAAACAGGCTCTGCCCAGATGCCTGTCCTCCATTACTCCAGGTTAACCTGAATACCCTCCCAGAACTTCCCACACAAGCCCTCACGGTTAGGTCATCACTCCTGACCCACGATCCACCAGCCTGAGCTGATGCTTCCATTTCTGATGGAGTCCCTGCTAAGCCCAAACTACCGGCCCTCCTTCAGTCGCTGGCAATAACATTTTCCTATGATGTGCTTTACTGCAAATCTCAGAAAGTGATGAATGCTAACAGATCCCAGTCCTGTGCAAAAGGAACACGTTAGCATTAAATTTGGGTCAACCTTTGACGTGTGGTGGGGCTTTTCCACATTTGGAGAGAAGTTGAAGTGCCGTCATGTCTTTCCTGGCTGGCTTACAATTCTCCTGGGATGTGTAACTGCATTGGCATAAACGGAGGGTAATGGGCAGGGCTGAATGTAGCTGTGGACTGGGCCTCATTCCTCGTGTGAGGAAACTTTGCTGTTTTTCAGTAGAGCCTGGGCCTGCAGACCGCAGTCCTCCCTATTCTCAGGCTTATCCCAGTTTTAGGTTCCTCAGCGAACCCTACTCTCAGTCTCTGACACTAAACCCAGAAGTAGGATTCAATTCTTTTAGTTGAGAGGCTGGGAAAAGGGAGGAGGAACTAGCATGTGATGATGATCTCTAGAGCCAGGCACAGTGCTAGGAGCTTCCTACCTATTTCATCCTAACCATAAATCCTATGAAGCAGGTTTCACAAATGAAAACACTGAGGCTCGGAGACGTTGTGATTTTGCCCTTCCAACATAGCTAGAAAGTGCAAAAATAGGATTCGATTCTAAGTCTTTCTGAATTCAAAAACCTTTGTTCCCCTATCCGATGCTCCTAAGAAGTCGATGTTCACCTGTAAACCCCTCACCAGTGCCAAGCCGCGATCCATAGACAATTTGGAGTCAGCACATTTGCCCATCTGGAAAAAGTTCATCATTAGAAATGGGTTTGGGGGGGGATACTTGAACCCATATGTCCGGCAGTGTCATATGGACTCCTCAGAAATTGCTCAGGAGGCAAATCTGACAGGAAAAAAGGCACTTACCATGTACCTCCCAGCACCTGCATTATCCCTATTCACATTCACATTCCTCAGAGTCTTCACATCGAGCTTGGCCAAGTCCTTACTTAGCATGTGCTCTATAGCCTAGAAAAAGAGAGCATTTTTATGGCCTTACTTAATGAAGAAGAAATAGCAGACCAAAGAAATTAAAAATCCAACCAAAAGCCAATTATGTAATTGACAGAGTTTGATTTTTTTTTTCATTCAAACATGGCACTAGGGGCTTCCCTGGTGGCACAGTGGTTGGGGGTCCGCCTGCCGATGCAGGGGACACGGGTTCGTGCCCGGTCCAGGAGGATCCCACATGCCGTGGAGCGGCTGGGCCCGTGAGCCATGGCCGCTGGGCCTGCGCGTCCGGAGCCTATGCTCCGCAACGGGGAGAAGCCTGCGTACCGCAAAAAACCAAAAAAACATGGAACTAAATTTTTAACTCAGGCCTCTGGCTCATCTTGAGGTTGCCTAGTCTATTTAGGCCCAAGTCCTAGGGTTGACATTCATTTTCAGCATAAGTTCCGACCCACAACTCCAGAGAGTACCATTCACACATTCTGTAATGGCAGGACCAGCCTCTGCAGCTGTACAGGAAGCCCTGCCTACGTTCTCCAGCCAGATTAGTACCAGCTGTGACAAACCTCTCTCAGTAACTGATGGAACATGCAGATAAAAGATCAGTAAAAAACAATTTGAAACAACATGGTTAAACAACTTGACCTAATTCGCATATTTAGAGTACTTTACCCAATATCTGGACACTACACATTCTCTCTAAGTGCATGTGCAACACTTACCAAAATAAACCATAAACTGGACAATGAAATAAGTCTCAACAACTTTTAAAAGACTGAAATCAGCATACTTTCTTTGATCGGAGTAGCATGAAATGAGAAATCAATACCAGAAACATAAATAGAAAACCACCAAGTGTTTGGAAATTAAGCAGCACGCATTCAAATAGCCCATAGATCATCAAAGAAATCAAAATGGAAATGAAACATTGTGAACGTAGTGAAAACACAACGTATCAAAACTTGTGGAATGCAGCTAAAGTAGTGCTAAAAGGGGTACTTATGGAACTAAATGCATATATTAAAATATAAATGAATATAACAAGTAATGGCATATATTTTAAGAGAAGAAACGTTGAAAATCAATGACATATTTCCATCTCAAGAAGCTTGGGGAAAAAAGCAACAAATTACACCCAAGAAAAATAGAAAGAAAGCTATGATAATGATCAATGCAGAAAACAGTGACATATAAAATATATATACAATGGAGAAAAATCAACAAACCAAAAAGTTGGCAGTTTGAAAAGATTAATAAAATTCATAAACACCTAACAAGACTGATCTTTTAAAAAGTAAACAATTCCATGGATTAAAAAGAGAACATCACTACAAGTCCTACAGATATTAAAAAAATAATGAGGGGCTTCCCTGGTGGCGCAGTGGTTGGGAGTCCGCCTGCCGATGCAGGGGACACGGGTTCATGCCCCGGTCCGGGAGGATCCCACATGCCGCGGAGCGGCTGGGCCCGTGAGCCATGGCCGCTGAGCCTGCGCGTCCGGACAGTGAGAGGCCGCGTACCGCAAAAAAAAAAAAAAAAAAAAAAAATAATGAGGATATTATGAAGATCTTTATGACAATAAATTTGAAAATTTAGTGAAATAAACAAACTCCAGAAAAAAAAAACAACTTACCAAAACTGACATAAGAATAGAAAATCTAAGAGAGTGGCATGGACTAATAAATACTACCAAATGTAAAATAGATAGCTAGTGGGAAGCAGCCACATAGCACAGGGAGATCAGCTCAGTGCTTTGTGACCACCTAGAGGGGTGGGAGAGGGAGGGTGGGAGGGAGACGCAAGAGGGAGGAGATATGGGGATATATGTATATGTATAGCTGATTCACTTTGTTATAAAGCAGAAACTGAGATATGGGGATATATGTATATGTATAGCTGATTCACTTTGTTATAAAGCAGAAACTAACACACCATTGTAAAGCAATTATACTTCAATAAAGATGTTAAAAATAAAAAAATTAAAAAAAGGAATAGGGCTTCCTTGGTGGCGCAGTGGTTGAGAGTCCGCCTGCCGATGCGGGGGACGCGGGTTCGTGCCCCGGTCCGGGAGGATCCCACATGCCACGGAGTGGCTGGGCCCATGGGCCATGGCCGCTGAGCCTGCGTGTCCGGAGCCTGTGCTCTGCGACGGGAGAGGCCACAGCAGTGAGAGGCCCATGTACCGCAAAAAAATAAATAAATAAAGGAATAGAAAATCTGAGTACTCATATCCATTATAGGAATTAAATCTACAATTTAAAAACTTCCTGCAAAGAAAATCACATACTCACATGGCTTCAATCATGAATTCTTACACAAACATTTTCAGAGAATAAAAAAAGAAGAAACAACTTTTCCCAACTTTTCTATGAAGACCTTAACATTGATATCAGAACCTGGTATAAGAAAATTACAGATGCAAAAATCCTAAGCAAGATATTAATGAATCAAATCTAACAACAGAGCAAAAAGATAATACACCATGACCAAATGGGATTTACTCCAGGATTGTAAAGTTGGCTTAACTTTCTAAAATATAGTAATTCCTCATATTAACAGAATAAAGTAGAGAGAAATATGTGCATCTCATCTCAAATACACTCTATATCTCAAGAGTATCACAGACAAAGCATTTGACAAATTCAACAGTTCAGGATCTTAAAAAACAAAAACAAAACAGACAAACAAACAAACTCTCAGCAAACTAGGAATAGCAGAGAAAGTCCTTAATCTGATAAAGGATATAAACAAAACTACATTTAACACTCTCCTATCCTTTCTATTCAATATTATACTAGAGTATATAAAAGTACAATAAGGCAAGAGAAAGAAAGAAAAGATAAAAGATTGGAAAGGAAAAAGTAAAACGTCAGTGTTGATAGAGGACATGATTAATTGTACAGAGAGAACCAAATGAAACTACAAACTATTCAATTTATTAAGTTAATTTAGCTAGGCTATTGGATATAAAAAATTACATATTTATGTAATACTGAAAACAGTTTAAAAGTGAAATTTTTTAAATGCCAAATACAATAGTACCGAAAATCGTAAAATACCTAGGAATAAATGTAACAAAAAATTTTGCAAGATCTGTACACCAAAAACTACAAAGCACTGATGAGGGAAATTTTGAAAGACTTAAATAGATTAAGAGATAGACCATTTTCATGGATTAGAAGACACAATATTGTTAGAATGTTGATTCTCCCTAATTAACTTGTAAAATCGATGCAATCTCAATCAAAACCTCAGCAGGCTTTCTGTGACAACCAAGTTTCTGAATTCAAAGTTCGAGGAATTCCCTGAAACAATGAAAAAACTCTTACATCAACTGCTGCATTTCTCTATAGTGGTTTAAACCTCTGCGAAATTTTATTATTTGTTCTTTTTGTGAAAGGTAGCCTTCACAAAAAAATAGCAAACTTTCCTGCAGAGTAAGAGAGAGAGGTGAGTATAATTGTGTATGTGTGTCTCATGAGTGTGTGTACATAAATTCATAAAGTTCTGTATATACATATACATTTCTTCCTAAAAAGACATTGAAAGGTATCTTTTACTTCTCTTAGGAGCATAATGAATGTAAGAGCAATATAGCAGCATCGGTTTTGTTAAAAAGAAACAGATTTTCTAGGAAAATATAGATTGTATATGCAACTTGACATTTGAAGACAGATACTTTTACCAACGAGATGGTAAAAAACAGGACTGTTTGATTGTGGGTGTCAAACACTCAACTAAAAATAATCCAAACAAAATAAAGAGGGGTGGTGATTAATCAGGAGGTACCGGGATGGTTCACGGATCTAATCTGGGCATCGCAGAGGGAAGCTAGGCACCAGGTTCCTTCTGTTCATCTTATCTCTCTGTGTCTCGTGCTGTTGGTGCCTTTCTCTGTTCTGCCAAGGGGTGGTCTGTGCTACGGGGAGCCTGGTCACAGACAGCTCTGGCCTGTGCCCTTCCTGTTTAGACATGAGAGGAAAGATTCCCTTGCTGGCAGGACCACCTTCTGACACTCTGAGGAAGTGTCGGATTCACCTGGCCGGTGCCGTGGGACCGTCCTGCCCCAGTCATTCGGGCTCCTGGAGCAGGCACGGGGCAGACAAAAGCAGTAACTACCCACAGCAGATGAGTCCTAAACCTCACAAAGTCTTCCCAGCCTCATGCTGCTTTAACACCCCGTTTATTCCCTTCTCCAGACATCCCGGGCCATGCCAACCCCTTCGATTTCTATAAGGTGTCAGTTTTCCATTTTTCATTCTCTGCCTCAGAGCCCCTTCCTGCCGTCTGTCAACACTCTCAGCCGGGCCGGCCCTGGTCTCTACCAGCACGTACACAGGAAGGCTTGGAACAATTGAAAAGATTGACAGGAGAAAAGACCACGTAGAACATTTTAAATTCTGAAAACGAGTAGCTTAGAGACACTTCAGATTTCTTATATTTTGATTCACTTTAACATCCATAAATAACATTAATCAGATCTCTATGCCCAAGCACTTACACGTGTACTTGCCACTCCCACACTGCAGAGCAATAACCGGCTGTCCAGGTTTACACAACTTCGAGAATGAAGATCCACAGGGAGTAACTAAGGGAAGCTGTCTAGGTGGAGAATCATGGCATCTGGGAGCCAGGAGAGAAGGATTCTAGCCTCACCATAACTGGCTGGATGGTTTTGAGTGATTTGCTTTGTCTATGAAAAATTAATCAGCCAATGTGAGAAAGAAATGCAAAATTTTATTCGAGCCAAGTTGAGGATTATAACCCGGGAAGAGCACCTCAGAAAGCTCTGAGAACTGTTCCACCCATTAGAAGTCAAGGCACAATTATATAAGTTTTTTGAGACAGAGGGCTGTACATTAAATGACATATTATTGACAGTTTGCACAATCCCGATCTAAGTATCATTGTGGGCCCTTACAAGATCAAGAAAGAAAGTTACCTTTTAAGGAGTTGCCTTAAAAGGTGCTAGGACAATGTTGCTCTTTATGGTTGAGCAGGTATTTCTGCTGATGGGGGAGGTTTGGTCAATGCATAATGCAGATATACAATGCACAGTAGGGGGCGGAGAGAGGAAGCCAAAGGACCGAGAAGATGTTTTTATGTTTAAATTTTTCTTGTCTTGCCATAAAATGTGAACTTCATTTCACAGCTTCATCCCATTGGGTCCATTTGCTCATCAGTAAAATGAGGAAGTAGGATTAGATCAGAGGTCAGCAAACACTGGCCCACAGGCCAAATCCAGTCCACTGCCTGTTTTTATAAATAAAGTTTTATTGACACACAGCATGCTTACCCCTTTAAGTATTTTCTATGTCTGCTTCCATGCTTCAAAGCAGAGTTGAGTGGTTGCCACAAAGTCTGTATGCTATGCAAAGTCTAAAATATTTACTGTCTGGCCCTTTACAGAAAGTTTACTAGACCCTGATCCTAAATAAGTCATCACAAAACCATTTTTCCCTTGAAACAGTTTCAAGTAAGTAGTTTTCTGCCACATCTCGAATTTTCCTGGCCCATGCTATTGCTGTTTGCCCAAGCCACACGAAACTATGTCTGCACAGGCAGAGACTAGCAGGGAACTTAGTCAATTGCCTTCAGTCAAAATAAGTAGCCAACCACACGACTCATATTTTCCCTCCAGCAATTGCAAGTGTAATATGAAATATTCAAACTCTCATTTCATATCTCTCCATCCATTTCTCTCTGGTCAATAGACAAGAAAGGTTTAAGAGGATTCGATGTCTATTCAGGTCAAAGTGAAGTGAAATTGTGAACGTCACTGAATTCCACGTAGATGGCAATATCTGGCAAAAACAGGAAATTTAATTGGGGTTGAATTTCCTATTTTGCCTGTCAAAATAAACGAATCATTGCTGAAATGCCACTTGATTTTATATTGGGTAATATAGCAATAGAAATAAAAAATGGCACTAATAAAACACTCTACCCACATTTTTCAGTTTTCTTCTTTGTTAGTGCATCAAAATTTGGAAAACACCATGCATCCTGTGAAGGCTATACCTCTCAAAAATTTTCTGTGTAATATCATACTGACATACTGGGAAAAACCAGAAAGGAGTGAGTGGGAGACCTCCTATACACACGCGCACACACACACACACACACACACACACACACACCCCTCTGACAAAAAAAGGAATCCAAAATCAATAACCAATCCCAAAATGCCAGGAAGCAGGGTTATAAATTTAACACAAACAGCGCCCTCTTTAAATTCCCAGTCCGTTTATCAAATTTTTAAAACGAAATGACAAGTTAATATTATTAGTCAAAATATATAAATAAATCACCTTACATATGTTATTTCCAAGGTCTGTGAATGATTTCACAGTAGTTAGTTGTAATAAGTGAATACACAGGCAACCTGGGCTCAGGAGCAGAGCTGGTCCAGGTAAAGCTGGAAACACACCAATCCCCAGACAGCACAGTTAGCTCGGAGGGCAGACGCCGATGCTGGACTGCACACAGGGGCCTTTAAGAAGTCGTTTGGTGAGATTTCTCTCACAAGGCAGCACTGACATCCTACCCGTTGCTTGGTCTATGATCCCCTACACACAATCCCATTGTTTATAGAAAGAACTTTTTTTCAACATCTCCGAAAAGCGAGGATTAAGTCAACTCATCATAAATTCCTCCTGCTAGAAACCAACTCACTGAAAAACTTTCCTAAAATGTAGTTTGTCAAATGCTTTGGGTTTTAATGAAATGCCAACATCTGGGAGTCATAAATTACCTAATGGAACAGGAAGAGTCACAGAGAATGAGGAATCCTGGAGTTCTGTGTTCAAGATGAATTGCTGGAAAATTCTCTATATTAAAAATCAGTCCTGTTCTTTACCTGTTTAGATTTGCACAACATCCAATGTTAACAGCCCTTATGCAGTTGCCAAATGGCAAATATAAACAGAAAAACAAGAAAAAAAAGTTCTTTGAACATGTTCCCCTCCACTGGCCCCGAGCCAGATCTGCCATGCAGGGCCTCCCTGCCCTCCTGGCATCATTCTGTCGCTGCCATTAGTAGCATTATTGGTGTTGGAACAAAGCCAGCTGTCTTCCTTTTCAAACCAATTTGTGTGATAGCATGGATTATTGAGTTAGGTAATCTGTCACTTCTTAAAAACACCCAACTTTAATGTCATTCCCATACATACTGCTCTCTGAGTATTTGAAGGTATTTTGGTGACACCATCCCAGGCCCGGCTTATGCATCTCAGAATAAGCCACCATCATTTGGTACCTTCTCAGCTAACCAACAAAAGCATTTTTAAAAACAGAACTACACACATCTAACTTGCTTTGCATTACTTACGCAGTACACGTAAACATTCAAAGCAAATCTACACCAGCCAAGGAAAATGATCCCCTAACATACCTAAAAATCATTTGTGACTCAATTATATGAATAGTTCTTGTGAAGGATTCAGGAAGTCAGGCAATTTCCTCAGTTCTCCGCTTCACTTTGTGAACATAGACTGGGCATGGGAATCTTTATTTTTTTCCTTGGGGAGGGGCGATGTTTTCACTGTGCCTTCCAAAGAAAATACAGGCTATTTTCAAAAAAGACATTCACTACTTGGAGGGCTGAGTCCTGGTGTCACATTTCTCTGAGAAAGCTTCCCTAATTGAAGAGTTGCTACCTGAGATTGGGATAAGAAACAGCAATATTTCCTTATACACTGTGCATATGTCTGTTTGAAATTGCATTTCTGTGCATGCCACAGACCTGACTCTAGGAGCTTCATCAAACAGGATTTATTTCTCAAACATAACAAGAAGTCCTGAAGTGGCTGGTCCGGGCAAGTGTGGTGGTTCCAGCACAAGCCCGGTCCCAGCCTCACTGGGCTCATCCCCATATGCTTCTTACCTCAGGTCACAAGATGGTGGCCCACCTCCAGTCCCCCATCCCAGCAGAAAGAAAAGGGGAGAGGAAGAAGGTGACACCAGCCTACACCAGAAAAGCAAAATCTTTCCCCCCAATCCCCAGCGAATTTCTACTATCTACTATCACTGGGGAAACTGGGACACTTAGTGGCTGGGTACATTACCAGCAAGGTGGGAGGGGAAGAATGGCTATTGGGAAGGCTTCTGGAAGAGTCCACTGCAGTGTATCCTTAGTCATATGCCTCTACCCAGAGTGGAGGGCCATACTCAGACTTCAGTGAGGCAGGGCTTCTTCTGCAAGACTCCGGGAGTATCACAGGCATTCACTTCCTGAGAGAGAGAATTTTGAACTCAGTTCCTAAGAGGTGAAATCCTGAGTCATATCATGACTTACACAAAGTGCGCAATTATGGGATCAAGATACAATCACTACTAATTCTGGAAGCAAGTAGCTTCAGGATTTTCTCATACAAGATTGACATAAAACAGGAACCAAAGACAGTTATTGGAAAAAAAAAAAAAAGACTTCATAACTCTCTTCACTTTCTCATCAAAACTATCAGATTACATAGTCTTATGGAAAAGGACAACTTCCTGGTCCGACATATTGCAAAAAGTACTTCCTATTGAATCAAAAACGGAAGGAGGGGGCTTCCCTGGTGGCGCAGTGGTTGAGAGTCCGCCTGCCGATGCTAGGGGTGCCCCGGTCCGGGAAGATCCCACGTGCCACGGAGCGGCTGGGCCCGTGAGCCATGGCCGCTGAGCCTGCAGGACCAGAGCCTGTGCTCCGCAACGGGAGAGGCCACAGCAGTGAGAGGCCCACGTACCGAAAAAAAAAAAAAGGGAAGGAGGGAGGGAAGACAGAAGATATTTACTCTATTTATAAAACAGAAAAATAAGGGGGTGATTATTCACGTTAACAAACGGCTTTCTCTCAATGATTTTTAAGAGAAGATTCTCCAATATCTTTATGGTACTCAGTTTATATGCTTCGTTATAGGAACACCTGTACTTTATAAAGACTTGGTGTGAGATTGGCAACCCATAAAGCTGGATAATGGATACACAAGCGTTCATTATGGTCTGTTCTCTCCTTTTGTTTCTGGTTGGAAATTTTACATAATACTTTTTAAAAGATTTGCCACTAGAAAAGGAAAATAAAAGTTCTGATTTCCTCTTTTAAAAAAATGTTTAGTCCCCCCTCTTTAACTTAAAGGGGAGCGTGCCGTGTGAATACCACATCCAAGTCAGTAATGCAGAAGGGGGCTCAATTCATAAAACTTATTTTCAAATGCAGCAAAAAGTTTTCTGCTATGCGAAATGAGCACTCTTTCAAGAATATTTAAAAGCATAGGAACGTTTTGCTGTGGTCAGAGATGTTATCTGACATGGGAAAAGAATCTGGAAATTACATCCCCAGAGAGCCTCTCTCCACCTTTCATTGGGGCCGTAGCGCTTGACTCTTGAAGCACATGACAAACGCTGTGCTCTTCTCTCCAACATCGTGTCTCAACAATAAGTCACAGGAATCTTTCCTCTTGCTCTTCTAGAAAAAATTTCTTAGAGGAAGGCTGTGACTTGTCCGCAGCTGACTTTTGCAAACAAACCATACTTTGTATCTATTACTGGGCACAAGGGCATTTCTTATTCTTCGTTTATTAATAGATCCAACCATGACTTTTAAAACATTCATCTACACCCAGATTTATTTCCTTTTACCCCACTGTCCACACTACCATTCCTCAGTTATATCTATCATTGTTTGAATTCCTGAGATAAAATCACTTCCATACTGTTTGCCTTGATATCTCCTCTTGTTTGTACGCGGGCCTCTCACTGTTGTGGCCTCTCCATGTGGGATCTTCCCAGACTGGGGCACGAACCCGTGTCACCTGCATTGGCAGATGGACTCTCAACCACTGCACCACCAGGGAAGCCCTCTCCCCTTGTTTTGAAAGAGTTCATTTACTCTCCTCCCTATCCTCCCAAACCCTCAAGACAAGCGTTTCCTCAAGTTCAGTTGTTCCTTCAGAGGCACATTAAACGCTTTTGTATTCATTTGCTTATTCAGTTGCAATGCAAACCAACTTACCATTTTCCAGATCACTCGTAGAAAGGTCTCCTTCCAAAAGATAACTTGCCCCAAGCACAAACCATTTCTATTTCCCAATAATTACTGGATGGCCAAACAACCAAACCAAATGTTTCTGTGATGAAAAACAAGTTGGTAACATTAATTAATGAAATTACTATCTTGGAACTGAAGGCCCAAGATGATTTTTAATAGTCACAATTATTTTCTTGATAGTTCTATTTGGAACACTATAAAAACACTTCAACTTTATTATTCCAAGGCCAGAACTGGATTGACAAGTGAAAATAAAGTGTTAGCTTAAAAATAGAACTTTGTCCATCAAGCTAGCTTGCAAAGCAAAACAGACCTATGGGCAGTTACAATCGCTGTATATATTGCCAAATTTGTGGTGGGAAAATGTTATAAGCCTTAGTTCTGGTTAACAATTTTTGTCCATTTATGTATGAGATGTAAATAAAATACACATGGTTAGGGCCAATTCTGCCCTTTCGAGATAAAAGCACCGAAAAAGAAAACGTTGGCAGTTCTCTGTACGCAACCAGGGTAGCTTAATTCGTACCACACTTTGCCATGTCAGCAGAAGTGGGGTCCCCTGGAGCTATTGTGACCCATGATGAAGGTGCTAATATTGGGAGAAGGGAGTGAGCAAAATCTCACCAAACAGCATGAGGCCCTTGTTGCCAGGCTGATGCGGTATTGTAAATCCGTAAAAAACTGTTTCAAAAACAAATTTTCACAATTATAAAGCGGAATAGCTCTTAGAGCCACAATAGCTTCCTCTCTGAGGTCCTGACATTTGAAATACAAATCTTCCCAGGCCCCTGGTGAGCGGTAGCCCTGTTTAAGGAACGTCTCCAGTATTAACAGCTTATTTTTATGCTTAAAAAAATCATTAGATGGCCACCAAAGAGGATTTTGAAGCAAATACCCTTTGTTTTAAGAACGTCATACTTTATTAAAAGTTTTATGAGGAAAAAAAGGAGAAATCCACAGCAGGGCACATGTAATAGATATGAAATGCAGAAATCCCCCAGAGAAAGACCCACACGTAGCAACATTCTCGGAAGGAGGGCTCGTCTTCAAGAGATGCTAACCAGGGTGATGTTAGTATGTTGGATTTTTTCGCATCAGGGCACTCTGGCAGGGGAGTAAGTGCTGGGACTTGCCTTACACCCTAGTGAAAGCTCAGTGCTGTTATGTTCACAAACCAGACACACGCAGTTGTGCAGAGCAGTGCCAAATTGGTGCCAACGTGGCATCAACACCTATTTGCTGGGTAGCAATGCTGGGCACAGCTTGGGCTCATTGGAATGATGTGCTGGAAAACTGCTAGAACATATTCTGAAGAATTTCTTCAGGAAATTCTACAGAGGGTGGGAATGGAAATGCTAAGATGGAAAGATCTTATGGAAACATTTCAGGGAAGCCATAGCCCTGGCAGCACCTACAGACAGTATGGCCAAGTCATTGGTCCAACAAGCAATAAGCATCCCACAAAATCCAGCAGCTGTCAGACTCACAAGATGCAAGGAGCTAAAGGAAGTCTCGAAGCCCCTCATGCCTCCTCAAGCAAGATGTCAGGAGAGTTGGTACCGTTTTTTTTAACATCATCTATTACTCACTGCAGGACTGTGGGTAGGTTAGCTGCTTTGTTTTGTTTTGTTTTGTTTTTTTCTCCTTCACATTTGCCTCCAGCCTTCTTGATTAACATTTGTAAAAGATAAGACACAGTAACTATAGTTCCACAAAGCTATCTCAGGAAAGAGCCCCAAGGAGATTTCAGAGCATGGTCTGAAAATACTTACTGGAATTTGACGCTAATAGGACAATGTTCTTGTGAGGCAACAGAGCACCATAGAAAAGACATGGAATTTGGAATTAGAAATGCATTAGAATTCTGAATCTGCTTAAGTCATAAAAAGTTGCAGCCACTAAATTCTCTTGTCCAAACCCACCTTACTTCTTCTTTACCACATCATATTAACGGGTCTTTGGTCGCCACTTGAAGTGTCATCGTGCTTAGAAATACACTGCTCCCCAGATGCAAGCTATTATACATAGAATGGATAAACAACAAGGTTCTACGGTATAGCACAGGGAACTATATTCAATATCCTGGGATAAACTGTAATGGAAAGAATATGAAAAAGAATGTGTATATATGTACAACTGAATCACTTTGCTGTACAGCAGAAATTAACACAATATTGTAAATCAACTATATTTCAAAAAAATAAATTTTTTTGAAAAAAGACATACATTGCTCTTGTAACCTGCAGACTATAAGCACAAGAGAAAGCATTTGCTGGGCCTTACCTTAGGGTCTCCCAGGTGTGAGAATTGGCTATAAGTCAGTAACAGAAAATCAATCCATCAAAAACTAATTTGTTGAAAATCAAATGCCAAAGAATCCATTTAACTAAATGCCCAATTCACTAATAAATCACTACTGATTTATTAAAAACTAGTTTCTTACAACTATTTGTAGAGTTTGCAGAAATTTGTATTGGGCAGAATGGCTTTTAAAAGCTTTTGAAATAAGATTTCTTCAAAGTTCTAATTAACTGTGTTTCATTTTCTTATCATAACAACATAGTAAGGAATATTCCATTGGCCAAAAGGAAAGACTTAAAGAACGTTTGGTCTCCTTATGAGTATGCTTAATATTAAGAAAATATCTTTCATTGTTAACCAAAATTTCATCATTTTACAAGGTAATCTTTTGGTTTATACTAATCTCTTTCTCATATCCTTTTATATAACTTTGTCTTGTTCCAAGTTCAAGTCAAGAATCTGCCACTTAAGGGGATTAAGAGGTTCAAACTACTATGTATAAAATAAATAATCTACAAGGATATAGTGTATGACACAGGGAATATAGCAAAATTTTATAATAACTGTAAGTTGAGTATAACCTTTAAAAACTGTGAATCACGGGCTTCCCTGGTGGCGCACTGGTTGAGAGTCCACCTGTCGTTGCAGGGGACACGGGTTCATGCCCCGGTCCGGGAAGATCCCACATGCCGCGGAGCGGCTGGGGCCGTGAGCGTGGCCGCTGAGCCTGCGCGTCCGGAGCCTGTGCTCCGCAACGGGAGAGGCCACAACAGTGAGAGGCCCGCGTACAGCAAAAAAAAATAAAAATAAAAATTATGAATCACTATGTTGTATACCTGAAACTTATATAATATTGTTCATCGACTATACCTCAATAAAAATTTAAAACTAAATATTTTTTTTTTAAAAGAAGAACCTGCCGTTTAGTCTCTGGGTAGTGCTGGCCAATTTGCTTCACCTCCCTGTGCTTTATTTTCCTCAGTTGGAAGATGGGAATAATAGTAGCCTCTACTTCATAGAGCTTTGGGGAAGATTAATCTAGTATATTAACATATAGAGAGTTTAGAACAGCAGCTGATATATAGTGAGGCTTAAATGAATGTAAACTATTATAGCTTTTTAAAAAATATTGTGTTAAAGCATGATTTTCAACACTTGGGTCACCTTCAATGAGTTTTGAAAACTCCCAACTTTGTTTCACTCTACACGTACCACCCCCAGGAAATGTCCCTTGTTGCCTCTCCTGTACGGTGATAGCCTTGAACAGGCTTCTACAAAAGCATGTGTTTATTATATTCACAGCCCTGCTAGACTGTGAGCAGAGACCACTGTCCATTTATCACTGTATACCTGCTAGCACAGTGTTAGGTGCTTGGTGAGCTTCCCATAAACCTTTGCCAAATGAACAGGTAAATGATACGAATGGACCCAGCACATCTTAGGATGGGTCTCATGACTAGCGTGTGGGCTCATTCCTTTGGTGTTGACTCTTACTGACTTCTGTTTCAAAGGGTAGCCTTTTTGTGAACTCCTGCCCTCATTCCGGAATACACTCTCTTATGCACAAAAAGTTCCCATCTCCACTTAACACCAGCCCCCTTCCCTCAGAGCCAAGGACCAGTATTACATTACTAGGCATTCTCATTCTCAGAGGTGCCTTCCTGGGATGAGGTGTAAATTAATGCCAGCCTGGCCACTCTGGGTCACTAAAGCCCAGATGGTCATTTTTGCAAGAGGAGCAACTTAACTCTACTGGTCTGGCCCAAATCCAACTTGGATAATTGCCTCCTGCCTAGACAATATACCCCCTCTTGTTTCAGACACAGAAATGGTTTTCACTTCATCCTCTGAAAGCTAGCCAGGCAGGACTGTGCTGGCTTTTCACAGGACTGCCATTGCATGGGCGCTGCGTGACAAAGCAGCATTCCTCTGGGGGCCCTGCAAAGTGCTCTGAGGCAAGGGAGATGGGCAACAGAAATCTAAGTGGTTTTTATACTATATTTGGAAAAGTAAGATTTAGTCATCTTAAGTCAAAACACTTTAACTCCCACTGCATTTTTTAAGCTACGGGAGTGATCAGAAGTCCATTGTATCTTAAGAAGTCTTAATTTGGAAATGAATTATCTTTTACTAGAATTATAGAAGTATGGCTGATCCCCAGCCTAGGTAACCTCTGGAGTGGGTCCACTTTTGACATTAAAACTACATAAAACGGTCTTGGATGGACTTTTGCTGGAGGAAATCCCACTTACTTATTATTATGAGGGAAAGCTGAGGGTGCTGCTTGCTCAGCATGTAACTGTCTACACAGGAGAAGACCTGATTGACATGATGGATGGAACACATCGGTCTGACCATGAAATATCCAGGGCCAAGTGCCAAGTCAAGAGCGCCCAGAGTTGACTGATTGGCACAAAGGTAAGCAGACCAGGCACGAGGCATAAATGAGCAAGAACCGGTTAGGAACACCATCCCCAGGAGGCCTGCAGGTCCTGACCCTTTTGCATGAGATTATCCAGAGCACGCCGGATTCATCTGAAGGGGGAAAAACATTCTGGAAGTGGTTTAGTGTTTTACGTATTAACTTGCCACTCTTGGAAAAACCGGAGGCTCAGAATTCTCTACACCTCCTTTTGTGTCCTTGGCCAGACATATGGTTTGTATGGACTGGGCTGAAGCATCATTTCTCCACTCTGAAAAATGTCATGAGGCCTCAGAGGACCACTGCACAGCTTATTGCAGGATCGCAAGGGAGCCCTGACTGGTCCACAAACACATTCTCTTCACCCATGGCCTTGTCTCAAAGCTGGCTTGGAGAAGCTATGTCTTGATACTTAGTAATAAAACTTTCTTGGAAAGCAAGACTGCCAGAATTTAAGTGGTAGATTTTTATGACCAGGATCATGGTCCATTAAGGGACAAGGATGAAAATACCAGCTCATTTCATTTTGATCTCTGGTCTAGGCTAAACCACCATTCTATTTCCAATCAAGTTTCCACAGGAAAAATGCCAATGTTTCTCCTCCAGAAACAACCTTCCTGGCACTTTCCCAAAAACCCCACCATGGTCTGAAGCCACATGTTCACAGCATTGAGATTCTATGGCTTTGTTTTCTCCAAGAACATAAAGGGCCTGTAAATAAAGTGAGTTTTCAACTGAGATTTTTTTGCATTCGAAAAGAGAATATGTGAAACATATTCAAACCAAATGGGACATGGGAACCATTTGATAACAGGAAATGGGGGTTCTTCCCTTTGAGGATCTTCCTGGCTTTGTGCCTCGTGAAGATGGACAAGGATGGCTGATTAACACAGTAAAGCCACCATGACCATGAAATGCAATTCAGCTTCTGCCTTTGACCTGCCCCACAGCTCAGGGAATGGGCATCAACAACCTGGTTCCTCCATTCTTCTCACACAGATAAATTCCAACAGTGGTTCCCATGCATGGCCAAGAAAAGTCCCCTCCCTTCTAGATATGCTGTGGTCATTTTTGAGAACAAAGTGCATAGGTGTCTTAAGGGCATTCTACACAAATCCTAAGGAGAAAATTAGGATTTCCTATTAAACAGGTGAGGAAGGCTTGGGTCTGCCCCAACCTTCAGGGAGGGGTCAAGATTGTAAGCTATTCTTTGGATTTTTTCCAGTGATAAGTAAAAAGTACTTTTGTAGCATATACTGAAATACATTTCCATCTAACCAAAGAGCTCTCATATGTATGTAAGGAATCTCTCAAATTCTGCTGAAATGAATTAAATAAAAGAGCTAATAAACTATTTTTACAAGAAACATCGAAGAATCATACCAATAAAGTAATCTAACAGGTCATCAGAAAAGGTCATCTCTAGGTAAACGTGAGAAAGCCCGACTTTTCCCAAGAAAGTTAAGGAATATCTTTTTGAGAATATTTTTATCAAGCCATGAGATTTCAAATAAACTCGAATTGAAATCAATCGAAAGTTCCAAGATCACCTAGCTTTATGTGTGTCCTGTTACGTCATTGCATATTAGAAAACACATTCACCTGTTTCTAAACATACAGAGAAAAAATATCCTTCTTCAACAACCAGGACTAAATGTTTTTAATAAATAATTAAGGATTAATACAAATTCCTGCAACAACTATGATTTGAATCAAATTGTTTTTCTGTCTCTCCCCTTCTCTTCCCATGGTCCACTCCAGAATACATTTGTCCCAAATGATCACTTGGTTTATCTTTAGACAAGAGGATGTGTGAGAAACAATATTTCCATGGGAAAGATTTCCTTTCCGTCTTTACCCAAGCTTTGAGATTTTGAGGATGGAGGAAAAGGAAACATGGCTGTGGGCTGTGAGCTTAGGTCATCACTTGGCTGGGAATTTGATGAGGAAATCCTCTTGAGTAGGACAATCTTCTTCCAGACGGTGTTCAGAAGAGGCAGAAGTGGTGCCCTGAACACAGTGAACCTAGAAGGTTGATGCTATTGCAATTTGAACTTGGAATCTGCTTTTATGTAGTCGCATATGGACATATAAACTGTGAATGGCCACCAAAAAACAAAAATCTCCTTTCAAGCTATTATATCCTCAAGATAACTAAATGAACTGCTGGAATTTTCAGGGAGAAACAATATTTGCTAGAAGGATGTTTTAGTCTGCTCAGGCTGCAGGTAACAAAATACCTCAGACTGGGTGGCTTAAATAACAGAAATATATTTCTCACAGTTCTGGAGGCTGGAAGTCTGAGATCAAGGTGCCAGCAGCATCAGTGTCTGGTGAGAGCTCTTTCCTTGGATTGCAGACAGCTGCCTTCTAGAAAAGGAGAGATATCTCTGGTGTCTCTTCGTAAAAGGACACTAATCTCATTGGATCAGGACCCCACCCTCACAATCTCATTTAACCTGAATTCCTTCTGTAAAGACCCTATGTCTAAATACAGCCACACTGTGGTGGTGGAGGGGGCATCAGGACTTCAACATATGAATGGAGAGGGGAGATGCAATTCAGTCCGGAGCAGAGGGGTAATATTCAAAATATCTAACTACTGCCCACAGGTGCCAATCAATCAGAACAGACGCTTGCCAAGTCTGGTCAGATGCTAGCTGGACTGGTGCATACCAGCAGAATATCAGCTCTACTCTTTAGACCTGGATGAAACAAAAGAAGCAAAATCCTCCTCTTGCTCTCCTCCTGGAAAAATCTCCACTGTAGGTGTAAGAGATGGCTTCTGTCACATAGTGTGTCGCCCAAAAATGTAAAAATAGGTCCTTTCCATTCACATATGGAAGCAAACATGTTGCTTTATCAGTAGAAACATTTTAATTCATCAACTTATTAACAGTGTTTATCTGGAAGGAAGGAAGGAAATTGTAGGAAACTTTCACTTTATAGACTGTATAGTTGCACCATGTGCACATATTATTTTGTAATCAGAAAAATAAACAAGGATTTTTCTCCCTGTTTTACACTTGTAACTATGCCCACTCTTTAGTTCTTAAAACCCTAAAGGAAGAAGCTATGCTAGCTGCAGAGTTTTGCCTAAGGTTTTCCTATTAGAATTACTCTATTGTGTGAAGAGTCTGATCTGTTCAAAAACATAAGAACAAACTTTCATTCAGGTGGATAGTTCATGCCTCAATCGTAGGTTGTTGCTGTTGCTGGGGTTTTTTATGAGAAGAATGATCAATTTCTGAATGAAAAATTGAAGTGTTTAGGAAGACAATTCTAATGATATTCAAAAGAGTGGCTGTCAGGAGGGCCCCAGTCACTATTTAAGCATGGTTACAGTTTCTCTCCCCTACGAGATGAAATCACCCCTTCTCTTCTTCAGTATGCAAAGAAAGGAAGCCTTCTTGCCCCCGTAGGAGATGTTATATAGACAAGGAAGACAACCCAGATCTTGTTTCCACATGGATCTTCCTCAGCATTTTGGCTTTTCATCCTCTTGCCAACTGCCTCATGGTTTCAAGATGGCTGCTAAGGCTCTAGCACCATGCTCTCACATAACTATGGCAATTAACAAAGAAAGGGATGGTCAGAAGGCTTTCTCCCAAACATGTTCTACATTTTTATCTGGGAAGTAAACCTATCCCCACAGACATCCTCCATGTTCCATTAGCCAGAACTGTTGGAAGGTGAATCTCTATCAAGGGATAGCATGTGCAGTGTATTGTATCAATCATAGTTCAACAACATTCTTAAAATTCCCACAACTAAATTGTTGTAACTGTTATTAGCAGCATACTTTACAATAGATGGAGATACCATTGTTTAAAAAATAAAACTGCTCCTTAGCATATAGAGAGCACTTAACTAGTATATTGGGAATTAAGAGTACCTTGGGGTGGGGTGACCAAAATGTGCTGAAACCATCAAATTCCTATCATCAAAGTTGTTCCCCTATTATTTGTCCCTCAAGGATGCTGGACCACTTTATAACTAGATAATAATAATAAAATAACTATATTTTACAGACCACTTTGCAATGGTCTTTCATTTAACCTTAACATCTACCTTGGAAGGGAATAGTATTATCCCTAATTTACAAGGGAGAATAGAGGTTCAAAGAGGATAAGTCATTTGCCCGAGTCCGCATACCTTAAGTAGCTCAAGTGAGGCTGCATCCCAGACCTACCTGACTGCACCTGCTCCTATCATGTCCTGCTCCCTTTCACCCTGGGGTCCCTCTGAGCTAGAAATACCCAAAATCTTGGGTAAGACTCCATGAAATCCCCTGCCCCGACCACCCCAAAAATAAGTAAGCTCCCACATCTCCCTCCAAGCAGTTACAGAATCCCTCCAACATCTAGACTGCAAGAATGAGCCAGGAAATAGTCTTTCTAACCTCACTGTAAAGTTGACTGACTCACACACTGCAAGAAAACATTTCAGAATTTCATATGGACGGAGAAGACCCAACTTCTCTTGAAAACAGAGACATTTTAAGTACTTGGTTAGTATAATGAAATCCAGTGAGTATTAAATAAAAGTGTTTATTGAGGGTCCAAAATGGGTTGGCTCCTAAAAAACAAACAAACAAAAAACAGAAACCAAAAAACCACAAAATCAGACCTAGATGTCTACAGAAACCTGGTTTCTGTACACTTCACTGACTCGGTTATGAAATAAATATAAAAATAGACTCATATGTTATTCCAAGTAAAGATAACAAGGCAGGCCCTTTTTAGACTTAAACTCATATGCCCAATTATGAAAAGCATTAATAGAAATGTTCCCTGAATGTTTATAAGGTGTTTACTCAATTTCGATACTGAAAATCAGGACACCTTGGTACTGAAAATATTTCATGCCCAACAGTTATACAAAACCACTATTTCTTGGGTTTATAGCCTCTTTTAATCTCTTTGTGGAAATCTCCAGACCTCAACTACATTCCCTGAAATTTTACAGGCCACAGGAGGAACAGAAATCAGCTCAAAATGAATATGTGTATTCAGAAATGCATTGAGATTTTTTTCAACTTTTTAGGTACCTCATACAAATTAATCTTCTGAAGGGTCCTGGTGGTCTCTGAATCACAACTTCACTGCCCCCACTTCACAGCACCCCCATTGTATTCTCTTGATAGGAAAAACTGCCAGATCATTAGGGAAGAAAAAGTTTATTGAGTCAAATCTGGGAGGGCCTGCACAAGGTCAGGAGCAGGTACCACCAGCTTTACATAATTTTTGCATCTGCACCAATTTGGTTTAAGGTTATAAGTGGAATTTATTGGTGAGCATTGCATTATAAAAAGTGGTTTATACCAGATTGTCTCATATTTATTATGATTCAGTCAAAAGTGAATTGTACACATGCCATTTGCAATGAGCTGATACAATGGAGAGAAAAAAATGGCCCTTGAAAAGCACACTTCTTCTCCTTTCCATTGTCCTTGATGGTTTACTTGGGTGGAAGAAAAATTGCTTTAATGTTAAAACTCTATCATTTCCTGTGGTACTGTTTACCAAATGGAAATTATTCGAAAAAAAAAAAAGAAAGGCAAAAAGGTGTTGAACCCAATGTATTAGGATAATGGTAACAGAGAAAAATAAATTCGTCGAGCAAGACGTATAAAATAAAAGAAATTATTTTGTATCTTCAGGAAGGAAATAAATGTAGAAATGCAGGATAAAACATTCTGGAATTTTAGGTTCTTAACAAAAACAAAACCAAAAAAAAAGTTATTCACTTAGCATTTCTTATAGGTTGTATCTCTGACAGGAATTGGCAACTTTTCCAAAATGATACAAGAGGTTTGTTCCATGCAACTGGCCTGCTTAGGGAGGGAGGGGAATGGATACCTATGACCCTCATAAGCAGGATGACAACTGAAAGCAACTGAAAGGCCACTGAGGACTTCTCCAGGTTTTTAGAAGGCAAATTGGGCATTATTATTTTTTCGACACCAATCTTGCCATTTTTCACCAGAAATTTTAAAACCCCTGGTTGACATATCTGAATTACTGATTCTACAATTCCAAGAGTCAGTAACATTCTCCCAAGCTGATAGCAACATCAGAATCCCCTCTCAAACTACAACCAGTTTCCCAGAGTCTAGCTTATTCCTCTGTTCATATATTCTTTGTCATGCTTATAATTTTACTGAAGTGCAATAGAAGACAGAAAACAGAAAATTTACTTCTTAATTGATTGATACTGTGAACGAATTGAAGGCTCATGACCAGATGTGTCCCTAGTAGCTGCCTCAGAGTTGGGAGCGTGAATATAGTTCGGCAGTGTCTTCACCCAGTTTTTTTACAGAGGCCCCTCACGAGCTCACAGTCACACTGGATGCTTTTAGTTAGGTTGCGTTTTATTTTCTCTGCCTCTTACCATTCACCATGTGGTTCAATATCCTAAATGGTCTTTTTAAATAATATGTATGGGTAGAATAATATGATGTCTGAGATTTGCCTCAAAATATTCCAGGGAATAAGGGAAATCAGGGAGCTATAAATGAAACACAATTGACCGTGAGTTGGTAATTTTTGAATGCGGGTGATGGGTACAAAGGAAGTTTATTATACTTTTCTTTCTGTTTTGTATTATGTTTTAAATTTCCCATAATAAAAGGTATTTAAATATTGTTGTTAGAAACTGGTGTTGTTTGGGGTTTCATTTTGGTTTGATTCAGTTTTTGAGAATTTACATGCATCTCCCTACTGCACAGCCAGGCTGACGGTCTGGTCCACTCTGGACGGCTGTGGCTGGGTAGCCCTTGGCAGACAGAGTCAGGGCACAGACACTACATTTTTATTATGACTAGATGCAGTTACTGATCCATGACCCAGAACCAAGGCTGAGTCCTATAAAACCCAGGCTGTGGGATTCCCTTCGAGGCAGAACTTTATCCATTGGTCCAGAGAAGGCTGTTTGGAGAGAGCTCTCAGCGCCTCCACCCCACACGTGCAAATGACTCCCAGGGGATTGACTGGTGGAGGAGGAGAGGCTGTTCCAGTCCAGGGAGAGAAGGGGAGAAGCAGGAGGGAGAAAAAGGGGCACGAGGGACATCTAGCTCCCAAGAGAACTCTCCCTCTCAGCTCAAAAGTGGAAAGCTAAGTCCACGCTGGGTCTGTCACCGGCCTGGCAAATGGATTAACTAGGGCTGTTTGAACCTGAAGAACTGAGAATCCAAGACACAGGAAAAGGAAACTATCTGCAAATATATCTTGCATTAAAATGAATCTCACTTTACTTCTTTTCTCTTCCCCTAATACTTCAAAAAGAAAATTCCTTAGCTGAAGGGTCTCCAAGGTTTTCTTGGTTTTCAAAATTAATCTCTCTCTGGATCTGTTACTAGAATGTGGAAAGTGCAATGATTCCAGAATAATCTGTTTTTCCAGGAATTTTAAGACTAGAACGTCCCTATGTTCTCGACACAGCTCTGCCCTTTGTAAACAAGCCTCAGAAAATATGTCTATAATGGGAAAGGCACTGGGCGCCCCGGGAGGCTTTGTTCCTTTCTATCTCTAGTGCTTTTTCTCTAGTGTTATGAAAACCTGATCCATTTATATAAAAGCGTAGCCATCAGCAAACTGTGCCCTTACAAACGTTAGTGTCATAGTTGTTAGATGAAAAACGATTCTCATCACCTCAAGGAGTGATCTCCAAGATTTTTTAATCGTCCAGCCCATCAGTGAAAAAATGTAGGGCACACACACACATCGAATATTTTCATATTTATTGACTTACCAATTATGACCCTGTTGTAATAATAGGAAATTAGTGACCAACAAGTATGTAACCGTGTGCCAGGCTCCCTTCCAAGCACTTTACAGACACGAATACTTTTCATCCCCACAACAACCCTACCAAGTGGGTAATATTCTTCCACTTTGCCAATGAGGAAACTAGGCACAGAGAGGGTAAGGAATTTACCCAAAGGAATACAGCTAGGAAGTGGCAGAGCCAGAATTCAAACCCTGCTCATCTAGTTCCAAAGTCTCTCTCTTAACTAATAAGTTGGTACCTGATAGAACTTGGGAGGTGGGTGGGGGGTGGAGTGGAGGGATCTGAGGAGCCATCAAAGAATGAGATCTTAAAAATAAAATTAGAATTTCCACCATCTTCTCCCAGGACCCACAGTGTGTCATCTTGCACACGCCCAGGGGTTCCTACAGTTAAACTAAAATGGAGACCAGGCTTGAAAATCTCCCAAGCGGCAAAACCATTTAAGCCACATAAGGAAAACTAAACCTAGCTTATTTCGTGAACATAAGAGAAACTTGTTATTTCTTGTAAATGCCTCTGACAATCATAAAAGCAATTTAAGTCACCTTCCTCAAATGGTATAAGATAATCACTTTTCACCCCCTGCCATCTGGAAACCCCATTGTAATAACCAATCATTGTCAAGGTTAAACAGTGTCCTCGTTTTCACTTTATAAGCCATCCTCTGATGTTGCGCCTCTGAGCTTCCTACCAGTTTTGGATTTGAAGATTCCCAGGTCTCGAACTGTTCTTTTGTGCACAATAAACTCTTACTAAATACTATTTTATTGATCTGGTTTTCATTTTTATGATTTCTGGATTTCCAACATTGCCTTCCGCTCCCAGTACCAGTTTGGAGCCCATTGACCTAAATGTCACTCCTTGGAAGTTGGCACTAAGTCCCCTGGGGGCAAATTATGCCTGGTATTCAGTGCAATCAGGGTGATTCAGGACCCTTGATGAAGGAAATAAGTTTCTATGTTGTAACGGGTTGTCTTGGTGCAGACCAGTGTTCTCACTGTCTTCCAGATACATTTCTAGGCACTATATACTCTGCTTATACTCATACTATCATTTATTGTTTGAAGAGCTTTGTCTTACATTGTCAGGAGGAAAAAAAAGGGTGGTGAGGAGTAAGGTGATCATTCACTATAGTGTCTTGGAATCACAGAAGGGAGCTTAAGCGATTGTCTGGCACCCAGGTCCCATCTCTGGACACCAAATACAACGACCAACTATAAATGCAGTCCCTGTTGGCTATCCAAGGAGAACATTCTCATGGCATAAGTCTTCCACTCCCTTTCTCCACCACAATCAAAGTCAACACCCAGGAGATCTAGTGATATTCAAAAGTAGAGATACACTAGACTTTCTAAATGCCCAAACCAAGACAAAATTAAAGTGTGACAATCCTGGTGAACTAAGAAAACCGTGTAAACAATGTGGGCATCAAAAATGTTTCTGTTACCCTCTCTAAGGAGAGAAGAAAGATAACTAGCATTTTCTAAAGGCCCCCTACATGCCAGATATTTCATATTCTTTATATCCTATAATAACATAATTGCAAAAATAAGGAAACTGAGGCACAGGCTGGCCCTCACCTCAAGACTTATACCCCCTATGAGGCCCTATATGATGGGGTCCCTGGATGCCCTGTGACTCCACTCCCTACCGCTTTCTGTTAGTCACCTCGCGCCACCTACGCTGTCCCATTTGCTGCTCCTCTAGCACGCCAAGCCAGCAGCTTCCTCAGGGCCTTTGCATATGCTGACTCCTCAGCCTGGAATACACATCCCCAGAGACTCATCGGCTTGCTCCCTTACTTCACCATCCCCTCCCTGAAAAATTGTTCCCTGACCTCTGTAGTAGCACCTCATTCTACATCCCTTACTTGCTTTTTTTTTGCTTCAAAAGCCTATGTGTTATCATGTCATACATAGATATTTCATATACTGATTCCCCCTCAAAAAAAGAAAACTCTATAAGTATAGAAATATTATCTAGTTTGTCCTGCAATATAATCTCAATGCCTAGAATGGTGCCTGGGGCAGAGCGAGCCCTCAAGAAGTATCTATGGAATTAATTCAATAAGTAGTGTATTCCCAACACAAATCCTCCCGATGATGAAAGCCCTCCTAGATTCCAGCTTCATAGGAACCACCCACGTGACTTATTCTCAGGACCTGCTGCTTGAGAAAGCCAGCCCTACCTACTCTCCGAGGTCTGTCCATGCGCACACATGCGGCCCAAGTCTGGAAACATCCTCTGACACTTCAGGGTGAGGCTGAGAGAGATCACCTGAGCCTGCACATCATTCTGCCCCAGTGACCTGTCATAGTGTGGGAAGCCCAGGGGTTCCCTCTGAGGAGCACTGCCTCCTGTCTGCCCTGGCTCTGGGGCATTGCTTCTCTTCTCTGATTCCGTCACACAGACAGTTAGCTCAGCAAACACGCAAGGGCAATGCCGGGAACATTTCAGACATGGCAAGGCAGACACAACCATGTCATGGTGAATGTCACAGACGAGGCCAAGAAAATGAAAAACGGCACAGCTTCAATAACCCAGAAGATTCCAGAAATCAGGTCAAGCCAAAGGTGGCTTTTCAGTGGACACTAAGTCAAACCCTCTATTAAGTGCTGCAAGGTCCTTGGAGGGCAAGAGTGTACCCTCCGGCTTCTATCCGGTGATGTGTGTGTATCACTTATGTTTTCATTTAAAAGCATGAAAGGAGACGTTAAAAAATAATAATAACATTGACCTTAAAAGAGGCTCAAATTGCAGCTTAGTAGTTTGTCTTTGTGATTTGGGTGAGCCTAAGGAAACTTAAAAGAGCAAGCTGAAAGAACTAGAGGTGATAAAATTCGGTTGGGAGTAATTTCCTTCTGCGGAAGTGGTTTCCCCTGAAGTTACGGCAGGCAGGTGAAGGTCTCCTTCCTGCCAGGCGGCTCTGTGCGCTGTGAACTTGTCTAAGGACAGAGCAGGATTTTCATGGGCCCTGACAAATGGATCGATACATTCCCTGCTCCTGCAGTCATCGTGTTTCCCACGATGGCGGTCCGCCAGTGGCTGTCTGCCAGCTGAAGGAAGGAACGGGGGCTCTGTGGCCCACATTTCCATCAGAACCAGTTCTATGTTATAAATGAAGATGCAATGCATTCCAGGAATGGATTAAAAAAAAAAAAGTATACCCCATGCAGTGGAATATTATTCAGTCATAAAAAGGAATGAAGCATTGATATAAGCTACCACATGGATGAATCTTGCAAACATTACGCTAAGTTAAAGAAGCCAGTCACAAAGGGCCTCATATTCTATGATTCCATTTATGTGAAATGTCCAAAATTGGCAAATCTACAGAGACAGAAAGTAGATTATTGGTTGCCTGGGGCTAGAGAGCCAGCAGAGTAGAGGCACAGTGGGTGATAGCCAAAGAATGAGGGGTTTCTTCTCGAGGTGAGGAAAATGTTCTAAAATTGACTGTAAGGATGATTGCCCATATCTGTGAATATGCTAAAAGCCATTGAATTGTACACTTTAAATGAGTGAATTGTATGGTATACAAACTATATCTCAATAAAGCTATTTTTTAATTGAAGTATCGTTCATTTACAATGTTGTGTTAGTTTCAAGTGTACTCAATAAAGCTATTTTTAATCAAAACAAAAAAGACGAAATGCCTAATCCACATATGTCACAATCAGTCCACCTTGAAACAAAACCTTGAGTATTGTTTTCCGACTGTGGTTTAATCATAAAATCCACTTAGTGCATTGTATTGAGCATTTTTAAATAATAAAACAAAAAGAAAATGGAATATAACAGAAAATATCAGAGGACACTGTACAGAGTAAAGGTAAGTATCATTTCCTAAAGCTGTAATTTTCACTTGGTCTGTGTGCACCAGGTCACGTGCTAATTCAAAAACTTGTGACGTATTTTATGAAGAGTCCTCAAGTGACCTCCTTTCCTCATGCGTCTGATCAGTCTAGGTGACTCTGTTGCACAACTCTAGACAGCTCGGGCTTTGCTCATCAATGTCCAGAGTCAAAGCCATCACCCCTTTTCCCTGGATGGCCTCCCAAACTATCACACTTGACGAGTGGGTCTGTGAAACGGCAATCCAGATTTTGCCATCAGCATTAATGACGGATGGAAATGCTCTATTCTGCCTAACAATCACTCTGTCCAGAGTGCTTGGGTGTCTGCCCTCCTCTGCATGAAATTCGTGCTCGCTGATGGCATGGGGTTCCCTGCCACAGAACTCAGCAAGCCATACTCTCAAAACCAAGTTGCTCCTAGGATGCAATAGAAAATAGGATGTTTCTATCCATCCTTTCATTTATTGATGCAGTAAATATCTTGTGACTGTCCGCTATGCACCAGGCACACTGGACATACAATGGTGAGCAGGACAGGCATGGTCATTGCCTTCCCAAAGCCCACAGCCCCCTCAGAAGAGAGGGATGCTCTCAAGTTCTTTTTAGAACGGACAATCAGTTGCTGCGAGACCTTTGGCAAACTATTGCACTCTGCCACTGTAAGGTGAGTTTGCTGAGAGCTGGGTTTTCTGGTCCACTGAGACCCACAGGGTTTTAGAGCTGGAAAGGGCCCTTACAGACCAGCTCCCCCATTTCACTGATGAGTTAACAGGGCCCAAGAAATGACATCCTTTGCCCACTGACACACGACCAGCCAGAAGCACACCCTCCAGCACCCCTACCCCACGCCCCACCCCATAACAAAGCTGAACGCGGCCTATTCTTTATGAAGAATTGAGAGATCTTCAAAGGAAGCGCCTTACATCCTGAACTTTCCGGAGAGGTGGTAGTTCAAAATGTTCAAGATGCAACTAATGTGAAAAGAACCCAAACCATATTTGGACCTTACAGAAGGGTTTTCAACAATATGAAAGCCGGGGAATGAGAACAGCAGGAGCCCCAGTTACCAGGAACATTCGCCTCCAGCCTCCTAATAAATCTCCTTTTTCCTTTTTGAAGCTGAAGTGCTCCCTTCTTGAGTGGTCCTCTGATAGCCAGGACCCCCTTCGGCAACAAGAGCCGTGTTCTGTTCCCAGGCCTGCGCCTTCAGCGTGTGTTTGTCGGTTGGTTGATAGTTATTTGTTTGGTTGATTTGTTGATTGGTTGGATGGATGGATGGATGGATGGATGGATAGATGGGTGGGTTGTTTTTCCCTTTCTTCTATCTCTTAAAAATCTAGCCAGCATGCTAGGAGCTCTTGGTTAACTTCCCCAAATACCAGAAGTTTCCCTAAAAGTCTGTCCCATTAAACATAAAATCTACAGAACACACACCAAGCTACTTTTTCTCTCCCCTAATAAATCAGGTAAATTACCTCTTTTGTTTTTAAGACCATTTCAAGTTCACTCTTAACATTCTTAGTTAAGGTATTATTTATGTTGTGATTTAATCGAGATTTAATCCACTTTTCAGCACACAATCGTATCACAATATCCCTGAATTTTTCACCTGTATTATTAAAGTTGAGGAGAAAGGTAGTTTTCCTCAGACACAGCTCTGATCATTTCCAGATTGCATGCGTTTCTCTGGCATTTTAACCCACCTGAGTTTATAAAGCCCGCTAAAATAAATAACAGTTTTGTCTGCAAAGGCCTGGGCTGCATTAATATATGCATAGAGAAATCTTTGTTTATCTCCAGTTTCTAGAAACATAAGAGTCTTCTACAAATATGTGTATACACAGCAGAAACCATGTGAATCTCCTGGTAAATGTTTGCCTTCACACTCCTGGGGCATTCTGTACACCAGATGGTTCCGTCAAAACAAAATCTCACACACACACACACACACATTTGAGCATCGTGCCTCCCCATTTTTTTCAAATTTTTTGAAATTTTTTTCTCCTTTCATGCATGAGAAAGAATGTAGAAATACTTAGAATAATGACCAGTATGTTCTGTGTTTACTGCTGCTTTCCCTCACTAGAGATTAACTCGTAAAACCTTACTCCAAATTAAACAAACTCAGGCTCTCTCGCAGCCAGTCAAAAGCTCCCACTTCTACTGAAGGAAACCTTGGCTTCCATATCTGAGAGGCTAAATGGGCACCCCGATGGCAAGATAACGGGGTCTCACTTTTTCCCCCTATGTTCTGCCAATCCTTGGAGGCGCCAAAATTCTCGTCTGGACGCTGGCACCCGTCGCCCTTCACCTGGAGTTAGAACAGAAGCTGGGAGAACCACAGACTATATTTTAAAACATTAACATCTCTCCTGCTGTTTTTAAAAATTATCTGATTGCTCCAATGATGATTATTTGGAGAATTTGGACAGTCAAGGATTTCACCGATAGGTAGGCAAGAAGGCATCTTTGACTGTGGCAGAGAACTTCCAAAGACAACCAGGTCTAGAATAGATTGAGGAACTCTCTCACCACCCTATCTTTTCAGCTGTGACTTCTTGGGGGATGATTAGATGTTATCTTTGAAGAATCCAAACGAAAGAATGTGTATTAAACCATCTAGTTCTGTGCCTAGGGTATAGTATATTCTCAGTGGATACGAATTCCTTTGGAATCCCAGACCTGAGTCTATAATCTAATGATGCATATAAAAGACCTTGAGAAAGAAAACAGAAAGTCTCAAGGTCATGTCATTCCAGTCCTGACCCCGGCAGTCTGTCTTCCTCTCCGCAGCACTTGGGTTTCACAGCCTCCAGCCCCCCCAGACAACATATTTACCTGGAAGAAGCTTAGAGAGGATTTTAATTTTAGAAGGGCATTTATAAAGATCATTTGATGCAAGCCCCCTGCTTCCTACTCCTAACGGCCTGCTTATTTTCAAACAGGCCCGCCTGGAGCCATGGGGGTGTTTTTGTGTGGTCCAGTTCCCGTTTTATGGGTTGTTCCTGCACTCTGGAATCCCTGGAATACTTCAGTTACAAAAATTACCATGTGCTGGGTCCTTTCGGGTTGACAAGACTGCCTTCCTTTCTCTCTAAGCTGAATTGTGTTTGTTTACATAGGAAATGTACTCTTTCTGAACATTCAGACTGTTTCAACATCCACTTAGATAGCCCCGTTAAAAATAGGAGGTTAAAGAAATTAAGAAGGGAGGCAAGAAGAGGACAAAGAAAATGTATCTGTAGATTCTAACCGTGAATTTTATTCAGAACAAACTTAGAAAATAAGGGAGTGTTCTTCATTCCGTTGTTGAGACAATGCCCTGCTTGTTCTCAGAGGGCTGCCCCACTTTGCATCGCTGGTCACGTTGTACAGAGCGATTTTCCTGTTTAAAATCTGTGCTTTCTTAAATGTTATCTTTTCAAAGAAAAATTAGATAACCCTATGTCCCCAGACTATATCCTATTTGTTTGAATAGGAAACGCTAATATTTTTCTACATGTTTGGTATCGGTGTCAGTGGTAACTCGGGTTGGTGGTTAAGACAAGACCCTTTAAGCTCTGGGAATCTCCCTGGCTGTCTTCCAGGAGCCCGAAGGTTCATGGTGATTTTGAATAATGATCTCCATAGCTATGTCAAGTATCTGTATTATTCAGCAAGAGGGAAAGAAAGTTAGATTTACCTTTTTGGTTTGTAATTAATGTATCTTTAAATATGTCATTTTATGAGGGGTTTTCTTCTTAATTTCTCTTCTTTACTCCCACGCCCATGTTACTTTTGCCTTTCAGCCAGCCCCCTGGCAAACCAACTTTCCAAACACCTCGCAACTTCTCAAGACCCATGTTTCATTAATCATCACCGCCCAAGGATCTCTGCCTTGTTCATCTGTTTCTACATTCTCATTGGTCTAAGGCAATGTTTGTCACATCAGAACCCCACCCCTTCCCGTGAGTCCCAGGCTGTGTTCAGGCCCCTGTATCTGACAGGGAGGGAAGCAAGAATAGCAGCAGAAACACATTTCTATAACACCAGATTCTCCATGTGAACAAGCTTTCCACTGGGACACAACCACCATGCCCTCTGTAGCCAGCAGTTGCCCATTCAAAATTTTTAAGTGTAAAACTTGTCATTAGCACCCCAAACTTTATTTTTTGGTACCTTTGCTTCAAACCCACATGTCGAAGAACCCAGTGCCATCTTGCTTCCCCATACGATAACCTACTCCTAGAAAATCTAGCATCAGGCATGTATAACTTAATATAGACTCAGTTGGTATGTTTCCTCTCCCAGGGGAAAATAGATTCGGAAACCCATATCTACCTAAGAATGAAGACCTGTTCCTGCTAATCATGTTTCAGACATCAGTGCTCAGATGACAGAAGTAATACTTTAGGTAATAAGACATATTCCTGGTCACCGAAATCACCAGATAAGTGGCTTGCTGCTCCGCTGGAGCAAGTAAGGCCTCTCCTAAAAACCTAACATGTCTGTTGAAACCCAAAGCTTCAAACCTGTGTTAAATGATAACACTCCTCGCCTGCCTCTCTTTACTCAAAACCAGTATCCTTAGCTGAGTACCTGTCAAATACAAATAAATGACATTTATTCCCACTATTAACTACAGTGCAGAACGACAATGACCAGAGGCAGACTAACGGCGCAGTCAGGGAAGCCTGAGCCTCAAGGCCTTTCCAAGATCTAGGGAGAGGACCTGGCAATTTTATATTCATAATTTCATACTTTTTAAAAGAATGCCACAAAACTATATAAGCTTCAGGTCCCACCAAACCTAGATCTACTCTGTCACGAATTGAACTGTATTCCCTCAAAATGTTATTTTGAAGCCCTTGCCTCCAATGTGACTGTATTTGGACACACAGCCTTTAAAGAGGTAATTAAGGTTAAATGAGGCCTTAGAAGTGGGACCCCAATTCAATATAACTAGTGCCCTTATATAAAAAAAAAACAGAGAGACACCAAAGACACCAAAGACGCACTCACACAGAGAAAAGGTCATGTGAGGACACAGTGAGAAGACGGTTGAGGGAGAGAGGCCTCAGGAGAAACCAAACCTGCCAACACCTTGATCTTGGACTTCTAGCTGCTAGAACTGGGAGAAAATAAATTTCTGTTGTTTAAGCCACCTACATTGTGGTATTTTAGTACGGCAGCCCTAGAAGACTAATAAACTCCCTTAGAAATTAGGAACCATTTTTTAACTTTTCACTAGCACATTTTGTTAATGACAACATTCAGTGCTACGTGAAGTGCAATAAAACAGGTAATCTCGTCCATAACCAAAACTACACTGCTGACAGCACACGATTCACCACAACTTTTTGGAAAGCAAGTTTGAAACAAGTATAAGAGACATAAAAATGTTCATTCTCATTGCCCCAGTTAATTCCTCTTCTGGGAATCTATCTTAACCAAATAACTCAAAATATTTTTTAAAACATATACACAAAGAAGCTCATTAAAGTATTATTTACAATACTTGCCCATGACTACAAGCTATTCCCTCACCCACCATGAGTCACAAGTTGTATGGCCCTTGGATTTCTGGGAGAATCTCCCAGAGATATTTGCAGATTCCCACATTTAACCATACATCTATATATGAAATTGTGTTGGTTTATTTGCAAAGAATAATTGTTTCCATTCCAGTATGCATGCCCCTTGGCAATGTGATATTGCTTCTCCAACCTTCAAGAGGTAAGATCTGTTTATCCATCCTTTGATCTGGGCTTGGCCATATAGCTTGCTTTGGCCTATGGAACATTGGCAAATATGATGGAAGCACAATGAAAAATGACAGAAATACTTGCACGTGAATTTTGCTTTCTCTTTCTGCACTTGAAACCATGAGACCGCCATGAACCCAATCTAGCCTGCTGGAAAGGTCCTATGCTGGAAAACTGAGGCACACCGGCCAACAGCCTGCCAAGCCCAGTTATGTGCTTGAGCCCTTCCAAGGCCATCCGGCCCCAGCTACGTCATCCCACACCAGAATTCTCCTGGCCATCTCAGCTCACCACAGAACCATGAGCTAAACAATAAATGTTTATTGTTTTAAACGTCTAAGTTTTGGGTCATTTGTTATGCAGCAAAAGCTAATACAATAATTTCCTCCATAAAACTCAAATGGGACGAATAAAGAACAGACAAGCTATGTTAATATCCTGATCTTGGGCAATCAGTTCATAGACTGGCTGGCTAGCTCCTGGACTCCAACATTATGATTCGAACGCCGCCCAGTTCTTCACTGAAATTTCTAATTATCACATGCCCTGGGCCTTTGGCATTGCTTAAGCTGAAATCTCACATGACAAACCTGCAGATGCCCACGGTCTGGTTGACTATAAAATCGGAAACCAAGTGAACGCTCTGCATTACATGGTCTCCCTCAAGCAGGACACTTAAAATGACAGCTATGAAGAAAATAGGGAAACACGAGACATGTTTTGGTGGAACATGAACTGAAAAGCATAAGAATCAAATTTGTCCTTAACTTATGATGACAAATATGTGAAGAAAAATAGATAAATAGTTACACTGAGGGAAAAGACGATAAAGAATTTTACCAAAGTACATGAGTAGCTGCTTCAGGATGTTGGCTTATGAGTGATTTTTTTTTCTTTTATATATTTTCTGTAAGATAATTATATTATCTTCATAAGTTAAAAAATGAATATATCAGTTTTTTAAAGCTGTAATCTGATTAGGGGTAGAACCCACCTGTTTGCTTTATAATTTTTAACCTTGCCAGCCTACAAACTCTCTCTGCTGGTTTGAAACCATAATATCGCAGAAGATGAAAAGGCCTATAGTTTTCTGATTTATTTGGAGATGGCAGTGGAGCTTTGCAAAATCAGTTTAAACCCAATTTAAACCACCTTTTGAGACCAGGGCAAGTCTAACCTCACTAAATTATAAATTGTTGAAGCCTCCTTGCTGAGGTCCAGTCTGATTCAGATCTAAGCTGAGTGCAGGGGCAAAAATCATGCTGCCACGTTTTTAGGCCATAGCTGCCTTGAGAGATGGCTGCAAACCCAGTTATCTAGCTTGGAATGAGTAGACCTTAGCTATTTTCCGGAGAAAATACAGGCCTGAAGCTTCTGCTAACTAGTGCACAATTATACCCACAGTCAGGAAAGCACTGCGAAGGAAAAAGATAATAAAATCAGGCTCAAGTGTTTTTTCTGTGGCCCCGCCCCTGCCTTGGGCAACCTCTTTACAGAGCAATTCCTTTGACTTTTGACCTCAGCGAGTTCCTATTTTGAGCCAGTCTTCCCTCATCTCACATCCAATCATTGCAGAACGTGTCCAAACGAGTGAAAACATGTATTTCATCTCCAAGAAATTTTCTTGTGAAACTTAAGCAGAAAAGACTCTGGTCAGTTTGTGCTCCAGCCTCTCTCAAACTATCACCATGGATTTCCCACATCACTCAGTCAGTTTAACATAAATTCTTACTAGAACTGTGTCAGTCTCTATTAATAAACATGGTTCCAACATACAAATTCAATCACTTTATGAAATCTAATATGTCAAATGGCAAAACCATAACATAGAAAGTTTATGTAATTAGAATATTAAACAACTGTCACTCAGTTGTAATACATTCAATTCCACAGCAGCAAATGGCCCCATTAATATGAAAAGGAGCAAGATTCAGTCAGCTTCATTGCTCTGTCCATCAGCCACCCTGGGGTGGTTCTAAGAGCTAAACTTGATTCCAGGGAAAGGTCCGCCCTGAGGAAAAAAAAGGGGGAGGGGGGAGAGCAACCAAGTGTATAAAATTTCAAGCCAGAATTTTAACCATTTGCATGCTGCCAGTTGGCCTTTTTTACTTGCCAGACACTGTACCTCCACCCAGCCAGGTGTCAGGACTGCAAGACTGCAGAGTTGGACTGGAATTTTCCAGAAAACACACATCAATGTTCATAGCAGCATTATTCCCAATAGCCAAAAGGTGGACACAACCCAAGTACCCATCAACAGATGAATGATAAACAAAATGTGGTAGATACATACAAGGGAATGTTATTTAACTGTAAAAATAAGTGAAATTCTGATGCATACAACAACATGGATGAAACTTGAAAAGGGTATGCCAAGAGGAATAAGCAGACGCTATAGGACAAATATCATATGATTTCATTCATGTAAAACACCTAGGGTAGGCAAACTCACAGAGACAGAAGGTTGAACAGAGGTTACCGGAGGCTGAGGGTAGGGGGGAACGTGGAGTTTTTGTTTAATGGGTGGAGTTTCTGTTTGGGATGATGAAAGAGTTCTGGAAGTGGATGGCGGTGATGGCAGCACCACAATATGCAGGTACTTAATGTCACTGAATTCTACACTTAGAAATTATTAAAATGAACAATTTTGTTATATATCTTTTATCACAATAAAAACATTAGAAAACAAAGGCTTGAAAGATCATGTATTTGGATAAAAAGAAAATGAACGCAACTTAAACAATACCGTAGTGCACATTTGCATCCCTCTGCAACACTTTTCTCATCTTCTCAGTCTTCATTAGCAGAATTTCTTCAAGACCCCATGTAGTATCTCTTATCTTGAAGGTGAGAAGACTAAGGAATAACAAATTGTCCCAAGTTAACCCCAAGCGGGGTAGTCAAATGAGGGCACCCTCATTTCCGTCCTATCTTTTAGCCCAATGGCCTGCATCTCATAACTTCAAGGTTATGGGACACCTTATGCTGCAAAGAAAGAATGTGTCCCTAATTTAAGTTTTGTTTCTCTGCTTTCCACATAGCCAAAGCCCACAGAATGACGATAGCCAGCCATGAACATATCACATGCTCAGTAAGCAATTTTTCATCATTAAAAGCAATTTATTATTCATATATCAGATACCAAACTAGCTGCTACGATTAGTGGGTTCAACAGTTCAGTTCTGACTAATGCTGGAATCTGAGAAAAACAAAACTCATACAGAAAGAGACATAAAACAACCAGGTAGAGATGCTTGATTTTATTATTTGAAGAAATACAAATGAGAATTCCTTAGCAAGAGATTGTTTAAGGAAAGAAAATGACGGTTGGGGAAGGGGGTGGTTTCTAAAGAGTTTACTGATGATCCATAAGGATCAGAAGCCATGAGAACTTAAGGATTATTTTCCAAATCTGTTTTTTACAGCTCTTCAGGGCTGAAGATGTGTTAGCTAATAAAGAGGCATTGGACTTGTTGACATGGGAAGGTTTTAATGTCTGGTTCCCACTCATTGAAACTGAGTTTCAGAACTGGATATACTCCATTCACTCAGACTTTCAAAGGAATGTTTTTTCTAAGGTCAGTTCTAACACCTCAAGATGAATCAGAGCAGCATTTCCCAAAGTGTCCTCTGGGAAATTTGAGATGTACCTCAAGCAAAGGGTTCTGTGGTCAATTAATTTGGGAAATTCTGCTAAAAAAAAAATCTCCTACTTGAAGATTGACCATATGCACTTGAGCATTTAAACATCCCCTTCTCTGTAAGAGCGTGATCTACTCCTCGCCTTTGCTGTGCTTGCCAGTGGGCAGAATCTACTTCCTGTCCCCCCTGGGAGCCTCGGCCATGTGACTTGCCTCTGCCAGTGGAATATGAGCAAATATTATGTACACCGTATCTAAGCAGAAGCTTTTAATGTGCTTGAATAAGTTGGGTCAGCCTCTTTGTTCCTGCCCTCTGCCATGAGAAGAATGTGTCCCAAATAAGGACTGTTCCTTCCACCTAGATCTTGGAATGAAAAGAAATGTGGAACTCAAGCTAAGTCAAGCCAGAGCTGACCTACAGACCCAGAAGCAAAAAGTAATGTTCGGAGAAGATTTCAGGTCTGAAGACAAAAGAGAAATTCCCATAAAGAGCAAGTCCAACACTAACCATCAAAATATTAAACAGTGGTTCAGGGAAGCTGCTACTGGAAGGGATTTGAAAGTGAGGAGGACAGAGGTGGCAGCCTTGAAGAATCATTCTTTCTGAGGGAGAATTACAAAAATACATAAGGAGCCGTGTGCCTTGGAGATGTAGCAATGGAGGACAGGAAAGATGTAAGAAAGTAAAAAATAAGAAACCTGTAGAAACAAAAAGAAATACAACATCTCAGCCGCTTCCAGTCTACCCCACCACCAGCACCACCAATATTATCCATTAAGGATACCGAACTTTACTGCAGAAAATGGTGCAGAATGTTTTTTTGTGGACAGAAAACTTGTCCACCGAATGCCTGGGAATAGGAAAAAATCCAACGAACTGTATGCAATACCACTGTAAAAAGAAAACAAAACTGCAAAAGATATTTCAGTTAATTAAAACTCTCCCAGAAAAATCCAACCATGAAGCAGAGCTATGTATGACACAGTAGTACAGATTGAAGTATTTTCAAATAAACACATAAATACATATTTTCAAAAACTAAGACTAAAAATGGACAAGAAATAGGAAGAAATATAATGAGAGTTCATTTTACTAAGGAAAGAAACAGAAAAGACAAAAACATCTCAGTAACTACAGGATGCCCAAGGGAGAATAGATTCAAGTGGAAATTAAACACTCTGTAGAATTGATCAAATGAGGAAATGGGCTGGTGATGTTGATGGTCAGGGTTCTAACTATAAAGAAAAGACATACAAAAATGGAATGGGGAACACAAGAAACTGTGGGGTTGAACTGGAATTGGCAGTATCAATATCAACTCATGATATTATTAATAACTTTTAAAGTTTTTTAAATTCTAAAATCAGTTACACTCCAGTTAGCTGTGAGCACATCTGGCACCGCAGTCTTGGTCTCTAAATATCATTCCCAACTAAAAGGAACCAGGGCTCGCTGAAGAAGTGGCTGATTCCAGGCCTGGGGCAGGGAATGTAAAGATGAATCTGGAATTTTTTTACACAGAAAGGAAGAAAGTACTCACAAAAATGACAGAGATATGTCAAAAAGAAGAACACAGGAGCCAGACTGAAAGAGTTCTCACTGGCCAAATCTGGGGTGATTTGAGCATCAAAACAAATGGTTTATAATCCATTTAATAAAATAGGAATCTGTAATAGATAAAAAAAGAGAGAAAAGGAGGAGAAGAGAAGGCCCTTCCATAAAGCAGAAATGTGAAAGGAGTGAGGGTGCCTCCACTCACTCCCTTTATCCAGGCAACTTTGTCCAGGTCACAATCTGTACACCTGTATGCAGGTGGCCCCGGGGAGCAGAAAGAAGCACCTCATTGACCAGAAGTGTCTGAAAGACAGACTTCTCCAGAGAATTCATTATAGTCAGAGGAGCCAAGAAAAATAAATCTGGAAAAGGGGGAAAGAAGTGAAGTAATCAGAGGTAACAGATTAGGAGGTGCTGATAAGACCCAGTGACAGGAGTGTGGAGTCTCAGCCCTGCTGACAACAGAAAAGAGAGCTGATAAAGAAACAAAAGACTACTTTGTAACTCAAAAGCCCTTGCAACCACAGAGCAAGGATAAGAATTATGTAGCATGAGCTTCATAACTTCCCCTCTTGAATCCTCACAGACATCAATCATGCCTCATGGAGCTTTTTCCTACTCCTCCTAGATGCATCCTCAGAATCTTTCTCAACACAACAACCCACTGGTTTTTCATCCAAGGCAAAGGACATCTTTTCTATTTGTGTGAGGGTTTACGAAGTTGGTGGTAGAAAGTGGAAGAAAACAGGAAGGGGAGCCTCTAGTGCTGAGTTTCAATTCAGTGCCCATGTTGGTGACAGACCTAAACTGGGGACTTTCATAGTAAGAATATAGTACATTTTAGAGAGCTTACAACCCAAACAACTACTAAAATTTTAACATTATAGCAATCTGGTGCTTTAAAGGGCAATTCCTTTCCAGCTATAAAGAAGAATTCTTTCTCTAAGCAGTCCAGAAAAAGTTTGAATTTAAATATAGAATACCAGAACAAGTACACCTAACTTTAACTAAATCTACCTGTGGCCCTGGGAATTTTTATAGTCGTCTAAACCAAATGCCAATCAAAATCCTGTGTTGAACTTTTACATCTCCATTTAAGAAATCAGGAGTTTAAGACTCACAGACATAGAGAACAGACTTGTGGTTGCCGAGGGGGAGGATGGTGGGGGAGGGATGGATCGGGAGTTTGGGATTAGCAGATGCAAACTATTATATATAGGATGGATAAACAACAAGGTCCTACTGAATAGAATAGGGAGCTATATTCAATATCCTGTGATCAACCATAATGGAAAAGAATATGTAAAAGAATGTGCATAAACATATAACTGAATCACTTTGCTGTACAGCAGAAATTAACACAACATTGTAAATCAACCGTACTTTGATAAAATAAATTTTTAAATAAATAAATAGGAAATCAGCAGATTAGACCATGGGGGCTCCAAGGGGCATAAGATTCCACCAGTTGTCCCATGTTCCCTAAAGTCATGGGAGGCTGGACCGGTGAGCTACAAGCACTAGTATCTTAGGGCAATAGTATCAGAATAATACAAAAAAATTTTAAAGTTTCCATAATAAGACCAGACTGTATCCCCATTTCTCTCAAGCCCAGCCTTCTAGTCCTCAAAGCCCATAATTAAGCACACAGCTTCTCTAAGATTACAGAACCTCAGTTCAGTGACTTAGTATGAAAATTGTCATTGGGCCTCATATGTTAGAGCAGGAGTCAGCAAACTTTTTCCATAAAGGGCTAGATAGGAAATATTTTCAGCTCTGTAGGTCATACAGCCGCTGCCTCAAGTAATCAACTCTGTCCTTATAGAGCAAAAGCAGCCCTAAACAAGATGTAAACAAATGGGCGTGACTGTGTTCCAGTAAAACTTTATTAACAACTGGCATTGGGCTAGATTTGGCCAAAACCCAGTTTGCTGAGCCCTCATGACTGTTTGCTGAGCCCTCATGACTAAGTGAGGGCTAAGTGTCGAGTCCAGATGAATGGTTGCCAACTTCCACCCCTGCCCCTGGAATGAGACCTTTCCTTCTGGTGGTTCCTAGCACACCTTTGTTTAATCTCCAAGGGGATGTTCATGTGCTATTGGATACATTACTGCTTCCTGAGCTCTCGTTTACAAAACGTTACGGGAACCACTGAATGTGAGCTTATCAGCAACCTGTCGGCACAAGCAGGACCTGGAGGCTCCTTAGAAAACGCTCCTAATACACCGTTAAAATGTCATCACTGGAGATGCATTTTTACACTCAACCTTCCAGCTTGAGTTTGCTGGAAAAGTTCACATTTGCCTTTTCATTCCTCACCCTGTGTGTTATGGTGGCTTTGGGTCTTTAGCAGGGGCCGTATTTAAATTGTCAGGAGATGTCAACAAGTTGTGAGGGACAGCCTCACACTGGCATCAATTACTAGAGGGCAGTGATCAATGGGGGTCTTTTGTTAGCATTGCGGGATCACCATTGACTCAGGAAGTAAGTGTCCTGGCAGTTTAGGCCAAAGCTGAAATGGACAAGCAGTTTCACCCTGGCTGCTTGTAAGCCACAAACCTACACTTATGCCATTAATTATTCCGGCCCAAATAACTGCGGGGGTGGGGGGGTTGTTACCCTCCACCGTCTGCAGTCTACGGAGAAGAGGGGGTGGCCGGGCTCACAGAGGTTCTATTTACGGCGCCAGGAAATGCATCCTTCTTGCTTTCCGGGAAAGGGTGATTGCCTTACTCTGCTGAGATTCCTTCTGTAAACAGGTCAAGACCACGTGACACCTATTTGGAAATGAAGGACTTTGAAAGCTTGGTCGTGTTTTTCAACTCCAGAGATTATATTTAACTAGCACGATGACCTGACAAATTCCTCCAGTGTGAAGAGACGCACTTTAGGATCCATAACGCCCACGTTGACTTGTTCTTTTTTCTTGCCTTTTTAATTTGTTCCCACTTTCTTGCTTTAAAGTCACATGGCTTAGGCAAAAGCACCTAAGTTGGAAGTTGAAAGAACGGTCCATTCTGATCATCATCCGACCCTAATTTCCATAAAGAATATAAGTGCCTAGAATGATGTTTTCAGGGAACAAAAAGTCAAAATCTCATTCCCACTTTATTTCATCTTTTCTGGATCTGCCCACAGTATTGACCTAGTTCAGTGCCACCTCCTCCAAGAAGTCTTGCCCGATCTAGAAGCTAGAAACAATCTCTCTTGCTTCTGAGCTTCCGTAGGAATTCTTCTGCATCTCCCTGAAATACCTTGTGCAGGCTCACCTTATGCTTCGATGTGCACGTGCCCATCCTACCCACTGCATCTGTATCCTTCGGAGCAGGATCCAGGTCCCATCCACCTTTGCAGTCTCCGCAGCACCCAGAACAGTGCCTCACATGAAGTCGGGGCTGAACAGATGTGTCATTAATGAACAAAGCAACTCCTGCCTCTGTCTCTGGAACTCAGGGGGCCAGCATCAGCACAGATATTTGGCATTATAAGTCATGATGTTGTTGAATGGGACTTCCCCTCCAATTAAGTTTAGAAGAACACAAAAGACCTCTACTTCCTTGAAAACAAGAAAATTGCAGACAAAATCAACATCAGACTTTTCTACAGGGCTAATGAAGAGCTGTGGGAACAAGGAAGGCTTGATAAACCAAATTCCAGAGAGAAAAGGTATCATTGCAAATAGAAAAGCAGAATGTCATTTGCAAAATGATCCCGAATTAGCATCTTGCTGGTACACAATCGGGTCCTGCATTCGGAACAACACTGAAGATATGGGGGAAGCAAAGTGAGTTGGCTAAAGAGGGATTCCTCTGGTCTCCTCCTTGGCAACTCTACCAGAAACCCCTCTGCCCATGGGGTCAGTTTCTCACCCCCCAGATGGGCCGTCTCAGAGAATTCCCACCAAATTCCACAGGATGGAAAGCTGGTGTGCTGCCTCCAGATGAGAACAGATAATGATGAATGAGGCCCATTTCCAGCGAGGCTTTCATTGAGGAAGTGTGCTTCTGAGCACTGACACCGTCTCCCCGGATCACTGAGTAGCGCTGTCCCACAGGGGCCCCAAGAAATGGAAAGAACATCCAGCCAGAGGAATGTTTCCCATTTAGAAATTGGCTTTGTGGAGAGCTAATCATGTCCTAAGGTAAATTTTAAGTATAAGAAAGGACAACCATTTCCATACATGAAATTATGCCATTTAACTTTATAACCATATCTTTCCTCAAGCAGTTAATTTTTAGATGAAGGGCTTAACGGTCTATTTTTACTATGTGGAATTTGGTATTCTGTAACTTTCACAGCTATTGGTCTTCATTTTCACGTGGAAAATCATGGAGATAATCAGGAGTGTAGTTTCAACCATTCAGCCATGTCTACAGGGTCTGCAGATTTATGACGGGAGGGAGACACTTCCTCCCCAAAAGAGTTTGCAGTCAATAGATTCCTGGGGCCACTGGGCTGTAGGAAGTCCCCTTTGTGATGTTTTTCTTGGCACATGGGTTTGGCATAACCTGAATTGAGAGTAACTATTTCTGACTTAGTACATATAGAGAAAATGTGCCCACCTCTGGCTCAGCTTGCAAATCTGTAAAGTAGAAATAGCAACACTTACTTATGTCACAAGAAAAGCTGAAGTTTAGTGTTGAAATTTGTATTTTACAATTATGAAATGAAGCTAAATGATGAAAAGGTATTATTATTGTTGTTGTAATAGCCAAGACACCAAAAGAATGCAAGATGTGAGAAAACAGGCTTTGTTTATGTACAAGACAAATGACTATGCCCTGTGGACTTTATTCGGAGAAAAAGCGTGGGGAGGTTAAGAAAAAAATTATTTTAACTAGCAGAAGGTGGAAGAAAAACAGCAGTGACATAAAACTTTGCCTGAGTCTTCCTGCTTTGGGGGGATCGTAGGAATTTCCCCAGATTGGTCAACCTGACAAATCACACATCTTCGTCTTCCATTTCCGACAAAGTGAGTTTGACTCCGTTAAAGATTTATTCTCAGTGGCTCTAGCAAAGACTGTGGTTCTTGACCTGTTTGGTCCAAAGCTCCCCCTGAAAATCTGATAAAAATCTATGACACTTACATCCATTTAAAATTCACATAGGTACACCCTAATAACCCCAATCATTATAATTATAGCTTCTAATATGTAGAGGACACTTTGGGGCTGGGCATAGTGCTAAGTGCTTTACATGTACTCTCCCATTTAATCTTCACACTAACCCAGTGAGGTGGGTATTATTTTCCCCCATCTTATGGATGACTTTAGAAGCTTGGAGAGGTTGAGTAACTTAGCACCCCAGCAAAAAGTTGCTTATGATTATAGGGATTCCCAGACTTTACTAAAGCCCAACCGTGGATACTGAGCAGGCCCCCAGGTTAGGAACCTGCCCCCCACAGACAGAACAGGTGCACACGAGGGCTCTTCAAGATGTGACAGAGGGTGTCCTCAATTCAGAGCTCATTCTAAAACCTCAAAAAACAACACCACAGATGTGTCTATATACAAGCACACATATATGTTCACCTCTATGTATTTATGTATGAATTACCATGACTAGGACTCACCCAGTTTTTACTTTTGATGCAGCTCTCTAAAGCTGATTAAAACTGATGGACTGTTTCACTTCTATCCAGCTCTGTTAGGTGATAAGATACTAATATCAAGTGTTTACCACGCCCCCGCCACCACACACACACACACACACACACACACACATACACACACACTCATCAAACAAAAACTACACTCCAGCCTCCAGAAGCTTCTGCACTGACCCTGGGGAGGTGTCAGATAAAGGGCCCCCAACCAACAGACAGATTCACAGTTCCTCCACCGACACTGATAATGAATAAAATATTACCCCGGGCCTCGAAGCCCCTCTCAGACCCATTACCGATGACCCTCCCTGTCACTGGGCTGCTCTCGGAGCTGGCGTTTAATCATAGGCGTGCAATGACATCAGGGGACTAGCGCTGGGCTTTCCAGAAGGTTCTGGGGGAGGGGTGGTTAATGTTAAGTGCCACTGAGGAACGCAGTGAGCCGTTGCCAAGGGACCCGACAGCCCGCATCTTTCAGCAGCCGGCCTCCAGGTGAGCTGGCACCTATCGGAGAGGCTGGCCCCGAGCCCCATGTCCACAGGCTTGCTGAAGAGTCCTCCAGCCTCCCATCAGTCTTCCAAAGGGAGGTGCAACCTGAAAGTCAGCACTACCTGCAGGTTTCCAGGGCATCTGCTCAATGGCAAAGCAGCTTTAGGAAGAGGGTGCTGGCTATTGGGGTGTATTTTTCCCTCTTCCTTCCCAAACAAGAGACTTGGAAGTTTAAGTAGTACACCAAGAATCCTCTCCTATTATCGGGAGTTGTCAAAAGAAGTTATCGAGTCCTCCTATGGTGGGGATCAGTAACAAGCTGGCTGCCACCCTAAAGGGTGAATTTTCTACTTAACACAGAGTTGAATTCTGTGTCATACCGGCGTGCTGATCCCCTACCCAGATTTGGTGGCCTGACTGACCTCTGGCCAAGGGAAAAAAGTGAATGTTTAAAAATCTCAATTAGGAAATATCAGACGGACGGAGCATCGTGGAGTTTCTTTAAACTACAGTGAATGAAAAGTGTTTCGGTGCCATTTCATGAAAAAGAAAATATCGACGCAAAGCCAAGCTACTTTTCTAAAACACCATCCGGAGTTATTTACCACCCTCCAACTTTCTAAACAAATCAGTTGTTGATCTGTTTATTCATTACAGAACCAGACACATCTGGCTGCTGAAAGCCATCAGATGGCGGTGGGGTGAAAAGAGAATTCAAAAATAAATCGAGCTAAAGAACAAAACATACTGCAAAAAAGCTTAGGACTCAGGCGCACCTTCCAAGTCGTGTTATTCTATGCTATTCATACCACTTTCCTTATTTATGTAAAACAATTTTTGTTTTCTTTTCCAGAAAGAATGCTGCCAATCGCCAGAGGCAGACATGTTTATCAAGCTGTGCATCTCGCAGTCTGACATAAAATCTGTGGCCTTTGGTACAGCTGAAAAACACTCTGTCAACACCATGGAGAGAGCAAGCCCGTGGCTCTGGCCTCGACCCAAGGAGTGCAGGGGAAATGGACAAAAACTTGACTCACGGCCAAAAATTACAAGAGGAGGGAAAGGCAAACTTGAGGCGAAAAAACCTTTTCCATCGAGTCTGTTTAATATCTCGTGTAAGCATCCAAACCACAAATCGGTCAGTGCTTAGGTGAAAAGACAAGTTTTTCTCCCTTTTGGAAAGCTATTTTGCTTAAGCTTCTATGCATACATCAATTATATTAGCCCTGAAAGTGTCTGTCAGTGCGATGTTAAAAGGTCCACTATCTTACAGACTGCCCACTTCAGAAACAAAATACCCTTCAAACTCCTTGCCCTGAATTGCTTGGGCCAAAAAGAGCTCCGGAGGAAAAAAGCGTAAACTCAGCCAGACTGAGAGAGAGACGAGCCACTGGTTTTAAGTAAACTTGTATTAATATTTGCCAACTTAATAAAATCCCCCCAGCTCTTGTGTGCCTTCAGATTCTCCAACAAGTCAGGAAAAAACTCTTTTGTGACAGAAGGTGGGAGGCCAAAGAGAACGTTGTCAAAAATCTCCTGCCCGCTCCAGCCCAACTGTGCTTGGAAGTTTGGGGAGCTGAGCTTAGCAAGAGAATAGACCGGCCACAGAAATACGGTCCTGAGCTATCCTTCAGGGCAAGTCTCTGGATTCCCAGAGAAGACGTCTACAACCTCCGGACACCACACTGAACCAGGATTGTGTCAAGAGAAGCAAATGATGGTTGGAGTCAGTCCACAGGCCTTTGCATATAGATAGAAAAGATATATATAATGACAGCTCATAACTGTGCCGCTTCCAATGGACTTTATTATTACCGGGCGATCATGAGCCAATTGCAATCACCCTTGGCTAAACTTCCAGAAGTGGAGCAATCTCAGAGCTGTCCTTTTCATACGTCATGTGTTCTTTCCAGAGCCCGTCTACCCCTGCCTCTTCCAGCCGTATCTGTCGCCGATCTCCACCACCCTCTGTTGCTTTCGTTGGCCAACCTGCCTGAAATGGGAGAGTTTGAATCCTTCATGCTATGTGCATAGCCAACATTCCACAAGATTTATGTCATGAAAGGCTGCGAAAATGACAAATGGTGGGAAAGGGGGCCAAAAGGGGAAGCAAAAATCAATCCAACTATGATTTAACCAAAGGTGGCCCAGTACCTATACCCAGTGGGTACCGTGAGATCTTAGGGGGCATGGATTCAACAAGAAAGAAAGAAAATGCTTTCTGAGTATCTTCATAATGTTCTTGTTTTCCATTCAAAATCTCTTTGGAAAAATTTACTTTTCTCCCTTAAGTCATAATAACTTTTTTGCCATAAAGTTAGTACTTTGTGGCAAAGTACTAACCACACACCTAGGTTGATTGGGTGGATGGCTGGGCACAAGAAGCGGCAATTCTTTTCTACGATATTTACATCTATTCTCTAAAAACTGATCAGCAGAAGTGGTTGCCTGGGGTGACTACGGTCACGGAAGGCAAGTTCCCCACATGAGGGATGAGGGTGACCACGCTGTAGGGCAACTACTTTTCCATACACTAGTCTATTTGTCCTGGTCACCATTTAATAAGCATACTGTAACACTTACCTTACCAAAAGTCACCAACTTTAGTAAACAATGGCCACCCAAATGATGGAATACCATGCCAACACTAACAATTATTCTTACAAAGAGCTTTTAACACCATAGAAAAATGCTCTGAAACAACATTAAAAGAATTAAAAGCAAGATAGACAAGTGCATTTGCAGTGTAATCACAATTATGGGGACAATCTGCCTACATGGACAGCAACACCCCAAACTTTGAATGGTGGTCATCTACGGGTGCTGAACTTATGGATGACTTTTATTATTTTCCATACTTTGTGTCATCTAGGTGTTCTATAACAAGTAGGGATTCATTTTATAATTAAAAATAAATATTTTAAAATAAGATAAAATCCCTAAAAGACATCACCTACTTCTTTCAAAAGAAGTGTCCCTTCATTGTTCTCTTGACACAATCCTGGTTCAGTGTGGTGTCCCGTCCAGATTTTTCCTAAATGCATGGCTTGGGGCCTAGGATTCTCCTTTTCGAAGCTTTTGAAAATGACCCTGTTAAAAAGGTATTTCTGTTTTAGAACTTATTTTCTTCAGCCTTTTCCTGATACTTGAAAGTTCTGTTGACCCTAACAGACATGTGGGAGGAAATCTGCTGCTGACTTTGCACATGCATCTAGACATTCTAGAGCTGGAACTCTCTAGAACTGCACTGTCCAATACAGTAGCCACTAGCCACATGTGGCTCCTGACCTCCTGAAATGTGAATTGAGATGTGCTATGAGTGTAAAGTGCCTACCAGCTATTTGAAAATGTGGGGAGAAAAAGACAGAGAGAATGTGAAACATCCCAGCCATAATTTTATATGGATTACACACTGAAAGGATATTTTGGAGATACTGAGTTAAATTAAATATATTAAAATAATTTCATCTGTTTCTTTTTAACTTTTTAAAATGTGGCCTCTAGGAAATGAAAAATTACTTATGTAGCTCACATGATATTTCTATTAGACTTAAATGATCTCAAAAGGAAAATTCTGCCAAAGTGTGATTCAATTCTCCATCTACCATCTTTCTAAGACACAGGATGCACATATGCATAGATTGCTTGCTCAAGCCACATCTACAGTCCCCATAAAATGTACTCCCCTGCCCCTGGTTTAAGTTCTATTACACTTTCAGTGGTCAGATAACTAGTTATTTCCAAGGGTGGATGAATCGAGGCCAATTCGAGGACAACTGCACTCACGTGCTGCACCTAAAGGAAATCTTGCCTTTCTTCAGACTGACACACATCTCAGAATTCTCTAACTCCCCAACATCTGCACCGACAGCCTCCGTTCCCATGGTTTCAATCACACATCTGTGTAACACTTCATTCAAAGGGTGCAGTCCCCATTTGGGACAACCTCAAATATTGCCAGGTCCCAAAAAGCCAAGCCAAAGGGACTTCCTCCATGGGGTCCGAGGCCATCTCCCAAAGTGCCCCTGGTGTGAGGAGACTGAAAGTGACTGCTCTTCAAAAGGGCAGGGAAAATATGAAAGGAAGGATTATATCTGCCTGAACTGCCAAACCAAACTCTGAGAAGCAGGTCCTCCAGAGACTGACTCAAACCCACATGATGTTATACAGGGACGATGCTTTCATGGGAGGGGGAGGTGTGTATTCGGCTCTCTGGCCAAAGGCTACTCCAACTTCAACCGCCAGCCCACCTCACAGCAAACGTGGACCTAGGGGGCCTTGTTCTTTCTGCTCAGAGCTGCATACTCTCTCTGCAGCGGTCATTAGAATAAATAAAACCCTGACCATCAACATGAGGAGCAGATGACACACTATTTTTGCAATGCTGGAGGCAAGGGGATGAAGAAAAGGAAAAAGAAACAAAAAGCATGGCCTGTCGGTACAGTCCCCATCACCCAGAAGCAATGAGTTATATTCTTCCACAGGGAGGCGCTCTCAGAAAAGACAAACCTGTGATCCCATCCCCTCCAGGACAGAAGGAAAGCGCATACACGGGTGCACACAAACACATAACTGAATTTTCCACATGTGAAAGCCTTCTCCCATTAGCTTCTATTGTTGTTTAAAAGAAAAACAAAAGGAAAGGAAGAAAGGAGAGACTGCCTTTTGGATGGCGGTGGACCTCAGCTGTTAGTGAGGCGGGAGACCCCAGAATCTGCAGACTTCAGTCACTCTCCCCAGGCTCATGAGGCTGAACTGAGTTAATGACTCTGATTATTCCTTCAAAGATGACTAACACGCAGCCCTCGTCTACAGTGTTCATATTTTAAAATAATTTTCCGTGGAGTTCTCTTTAATCAACCTCAGCAGATTCAACGTCTTCATAAAACTAAAGTCCCTTTCTTTACAGAGGAAGAGCTTCAACTCAAACTTTCCTCCAGGGATGAGAATCCAAAATTCTAATTCCATCTGCGCCATATTACTGAGCTGTCATTTTTCTCCCTGAAATTTTTTGGCACGGCTTACAAATTAAAACGTTAAAGGAAATAAAACTATAAACATGAAAAGAACAATAAAGATCATGATTTGTTTGATATTTTTACATTCTTATTATTAAGGCATAATTTAGGAAGCCAAAACTACATTTAATTGCTTTAAAATATACCTCCAAAATCACTACATTAAAGGGTGTTATAAAGGGTGACACTGTAAGAACATTTAATTGACATGATTGGGGGAGAGGGGGCTGGCGGCACACAAGGAAGAATCGAATTTGAAAGAGAATTTGTTAATTTTTAAATGTCATCCAAGTAATTACAGTCATTATACCTCCCCATGTGCAGCAACGAAGTAAAAATACCAAGCTCTCCCGCCAATTTTCCAATATATATACATACACTGTTAAAACATACACGCGTGCACACAAACACATACAGTGAAACCAGATTTTAGGCTTTAGCTCTGGCTTGCCAAGGTTCACCCTAGAGCAAATATTTACTGCCGAGTTACAAAGTTTCCCTAAAGGAGGACCAAAATGGAAGCGATTACATACGCCGAGAATACTTTATATGTGTAGGGGCCACAAGAAAGATACAGTTTAATAAAAACATTTATGGACTTTGAAAGCAAACACAATCCAAGAGGCTTGCACATGTGGGGAAAGATGCTATTCCAGCCTAACACGAAGATCCTTTGGCTGTTTGCAGTGAACAAGTCCTAGTTTGCTCTAAGGCCCGGGTAATCCGTATTGTAATACATTTGCAGCAAACAAATGAAAGAACTATCCGACAGGGCAGTCGCAGACAGGGGCCAGGATGTGGCTCTTCCCTTTTGTACTCAGACAGAAACTTTCCAGAATTTACGAACGTCGCCGCACTGGGTCTCTCTAACCTAAGCCATCCCCACCTCCTCCCCCAGCCTGAGAAGGTCTCTCTCTCAATTGCTTCCTTCTGCATTCTCCCACCCCATCAGCCTACCCCCTACTCAGGATCCCAAAATGAACCCAATGTTTGCAAAAAAAATTAGGAAAATATCCACTACTGTGTGTCCTCGCTGTTTCAATGCCTTCTGGCCTTTGCCTCCATCGCTTTCTCAGAGCCTGCGAGCCCACTGAGTATTCAGTCTCAGAACCAGAGTTTTGCATTTAAAGTTAGTACTTCGCACGTTCCACTGCATTTTGCTGGGCCGCTGGGTCTTGGGGGTGTACAAGTCTGTTTCTCATTAATGCTTTTGTACTTGATTCCCCATGAATCTCAGACTGCATCCAGAGCTGATGACCAAATGGAATCTTAAAAGAAATAACTCTGCGTCATTTACAAGTCACACAAATAGAAAAAGGAATCAACTCCGAGTTTGATAAACTTTCGGAAAGACCTTGTGGAGCCTTGCTGCTCTATCCTTGGGCTCTATCGCCCACTGGTGGCATATCCGAAACAAACATGGCCAAGGGCTCAGCTCCTCAAAGGTTGCAGGGTCCCGCCCTTGGCGGCCGGAGGAGCTCTCTGGGACGCCCTGGTGCCAGCTGGGGTGTCGGGAGGGAGGGGGCTGCAGGAAAAATAAACGTAGGGGGAAAGGGAACTTCTGGAAGCTCACCCAGCCAAAGGGGTTCAGGCTTCTCCACCCCCAAACAAAAATTCATTAGAGCTGGACAAAAAATGCAGGTACTAAAACAGACGGGAACCTGAAGCCCAGAAAGATACTATGACTTGCTCGGGGTTCCTGGTTGCTATGGACTAATCTCCGTAATCCCAGCCACGCTGCTCTTTTGGGGATGACAGGGCTTGGGGGTTCAAGCTGCCGCGAAAGATTGAGGAGAGTAGGCCTTATTCTGTTGGAAGACAAGAGGGAGTGATCAAAGGAGGGGGCTAGCGGCGCGACATAGTTGTCCTAGGCCTGAATTGTCCCCGTTACCGGGTGGGACAAGATAGGGTGGCTTTCAGGCCACCTCGGCCGCTGGTGGGAACGCGCCGCGCCCCCCGGACCCTGCAGCGGCCCGGCCCGGCTTCCCAGGCCCCGGGCAGGCAGGCGGGCGAGACACAAAGCAGGCCCGGCGGGCGCCGCTCCGGGTTTCGGGGAGGGCTGCGTGGGCTGATTGATTGATTCACGGCGTTTAACCCCCGCCGCCGCGCTGGAGGCGGCCGATCCAGCTGCGGCCGCTGGCCTCGGGTGGCTGCGAGCCGGACCCCGCGCCCCCCGGCGGCCCCGCGCCCCCGCCCCGGCTCCGGAGGGCGGCCGGGGGGGTCTGGGCGGGGAGGGTAATTTACAGCCTCGCCGGGCGGGCTCGAGCGAAATCTCTGCGACCGGGGAAACCGACTCCCAAGGCTCAGCCCGGAAGAGGCCCTGAAAGGGGAGAGGCGCTGGCGCAGGGGCCAGGGGGACCGCCAGCCTCCGCGGCCATTCAGCTTCCCGCCTTCTGCCCACCTTCTCGTCGGGAACTGAGCTCCGGGGAGAGCTGGGCGACCCTCGCCCCCGGGGACCGCTGCCCCGCGCGCCCTTCGCGCAGTTCGCGGGCATTCTCCATGCGGGCCGGCCCAGCTCCCGAAAGCTGCGGTCCCACCGCACGCGGGGCGCCAAATTAGCACCTTTGGGTCCGCTTTTATTGGGGGGAGGTAAAAGAAACTTAGACACAGAGATTAGGGAGAGGAGCTGCTAGCTCCTGGAGGTCCCCGGAGAATCCTGGAGAGCCCCTAGGCTCCACCTCTGTTTAAACACAATTTGCTCCTTTTTCTGCAGCGCAGAAAATAAGCACTAAAAGAGCAGCGAGACTGTGCTTAGAAACTTAAGGTTCTCTTCTAAGTGGCCCGAGAGTTTCGTTGCTGAGTTCTCTGCCTCTACTCATCATTCTTACTACCTCAGAGAAATAAGCACTCCCTAAAAGTTTGGCTTTTCCTTTAGCCTCTGTAAGATGCTCTCTGATCAAACTTCACTTGGGGCGGGGGGCAGGGGGTGATGTGCAAATAGTGAAATAAATGTATGGTTTCAACTTGAACTAAGAAATCCGAAGTGGTAGTTCTAAAGCATTTTATTCAATTTTTGTACGTATACTTGGCTGGGTGTGATGAGTTTTCCTACCGACAGTTTGATCACTAGAAACGGGAGTTGGTACAGATTCTTGCTCCGCAGACACTAAGGATATGGTATTAGGTCAGACAGTTACCCATATTTAGGATGTCAAGGGAGACGTGAGTTCACCTGGGCACCCTAATCATTACTTTCTCCTGAAACAAAAGTCAACAGACAAAGCGTAAGCAACAAACTCAATGAATCCTCCTTTTTGTAAGGTGAAGGCTTAATGGCTATTTTCAGAAAGATTTTCTAAGATAATAAATATGCCAACTTACGATCTACTTTGAACTGCTGATTGCAATTCTAAAATGCAAGATTATGGGGTTGAATGATCGAAAGCAAAAATACAATTGTCCTGCTTGTATAAATGAGAGAAGAAAACCTGAAGCTTCCCAGGAAGAGAGCATCAACTTGTAAATGGGCTTTCTTGGGTATTTTCTTCTTTCTTCCCTTCTCCCCTGTGCAAATACCATTAGCTCTAAGTCTGGCCTTGAATTATGGGCAGCACGAACACCCCTCTTCCTGATAAACCCAAACAGAAAAACGTATATACTCATAAAGACGAAGGCATGAGAAGTGGAGGTCAATACTTTCCAGGGTCCCATCCCCAAAGCCACTGCCCGGGTTGGCAAAACAAAGGCGTTGCCTCCGACTACAGTGACATGTGAATGGAAAGAAAGTCTCTATCTGTAATTGGGACGCCAAAAAGAACCCTTCAAAAAAGCCACGCTGCTCTAACAGCAGCTTGATCCAACCTCGGCCCCACTGGTCTAGCCAAGCTCTGCTACGGAAGATCATTCGGTAAGAAGTTTAGGTTCACCCTCAATCTCATTTTAATCCCTAAGAAGCCCTGCACACAACACTTCTTACGCCTTTTACTCTTACCTCTTTAACTCGCGTAGTGCTGTGCTTCTGGTGCACACTTTGCTTTAAGGAAATGTTTTTGCAAACACTTTCACTGCATGAGTATTTTCCTCGCAAACTTTCTTGGGTAAAATCTCAAGAGGAAGTTCCACATTAAAGCAACAACCAACAAGGCTTATTTTCATAATATGTAGCTCCTCAAGAGTGCCAGTACCTTCTCACTTCATTTGGCTATAAAATATAAAAGTGTTTGGTTTTCAATTTTTCTAAATTACTTACGGAGTACAGGGGTGGGGTTGGTACGGAGATTGGAAGGCGATCCTTGTGCCATCTGGCGGTGCCATGCGGAATTTCGCTGAAGGAGCTAAATTTATCGACCATCTGTGCCTGGAAAGGCTTTGTAAATCTCGTCCTTTTGAAATCAAGGGGGAAAACAGCCTCCCTCTCCAAGGATAAATTTAAAGACAGAGATTCCCTGTGTTGGTAAAAATGGAGAGGGAAATTGTGTGCGCTGGAAGTCCGCAGTTACATAGCATAGATTTCTAATCTAAACTATCATATATGTGCACGACAAAACTCTTGGTTTTTTAAGACGGATGATTATATTCCAGTAACATAGAAGTTTGGGAACGGTGAAGGCGAACTGTGGAGTTGAATATTTTGCTGCGTTTATTCACTGTGCAGGCATCTGTGCAATATCCACCACTGAACACGTGAGGGCGCGCTTAAGTCTCCCCGGCAGCTAGTAATCTGATTCCTTCCTTTATTTGCATGAATTGCCTTGATTGGATGTTAGTCTTTTAAAACGTCAATATTACGTCAAATATTTGTCAACCAATCAGCAACCTACTACAGCGTGATTGGTTTCTACCCTACGTGTCAATCATCTGAAATTTGCATACTAGTCGGCCGGTCCGTAGGAGCTTTTCAGTCGACTGTGGCAGCTGAAGGGAAAGAATCGGACGGAGAAGAATGAAAAATCAGTTTGTTCTAGCAAAGCGAAAGAAAAGTATTATTTTGCTCTTTATTTCAAAATAAATTTAAGTGTATATTTATCTAATAAAACAGACATTCGATTAAACAAAAATAAGCAGCTATCAAAGCCTTGTTTACTAATTTTATTTAATGGTTGCTGTTTTAAAATATACATAAATAGTAAAAAGCATATTGAAACGCTAAGAGAATATGGGTGCTAATAATTTCGTGTCATAAATGATAATTTTAAAATTAAAGGTGAACATGGGGCTTCTAAATAAAATTACTGTGAGGATGTAAAAACACTACATTCAATCTTAGGCAGGCTGAAAGCACTGCTTCAAAAGAAAAAAATGCACCAAGGGGGGGATTTAAAAGAACGTTATTTTGCTTTTAACAGTCATATATTTCCACCACTCTGCTTTTAAAATTTATTTACCGTGCACTCACAGACAGGAGAGTACTTGAATGGAGATTTTGTAATACTTGTATTTGTACATTTCTCCCCCGCCCACACACACACCCCAAAATAAAAACAAAAGAAAAAAATCTCAGGGCCCGCGAAGAGGTAATTGCAAGTTTTAAATTTCAGAATTCGTAAAACCGAAGCTTTGATTTGCCAGCTACAAAATTCAGCTAGGGCTAGTGTAATTTAAAATATGTGCAGAGCTATGAGACATTTATTATCTCCCTAAAATATGTGCAAACACGAACCAACGACATAACACCTTGTAATAGGAAAACACTCTCCAGCCTCCTCCCCAGCTCCAGCACGCCGAAGAAACTTCTCCGAAACCAGAATTTGGCAGCAACAGGGCAACGGAGAAACGTTTCTCCTCTCCACTAAGCCAGCCCTCGCCTCTGAAGAATTTTGTACGAGGCGTTAACAACAAGCATTGCAATAAACTGGAGTTGCTTCTACGGCATTGACCGGATTGGGAAATTAATTTCAAATTTTACATTCAATAGCCAACGGGTTTTTCCTTCACTATCTTTGACACTATTGTTTTACTGGTTGCTACATATTTCTAGTTTTCTTTTCTTCTTCGTTTCTTTACTCCTCTTTTTTCTGTCTTTCTTCCAGTTAAGGATCACAGTGTTCCGGGTCTTGAAAGTTCGCCCTGGATTGCTGGTTTGCATAACTACGGGAAGCTAAGACGTGTGTACCCGTGTGCAGAGGGACCAAACCGGTCTGTGTCAATCTGAGAGGAAGTGGGGTGTGCGGTGCATATGAAGGCTCGGCTTTGATATGAAGCATGATTTAGTGTGTGCTTTACAAGGAACGCACAAATCGACAAGGTAGTAAAATTAAATCTCTTTTTCAGGATTTCTGACTATCTTCTTCAGACCCAGTAAAGCATGCATGCCTTCTACTTCTCTTTACTCCTTCCCCAATTAGCCTGCTGCTGGAGACCCTCCTCAGTAAATCGCTTCCAGACGGTCTCCCGAGCCGGTAAGTGCGTGGTCTGTAACTGTCAGCCCTTCTGACTCTGCGGAAAATGCCCGCAAAGAGGACTGCAGCCACCGAACCGGCAGAAGCAGCTTCATCTCGACCGCTCATCGCCACCACTAACACCACCATCACCCCCACCACCACCACACACACGCACACGCACACGCACACGCACACGCACTACGCACGCGCACGCGCGCACATCCCCCTCGCTGTCAATCACACGCTCGCGCCATAAGGTGCATGCGCGCTGATGGACTCCGGCCCCTACCGACCCCACGCCCTTTCCGTGCGTCACCCCGCCTGATGGACCAATAAGAGGGCGGATTTGGGGGCCGGGCTACAAGGAAGCAGCCAATGAGATCGCGGTTGAAAGTCAAGGATTGAGAGGGGTAAATCCTTCCGTGGTCCACGTTCAGCCGACCCCGCGATGATTTATGCGTCCCTTTTATTATTTGTAACACTTTGGGAAGTTATTAAAAGGAAGATCTACTGCTTCCTCTTTTTAGGGTGGAACTGGATGGCAATATTTGTCACTGGCCCTTATTAGGGAAGAGTGAGGCGCAGGGGAAGGTAGTTGGATGCCGGGTTTGTTTGTGTGGGTCCTGTTTTTTATTGCAAGACAGATTATCCTTTTCATTACAAGCTGTAGACAGGGCCAACTTCGAAGGTCCTCGTGGCCGAATGATCTTCGATCACTCAGGGAGCTGAAACCTGATGCCTTCCACTTTCGTGTCTGTATTCTTGACGTTGGGAAGAGCCTCTCGGTAAGGTGTTACAAGAGAAAGAAATACGCAAAGTATCCCCCCCAACCTCCCCCCCGCCTTAACAAGGAGTAAACCTCGGCCTTTTTCCGCTTGGATGCTCATTAAGAGTTAGTTGACTTTGTAGCGGATGTAATAAAACTTGGATGGTTTCAGGCCCCAAACAATCCTGGTTTCTGTTTTTCTCTCGCCCCAACCACACCCCCAAGGAAATTGCCTTTTCACCAGGCGCCTGCGGGAAAGAACCGCAGGAGACAGATTCCCCTTGGAAACCTGCAGTTGCGGGGGAGGGGAGTCTGGGGGTATGGAATAAAGGGGGCCAAGGTAAGAGTGTAGGGCGGCAAGGCAGATCATTCAAGTTTGTATTTGAATTTTCGGGCCAACAAGGGGAGGAATCTACAAACCCACAATACCTGCAGAACACGCTGAGAAGTTAGCGGTCACCCACGGAGCCGCCGACCACCCCTACAATGGCTGCACTTTTGCTCTGCGGGGGAATACCAGTCCCCAGGGGTAGAATAAGCGGGAAAGAGCAAAGGAAAAAACGGATACAAATTTGCTACTCCCGACCTCCAAATACAAATGGCAGTTTCAAACGTAAAACATGATTCCAAGAAGTCAGGGATGTGGACAGACAGTGTCTCTGATGGCTAGGTCACAGTCAGGAACTTCAGTCGCTGGTCTGGAGATATTTCTACCTGAAATTACGAAAATCCGTGCAGGAAGCGTTGCTGGGGAATAGGAGTGGGGTGATGAGAGACCCAAGGAGGAGGAGGAGGCGGCGGGTAAAAGGAACTAAGAACTATTTGATCGCAGGGCTGAGTTGAAGGAAAACAAAACCGTGAACTTCAAAGCTCGAGCCTAATCCCCTTCAGGTTAATTTCTGCTTCCTAAAAAGTTGATCAGGGCCATAAATCACCCGCCCCACCCCCGCCGGTCCTGCTCGGTTCCCGAGAGGTTCTCTCCCCATCGCCCGCTGCAGGGGCGCGGGGTGATCCTCCAGCCCGAGGTCATCGGCGGCCTCCCGGGGCAGAAGGGCTCCTGGGGCTGGGTGGGCGGGTGGATGCGCGGGAATCGGCTTACTGGAGGAGGAGATGGTCTCGGGAAGACGCTGGAAAGGGAGCGGGCCCGACCACAGAGGGGGCCCCTGAAGTGGCCACTTCCATTCCGCTGGGCCCTAAAATAAAACCCAACCTTCAAGTGTGTCTAGAGCACTGTTACAAGAAGGTTACAGCGTGTTTAGAGATTTGCAATGCTCTGCCGAGCAGTAAAGATTGGAAAGGCCTGACTCAGATTTATCAAATGACTTCCGGTAGTAGAGCCCCCTTGAAAGCCGAGCGAGTCCTGCAGCCTCTGATCTTGGCTGGATCGAGGCCTGTAACTCAGCGCTGGACAGCGCGCTAGTGGCACCGCTGGGCCAGGAGCGCCGGGGAAGCGGTGAAGGGTCCGCCTCCAGTCCGGAGGGGGCCATCCCGGTGTGATGGTAAAAATCAAGTCGAGGATTTTCTGCCGGCTTTTCCGCGCGGAAAACTCCAGGTGTGGACCAAGCACCTTGCAGTTGACTCTTAGATTGAGGGAAATATCACCTGAATCCACAGGCTAGCCCTCCCTAAATAAAAGCCATCGCGGTGGAGCTAGGGAGCAGACCTGCCCAGGAAGGCCAGGAAGGTCTTCATCACAAGGGCCCACGTTCCCAGCAGTAACAATAAGTAAACAAAATTTTAAGCGTGTCATATCCCGAGAGGGACGCGAGTGTCTCAAAACCGACCCCTGGTTTACGTGGAGTTTACAGCTTGGGCTCACCAGGCTAAAATAAACAACTGAAGGAGACTGTTGACTAAGGGGGGGGGGGGGAGGAAAGAAAGAAAACAAAAAAGAAAATAAGAAAGGGTATCTGTTGTTGGACCTAAGCCAGGTCCCTTCACTACACCGGAAGATTTTTTTTAATGTTGTTATTGTCCCTGAATATTAGATACCAAAAAAAAGTGTATTCGAAAACGAAAAATCAAGCCTGTTAGAATTAATTATCATAGATGAATAATTACTTGGATTCACACATGTAAATGTTCTTTTTTCCGTGGAAGGGAGATTAACATGGTCTGTCTATAATAAGGTACACACACATACACACACACCAGGATTATATTTCCATTTTTAAAAGCTTAAAATAACTCTAAAGTTGTTCAGAGATGGATACATTTTTAACGGTTTAAATATTTTATGATCCATAAGTAAAAGCAGGATTAAATTCCAGGAAATAACAGATTGGAGATTTGATCATTATCCCCATGGGGAGGGAATAATAGTTTCCCAAAATAAAGTTAAAGGCATAGAGAACCTCAAGAGAGATATAACCCCCCCCAAAAAGGTGGGGGGACTGTGATATGTTGAGGCATGTTTAAAGATTTAAAGATTAAGCGCCAAAATAATAAAATTCAAGGGCAAATTTTAAAAAGGCCTTCAGGGTTTATCTGCGGGGCCGTCACGGCCATGGATGGAGTAGCCACGTCTGTCCCAGATGTCAGACGTCCTTGCAGTGTGCTCCACGCTTTTCAACTTTGGTTTCTGAACACAGCAGCGAGTACCGGGAAGGGAGCGCCTGCAGCCCCAGGGTGCAAGGTGGCCTTTGCCTCTGGGCACGTGTGTGAACTCACCCCAGAAACTATGAATACGGAGCCCAGGACTCAAAGACACTGTTTCCTAACTCACAAGGAGAGAATGATAAGAACAGCTTTCTCTCTTAGCAATCCCAGCCCCTCTCTTAGCAATCCCAGCCCCGCGCGGTAAAGGGAAAGCAGATATTCTCTCGACAGCTTCGGAATTTAAATGATTTGCTAATAAGCACTGCTCGCACTTTCCGGGGCCCCGGCCTGTTTAAACTCGTAGTATTTACATTCCTAGAGGCCCCGCTGAGGAACTCGCAGAGGTGCTGGTGTCCTCAGTGCCTAGAGCTCTGCACCGGGCCTCCAGGCCCAGGGCAAAATATTTCCAAGACATGCCTCCCCACCTTTGTGAAGAACTTGGGAGCATTCATCAAGTCTGCAATGCGTTATTTCATTGCTGTACTTCAGAGCTTTCTAAACGAATAGGAACCTATTATTTACATCCGTTTCTTGCACAGATATTTATTATCTGTAGGAATATTTAAGGGTCTGTATTCAGCCGGCCACCTTTGACAGGCGCCGTCACCTCACACTCCCGGGTAATGGACCACACTGTGGCTGCACTTAATTTATTGGGGTGAGAAGTTACTGAGGGGGGGTTTCCAAAGGGGGCCTTTGCACGAAGAGAGAGGCCGCGGCCCAACCCCTACGTGCTTGGAAGATTATATTTTTGCCTCAGAAAAACACACTCAAACACAACCCAAAATATGAAAAACATTTCCTTAAGGCATGAATTGCTAACTAGGGTCCACGGATGCTTAGGGATCTGCGAACTGGCCTTAGAACTCCCTCAAATGGAAAGTTAAATTTTGGGTAGCAGTTGTGGGGCTCTTTAACTTCTTGAAAATCAAGTTTTGAAAAAAGTTTGTGACCACCACCTACAGATAAAGGAAAAAAAATCATTAAGAAGCCATAAGTTGAAATTTACACCAAGAGCTCCGAAGCCTTATGTTGGGCCTGAATAGACGAAATCTGAGAAGCTGGTATAATTAGCAGCGAACTAGCCACGAGTTTTCGCCTGCTTTAACGCAACATATGAAAACAAGCGATACTGAAATCCTTTAATAACCATGCCATTGTGATAAACTCAAGAGAACTCAGGGAACTGGCAAACGGCTACCTGGTGTTAATATTAATGCGTTTTTAAGCCAGAATATTTCAATGACTCCATTTGCCCTCTAAACTTCAAGGCAACCCAAGATCTCTTAATATTGTCATTACCACGGCCGACAGAGGGAACCCGATCCGATGTGGTTCTAAAACAAAATGGGTTATTAACCGTGTTTGTTTTCACTTTGATCCATAGGAAATGGGTCCTGCGCCCTGTGACCCATTAAACTAATAAGATTATACACATCAGCAGAGCGAGGTTCTAATTGTTTCCATCTGTCCCACAACTTTGCATTTTAAAAATTGCTGAAAATGGAACTTGAGTTACAAAAAATAAAATATATTGAGAGCGAAAGAGTGACAAAGTTGAGCCAGTCGGACCACACATGAAATCAATTTCCAAGAAAAAAAGTAGGTGTATATGACATGGCGCTTTTGAGGGAAAAAAAATGCAGCAATCATTTAATTGTTTGGTGAGAGGCAAGCGTGTTTCCAGAAGCTAAAGCTTGAGAAAACCAGCCAATCAGAAGCGTTTCCGGGGGACACGCTACACTTCCCCGCCTCTTCGTGAATATTCAAATGAGTTCTAGATTTCTCATTTAAATATTCAAGAAAATGTGCCTCACAGGCTCTTCTTTCATTGGGTTGCTCCCAACTAGGTGGGGCAAGAGGGAGGAGACGCATTTGCCAGGCGCTTTCATTTGCTTAGACTGCCCTCTTTTACGTCGTCGTACTGTTAAGCCAATCCGTGAAGTTCACTTTGACAACTCCTCCGCCCCTCCTTCCTCCGCTCGTAGTCAGCCTTAGCCAATAGAGTGGCTGCATGTAAATGAAAGACCGCGAGCGTTCTTCGCTCCGCCTGCTTCCCCGCCTCTTCCCGGGGCGGGGAGAACTAAACTGGGTGGGAGGGGCCGATTTAGAGCGGGGGGGGAGGGAGGGGATGAGGAAGAGGCGGGGAGAGCCGTAACACGTGGGACTGCGTTTACCTCCTTGCTTCCGCCCCCGCGGCTCCACCTCCTGCGGGGCGGGATGCCGTTTGGTCATTGGCTGGGTTAATGAAGGCAGCACGGGCTCATTTCGCATAAAGGATGGGAGGGGGGCATCCGGAATTCTCGCTGTAACTCGAGAACGGGTGCCCCGCCCCTCTTCCTGGGGTGTGTGGGCGGGTCGGGGGGTGGATCCCGACCAGCCTCGCCCAGCTTTCCGCCAAGAGCTTAGAAAAACAAACGGTTTTCTGGAAAGATTCGTTTTAATTCACCGTTTAAAGGAAATCACGTATTTCTAAATGGGTCTTTTCGTTTATTTTTACAAGTCATTCAGGGGTGTACCATGAAATAAATAGACATTACCAATACATCCAAAAAGAAAATTTCCTTTGAATTTGCGTAAGGTCCGCGGCGCCCCGTGGCCTTTCGTGAGGGGGAAAATTTTTTTTGTGATAAATTACTCTTTCACCAGAATTCATTTTTGTCTTTGCTATGAATTACCTGTCTCCCTAATTTTCCACTAGTGGAGCTACAGAAAGCCGAGTTGAAGTGTGTAAAAAGCCAAGAAGGTGGAAAATTCTTGCAGGGTGAGCGTTCGTGAATTGCTTGTGAATGATGCAAGTGTTAAAATTGTTTCCAACAGTGATATACCCCAGGGATACTCGGTTGACATTTTTTAAATAAGAGAATTATTCGTGTGATTTATTTGTTTGGGGGTTGTGTTTTTTTATTTTACAAAAATTTCCCTTCTGTTTTATGTCCAACTGAACATAGACTAACCTTTTGAGGACTCATGAAAAAAGATGTCAGGTGGCAAATAATTGGAAGAGCAAAGGACGAACACGGATTCCAGGAACCTGAGTATTTTTAAATACCATCTGTGCGTTAATATTGGATAACATTTCCACGTCTATCAGAAAAGTATTGGGTTGGCCAAGAAGTTCGTCTGTAACAGCGAAAACCCGAACGAACTTTTTGGCCAATCCAAATAATTACCATAGTTAGATGAAAATTAAAATTTGGGGGCGTTTGTTCCTTGATTTAGATTACTCTCAGGCCATTTCATAAAGTAAAGACGGAAGAAAGGGCTGCTTTCTTTTGGCGGGCTTGCGGGGCTTTATTTAAGCAGAAATTAAAATTTATAGCAATAACGAATATATAGCATCCCGTCCCTAAATTCTGGGTGGATCTCCGTACTAGAAGACAAATGACACGTTTGATTTCTCCAACTCCTAATCCTCCAGCGCAGAAGTAAAAGAGGTTTCCAAGTACTACATTAGTAAAATCCTGATCGATCTCTAAACGGAGAATAATGATTCCAGGAAAATTAAGATCAAGGGGAAAGGAAAAGTTTTCTTGATAGGTCAATGTGGTCTAAGTTTTTTCTTTGAAACACTTTTTGACATGTAATAAAAGTAGAAAACTTTGCTTACTTACTGCCTTCCTGGAGTTCTATCAATGTGTTGATTACATTTAACTCAACTCCTATTTAATTTTGTAGTCTTAAAAGTAAATGGCTTGAAACATTATTTTATGCCTCCTTCCTGAAATTATATTCAGAAATATTATTCCATTGCTAATGGGTGATTTAATGTTAAAATACATGTTAATAACTATGATATTCCAAGCAATAAAATAATGCAAATCCATCTTTAAGCCAAGAAACATTACGTCAGTTGATAATTTGTCAAAATTGTTACTTGAAATTGAACTCCAGGTAAGATAGACAAATTAAACATTAGCAGTTTTATACACTCAATTCTTAGTAATTATAAGTGGCCAATTTTACAGTCTAATGGCAAAAAATATATGCTCAGGTTTATCAGTTTTAGGAGTTAGCTCCATATGACTGTGTTGGTTCTGTTTTAATAAGCTTTGGGATGATAAATAAAATACCAATTTAACAAATCTAAATGAAAATTTATTTAATCCAAGTTATCAAATTGTTTTTTCTTTCTTTCTTTCTTTCTTTTAAATGAATAAGGCTTTTCTAGTTCTGAAGTAACATATGTTCCTGAAATGAATCTGAGAAATACTTAAAGGCATAAGGGGAAAAAAACCCTCAAAATGTACACATACTCGCACAATCAAGAATTAAACATTTTCCTGTATTTCCTTTCTAACTTTCGCTATGTATAAGTACTAGGATTGTTCTTTTGTTTTGTTTTGTTACAAAATTCAGATTGGGGGGCTTCCCTGGTGGCGCAGTGGTTGAGAGTCCGCCTGCCGATGCAGGGGACACGGGTTCGTGCCCCGGTCCGGGAAGATCCCACATGCCGCGGAGCGGCTGGGCCCGTGAGCCACGGCCGCTGAGCCTGCGCGTCCGGAGCCTGTGCTCCGCAACGGGAGAGGCCACAGCAGTGAGAGGCCCGCGTACCGCAAAATAAATAAATAAAATTCAGATTGGACTCTATATTAAGAACTCACTGTTCAAAGTTCAGATTTATACTGCTCTTATTTTCTGCTTGAACTGTAATTTAACTTTGTACGAATTTATAGTTTTATTACATTCATATTTTTTAAACTTGATTTATTATATAGAAATATGTTAATAAAATAACCATTTCAACCTACCAAAAAATAGAAATAAGGTATAATGATCTGTTCATAAATAATCCCACTGTCACTTGTTTGAATTTTTTAAAAAACACAGTATTATCATTTTTAAACACCGTTAATGGGACCTTTGGGTTAAAAACAAACCAGTACCCCTTAAATTAATTTACCTTTTTGCAGACCTTTAAAAGTTGCATTTTCATATTCTAATCTAGGAAAGGCTAATTTGAGTGTTCTTTATGTTTCTCTTATCTTCTGCAACATATACTAGCAACTCCAATACTGTTCATATAAACATTTTCTCTGAGTTTTACAAAAATTCTTCTTCCCTACACTTTCTACTCCTCTTAAGATGTATTTGTTGATTATTCCTGTTTTAAATCCTGTAAGAATGCATAATCACGGCAAACCAACACATTAAAGACATTAGTCTGTTTTCAAATTGCAAAAATTTCCCTTTAGTCCAATTATGTTCTACTAACAGCATCTGCTTCCAATCTATTTGCACTTTTAGAAATACTGATTTTATTAATAGGACCTGAAAATACCAGCAAGCCACAAAGGACATGTAATTAAGAATATCATCAAGCAAGTATTTAACCAGATGCATGATTAAGCTATGACTAAGCCACTACATTAAGCAAAAGTTCGTATCTCACCATTTCATTTTACAGTCTCTAGTGCTATTTACTTCTTCCCCATCTTGATGTTATGATTCCAGTAACAAAGCAAATAACCCTGTTAATCATTAAATCATAAACTCATAACAATACAGTCTTTATAATATATCACATATCCCGTAAGTTTCTAAGCCAAATCATTTCATTGTGGCAGCAGAACTTTGCAAAGAGAAATCCGTTTTTGCATCTTGGCTCCCTTCAACTTACGGTAATATCCAACTCTAACATATTCTAACAAGAGTTCCAATGATAGATTTGAACCTTTCTCTAAACTAAACTGCCAACTGCAAGAAAGTTTAAATCTGTGTCCTGTGCTATTTTGTTTTATTTAAATGTATGAAGTGGATACTTTCCTCAATTTTCCAGGATGGTTTTATAAGAAAAAAAGACAAGGAAATTGATATGCTTCATAAAAGAGCAACAGTTAAAGCCACTCTTTTTATGGATGCAAGAATCCAAGAACTGAATAAGAATATACAGTGACATTTTAGAAACTCTCTAAATAAAAACTGATTGACCAATTACATGCTCACAGCTGGAAGGTGCTTGCTTCACATACATTTGAAAAGACTGCATTTGACTTTGTGGGTAAACACCATCCACAAGAAAGAAAATTAAGAACATAGTAGGGGTGTTTGTTTTCTTAGTTTCAGGTTTCTTTCATCATGAGTGTGTTTTTAAATATTTTAACAGCATGAATTCACCATTGAAGATGGGTGTGTGTGTGTGTGTATGAAAATTTTTCTTTCGTGGAAACAAGAAGTGTTTTGTGCCCAAAGTGCCATAATTAAGTAATGAAAACAGATTCTTGAAAAAATGAGTGGCTTTACTAATAATTACCTTATTTAAGGATCCCATATTCTATGGCCATTTCTAAAAAGTGGTGAAGCAATTATAAAATAATTTAACTTTCATTTGCTATAAAAATGCAATATATAGAATAAAAACAAAATAGTGCCAGAACACCAACTTTCCATGGAAAGACAAAATTTATCTGAAGAGAGAAAGAAACATACAGTCTATTTCTAAAATGTAAAATGAACAATTTTTTCATTTCCTTTTAAGCTTGGGTTATGTTGAAAATTGCCTCAATTTTCTCCCTTCATATCATAGAGGAGTTCAAATGGGGTTTCTTTTTTTTTTAATATTTATATATTTATTTGGTTGTGCCGGGTCTTAGTTGCGGCAGTCAAGTGAGGTTTCAAAGTAATATTCAGCCTCCCAAAACTAAGCAATCTTATTTATTTAAACTCAGTTGTGAAATGAATTTTGTATAGAAAAAAAAAATCCAGGATCCCTGAGGGATCAGCTTCTCGGTGACAGTGTTATTTGTACATTCTCATGATGGTGAACAACTGAATGCCAGGCAAAATTATACTTCTTTTTAAAATTGTGAAATAGTACTGTAACTTCTAGAGGTGGTAATGCTACATATTTTTGAGGGGAAAACTCCTGGAAAAATAAATGTATGTCATCACTACAGTTTTCTCCCTCTCTTTTTAGTTTATCTTCTGCAACATACGCAACATGTCACTATTATTCATAAGAATATTTGAAGGGATATTCAAGGCACGTGAACGGTATCTTGATGACCAAATTAAAGTATGAAGTTGGCAGATGACTTAATACATCTGGGGTCTGTTTGTCCTGATTTTAAAAAGTCATTGATCATTGAAAATGACTATGTATGGGCTTATGGGTTTACAAAACTGTATACATACATATATACATATATATATATAGCATTATATTATATAATACATGTATAATAACATATGTGCATTGTGGAAAATTTTAAAAGCACAGAGGCAAGCAAAGTTCACCCCCAATTGTAGAGAATCACTGCTTTTCTGTGTATATATTTTCATTTCAAAAAATTAAACACTGCACATGCTATTTTGTAAACTGTTGAGTTTTTTATTACACTTAATAGGTAATGGAAATCTTCCCATGGTCTAGGATTCTTCTGCAACAATATTTGGATTAGCTGACAGGTCTATTTTCAATGATCATAACTGGGTTTATTCAACACATTCCACATTGTGAGCCATTTAAGTTATGTCGAATTTTCTGGCATCATGAAGAGAGCTGCAGCACACATGACATTACATCTTCGTCAGCAGCTGTGACTATTTTTGTAGGGTAATTCCTGTGAGAGACATGGCATATTTTCAAAGCTTTTTGTTCATTTCTTTTTCATTTTTTTTCTTTTCCTCCTCTTTTCTTCCTCCTTTTTTGGGTGTGTGTGTGTCAGTGTGTTTTGGTTTTGGTCTTCAGACTGATTGCTTGTTTTGTTTTTTTATTTTAAAAGTGACCCATAAATACTCTCTTCTTCCTTTGAAAAATCAAAACATTAAAAGTTTAAAAAGCCTAAAGTTCCCATAGACCAGCTTCTTCCTCCTCGGTTTGATGTGTAGCTTTTTATTTCTTTTTGTATACATTTACAGATAACATACATGTACATATAGAAAATATATCACACTGCTGTAGAGTCTTAAATACGATTACAATAATTCGAATTGCACTCATTCTCAGTGATGATCATACATCCCTTAAGAGAGGGTGAGAAATTAAAAGCTTGGTAATCAGGCAAAATGAAAATATATAAGCTAAGTTAAAGAAGGTACTGACTTCCTTATTTCCTTTCCACGACTGGAGAAGGCAGCTTAGAGTTTTTTAAAAAGTAGTGATCCTTTCTTTACCTAGTGCCAAGTCAGCCCGCAGTTTATTCAACCCACAAAGGTGATGAGGAGGCCCTTGGACTGCCAAGCAGAGTCATTCCTAGTCTGGAATCAAATCCCTAGCCGTCCTACAGCGTGCAGTTGTGTATTCTGGTTGGCACCGTCCAATATTACCTTAGGAAATGCCCAAACGATTTGTAGAAAATGAACACCAAGCCTGGACTTTGCTGTCTTAATAAGCAATTTTAGAACTAAGTAGAACAGAATTCCCTCAGTAAGTACCAATAGTGCTCAGAAAGTAGGAGTGACAGAAGTGAATTTTGAGTCTTCCACTCCCTTATTCCTAGTTTCGGGGAAGGCAGAGGGAGATCCGGGAGCGTGGGGTTTCTAGCGGAATGGAAGGAGGCCTCTGTTACCTTCTTAGTGAAGCGGATGCTGCAGTTGAAGGGCTCAGGAAGGAGGGCTTAGCACGTTGAAGTGCTTCTTGCAGGTATAACGCGATCCCCTGAGCAAAGTCGCCTTCCCGGCGCTCCCTGCCCCACTGACCCACACATTCCCGACGCGAAGCCAGGGGAGGCAGATGAGTATGAGGACAGTACAGGATACAGCTGTGTCATAGCGGTGCCACCTCGTTCTCCTTCCTCCTGACCTTTACGCAAAGATGAGTCTCCAGCTTCCTTCCTTCCATTGTGAGATCCTCCATTATCCCCAGTGGGATCACTCTTTCCTACCATAAAGGAGGGGTGTAGCGGAGGCAAGGGGGCGGGGGTGGTAATGACGATAAAGAAGAGGGGCAGAGGAAGAACTATGTAAATAATAAGAATAATCTATAATTCCATTCATTTTTGTTTCTCCTCCAAATTTCTCCCAGTATATAAATCAACAAAACTGAACTGACTTAAAAACAGTGGAACTTAGGAATTGACCAATTACTCCTTTCTCCTTTCTGAGTGTCAAACTGTTCCTAAAACGCCATGAAAATAAACTTCCTGTCAGTAAAGGCACAGGCTTCAAACTTATGGAAAATACTTTAGAGGCATACTAGACATCAAATAACTGCTACAAAACATTCTGATACATCAAGCCTGGAAGTATCAGAAACAGATGGGCTCACTTCCTCTCTGTATTTCACACCAACTCCAAAAAAGTTAAGGAAGAGCCTGAAAAAAAAAAAAAAAAGAAAGCTTTTCCATTTGCTCATCCCATGTTGGAAAATTCTGAGAACACCCAACCCATTCTAATTATATGGTTTTATTGCACTGGGAAATTAATTATTATTGCTCCATTAGAGGTGCTGACACACATTCGATCTTTCAGAAATGCCTGGCTCCTCTTTATGTAGTCTCTTTGCAAAGGCATCAAGTCTTTCAGGAAAAAAAAAATCCCATAGAACTCCTAGGTTGTGGCATCAGAGTTGGTGCCGTATTGTCCACAAGCAAACTGAGTCTTTGCACGTGCATCCTTCTTGAGGTTTACCTTCAGAGCACAGAGGACGGGAGCTATTTATTGTCTCTCTAATTAATATGAGCAACAGTAGTCTCTCCTCAATTTAAGCCACCCAGATTTTTCTAATTTTTTTCAATTTTGTGCATTAACTAGATATTTTCTAAACCCTCATTTCTTTCTGAACTGTAGAAGAATCTAGGAACAATGAGTATGAATGTGTCTATCTATTGAAATGTCTGTAAGTGTGTCAGAGTGTATGCATTGCTAATATCCAAGTGCCTAGAGTAGTAAAGTACTTCCTACATCCATGTGCAAATATAGTGAAATTCTAGACCGAGGAGATTGCATTTGTGAGAAATATTTATTCTTAAAGAGCTCTCCCTGTCATTGCCTGTTGCCAGCTTTAATTGATCATTCTGTTCTTTTTCTCTGGTAAAACCCATCAAGAGTAGGATCAAAGATGGAGACCTCAAACTTAAACCAGCTCCTTCCTTCCATCTTCTGTTTATTAAATCAAGAGTCAAGACCGGGTGTATTCAATTACTCCTTTGAAGACCACATCTTTGTTTGGAAACGCAGATCTCTACAAGCAGCATAACTCGAGCATCTGTTCATCTGAACAGTCCAGAAACGTGCCCAGCTTGTGCCAACTTCTAGTTTCAAACACAATCTGGAGTGTAGACCCTAGAGCCAGACTGATTCGCTGCTGGCTCGGCCACTGGCCACCGGTGTGACTCTGGGCCAGTTGTATAGCTTTTTATGTCTCTATTTCCTTCATCAGTACAAAGAGAAGAATCCAGTGTCCACAACCTCAAGGAACTGGGGTGAAAATTACATTAATATTCATAAAGCTCTTAGTGCCTGACACATAGCAAGCAATCAAAAGATTATTTTTTTCCTAAGACTACAGGTGTTAGGTAGCCTATTCGGCTAAAAAAACTAGAAATTCGCTTTGCCTAGAAAACAGGATATTTAGGCCTCTTTAGGAGTTCTCACAAAGGAAATTGGGTCCATATATTGTGGTTAAGTCGGTGTTCCCTGGGGAAATGAGGGCCAGGGGCTTCTTATTCTTCCATCTTGCTGATGTCACTCACTGTATTTAGGCCTGTTTACATGCTTTCTTTTCTCTTTCTTTGTTTCTTCTTTTTTTCTTTTTCTTTCTTTCTTTTTTTTTTCCGCATAGGATTAGTGCCATGCCCATAACAGGCACCCAATAAATAACTTTATAATAAATGCATGCAGAAAGAATGGACTATGACTTCATTTTTTAATAATGGAGGGGATGGAAGGGGGTCGTGTATGTGAAGAGTCGAGGCATAAGTAAGTACCTCCCTTAGCACCTGCAGGAAGTTGGGATCATCGCCAAGGACAGAAACTGAGAACTCTGAGTCCAGTGACCAAGGAAGCTAGGTTCTAATGACAGAGCCAGTGGCAGCTGACAGAAGCAGAGACAGTTAACCTAAGCGGAAACAACTCCGAGAGTCAGGCAAGTTGTTCCTAAGCTTTGACCCCCCAACACATTGTGTAAGATCTGCGAGGCTTAACACACCCCTCTGGTGACAGTGGGGATAAGAGAGTAGAGCTGTCCTCTCAGGGTCCTGAGCCCCACTAGCTACTCTGCTGGGCAAGTGTGGTACCTCCTGAACCTCGGTTACTTCTCTCTAAAAGGAGGATGCTATGGCAGCAGCAAACGTGTACGTCTGTGAAAGTGCTACGTCATCTACATAAAGCAGAATTAAAAAGAAAGCTAAAGGTACGATCACATCTGAATTAGAAGAGAAATGAGGGTTAACCCTAAGGAAGATGTTCCTAAGAATCTATGACATCATACCAGACCAGGTTTTTTTTTTTTTTTTTTTTTTTTTTTTTTTTTTTTTTGCGGTACGCGGGCCTCTCACTGTTGCGACCTCTCCCGTTGCGGAGCACAGGCTCCGGACGCGCAGGCTCAGCGGTCATGGCTCACGGGCCCAGCCGCTCCGCGGCATGTGGGATCTTCCTGGACCGGGGCACGAACCCATGTCACCTGCATCGGCAGGCGGACTCTCAACCACTGCGCCACCAGGGAAGCCCTAGACCAGTTTTTGAAAGGAGATTGGGGGCGGGGGGGGGGGGGCGATCTTTATTTGGGAGGAACTTGAAGGAAAGGAGAGGAAGGAACATCTGTGGAGAGGGGGAGTGTGTAAAGGGTCCCTGACGTCCCTGGCGGTGTTTTTGGCTCTCAGATTCCATAATTATACGGCCTCCAAGAACGTGCACTGTGATGCTCAGAGACACTCGTGACTGAGGAGGTGCAATCTCTCCTGTGGTGTCCAGAGGCGCGAGCCAGCACGGCCCACAGGTGCGCCGGAATGTGAGAGAGGATGGCATCTGGAAGAAATAGAAAAGCTGCAGACCTGCTGGGTTGGCAAGATCTTGTTTGATGGGTGATCTCTTTTAAGAGAGAGCAGCCTACCCCTGTGCCATCTCATTTTTAAATACTGCCAACCAGGTTTTGTAGGGTCTGAAACCCAAACAATTTGGGGACCCCTCTTTGAGGATAAGATCAGGAAATTACCAAAAAAAAAAGTCAAAATGAAGTACAGAGTCTTGAAAAGGGCCTGTGCAGATGAGGGTCCTGAGGTCTGAGCTTCGTTACTACCAGGTAAGCCATCCTGCCTACAACCATGTCATCATCTTTGCTCTACAGACAGGGAAATGGAGGTTCAGAGAAAGGAAAAAACTTGTCCCAGGGTGTGCAGCTCATGAGTGGCCCGAGCTGGAACCAGCTGCCAGTCATCCTTGTTTGTGTGACACCACGGCCCTACTTAGAAGTAGGGTGGAGTCTCTGTGTTCACCTGTGTAAACACAGATTACTGGGGCTTCTACTTTAGGGAGACATGTTTGCTCCTGACTCGAAAGAGTAGCTAAATGCTGAACATTCTTAAGCGTGAGGCTTCCAGAAAATCTAGAGGTTTGCCAGGCCCTGGACACTTAGAGGTTTGATTATGGGAGCCGTAAGTGGGGGCAACTGACAACACTGATGATCTGTGTTAATAAGAAACAATGTTTCTGGCTATGATAACAGATATAAGCTCTAATGTCTCTAGCAAAAGTCAAAAACATGGTCACAAGAGTGATCCAAGAAAGATAAAGATACTAGAGATCCAGTCCGGCACCATCTTTCTCCAACTAAAGATGAAAACTGAAGCCCAGAGAGGGTAAGTCACTCACTGAAAGTCACACAGCTTCCAGTGGCATAGTTGGAACTAAGAATCTGCTCCTATAGTTCCAGTTCTTCGTTGCCAATGTCATCATTGGGGGTTCTAATTCCACAAAACATTGTATATTTACTTCCTAAACAAGGACAGTAATGGTGGTTTCAAGAGTTGCACGATTAATCTCAATGATAAACAAAACAGTATCCATGTATTTTTTTTTTCATCCTACAAGATGCTTGGAAAAATCTTCAATCATGATCTTTGCAAAAAGAAAGAATTTTCCACAAGTTTTACATTTGGCTATTTAATTTTTTTAATTTTTATTTTTTTGCCTGTGTTGGGGGTCTTCATTACTGCACGCGGACTTCCTCTAGTCGCAGCGAGCTGGGGCTACTCCTCGTTGCGGTGCGAGGGCTTCTCATTGCGGTGGCTTCTCTTGTTGCGGAGCACTGGCTCTAGGTGCGTGGGCTCAGTAGTTGTGGCTCGCGGGCTCTAGAGTGCAGGCTCAGTAGTTGTGGCGCACGAGCTTAGCTGCTCTGCAGCCTGTGGGATCTTCCCGGCCCAGGGCTCGAACCCATGTACCCTGCATTGGCAGGCGGATTCTTAACCACTGCAGCACCAAGGAAGTCCCCTGGCTATTTAATTTTATTTCCTGGTGCTTTCTATAGCTGACTAAAGAGTTAGCCCAGTCGGGGGGTATTGGTGAAAAGAAAGTTACCACGTCCTTTTGCTTTGGTGTCAGTGAAGGATATATTTTCATGTCCTTTTTTATTAACTTTTACAAAATCACTGCCAATGCAAGACTTAAGATGGTCCGTCTTCAGTAAGCTGGCTACATCATTCCCACGATACCAAACCAAGAGATAACGTTTACTGGTGAGAAAGGCGATTATCCCTCTCATTTCCTACCCACCTCCTCTTTTTCCTACCCTGGCTACCTCCCAGGTTACTGAGAAAATGCTCAAGATAACCCTCTACAGCTGTGCTGTCCAATAGAACTTTTTGCAATGATGGAAATGTCCTATATAGATACTGTCCAGTATGGTAGCCGTTAGCCACATGTAGATGTAAAAATTGAAATGTGGTTATTGAGACTCAGGAACTAAATTTTAAATTTCATTTTATTTTAATTATTTACATAGTCACATGTGGCTAGTGGCTATAATATTGGACAGTATAGATATAGAACATGTCCATCATCATAGGAAATTTTATGAGACAACATTGATCTAAAGGGTTTATCCCTGAGCAAGAGCCTTGGGAATCTGTCCCCTGTCTTACCCTGAGCTGGGCTTCATCTTTTGGGCTGAGCTGCAAGAGGGGTTTCCAAGAGGGCCTGGTGAAGACTCCTGGGGCATCAGGAGGAAAGGAGTTGGGGCAGGGTGGACTCACCTCATTGGTTCGTACACAGTAAAACCCTAGAATGTGTAACAGAGAAGGGACTTTAGTCCCTGCCCCTCTTTACAGATGAGAAGACTGCGGAGCAATGAATTAATGACTTGGCAAAAGTCAACACAACCAGTGAGTAATGGAGTCATTCTCCTAATTCCCAAGCCAGTCCTCCTCCCTGGGTAGGTGACAGACCTGTTCTGAAAGCCAGAGAAAGTCATTCTTTCTTTCATTCTTTCAACAGACATGTATTTTGTGTTTCCTCTGTGCAAGGATTCTTGTGTGTAGGACAAACACACAAAGGAGAGTTGGTGCCTCTCAGTGGAGGAGGAGGGGTGTCCATCAACTCATCTCAAAGGGCTGTACAGAGGACCAGATAGGTGACAGAGAATCCTAGTTTGCCCAGGACTGATCCAGTGTTAGCACTGGATGTTCCACGTTCCACATGCCAAGAAGCACCTCAGTCCAGGGCAAATCAGGAGAGCTGCTCACTCTAAGACTGATAATAACATCGTTGATCTTCCTGAATCCAGGTGAAGCAGAGAATCAAGGCAAGTACTAGCCTGAGTGGGTGGCTCATGCCCTTACTTTATAGATCTGGAGAAAAAGAAGTTTCCTGGGGTAATATCCTGGTATTTTCCCCTTCATCTGCGTTCAATTGTTCTTCTCAACCAGCAACCTGCAAGCAGCCCTGCTTTTAAATGGACCATGCCTTCTTACACAACATTACGTCTTAAAACATACCTTTAAAAGACCATAACATGATTTTAAAACAGAGATACGGACTGATTAATCCACAATGTAGAACTGTATTCTGGAGGCTGAGACCAGCTATTACAAGGTGAAAGCATTTACACAGTCGTCAGTCATCTGTAACAAAACCAGCTTTAGTGGAGGTCTGGGGATTTCTAATGGCCTCTTTAAGAATGTCCTGGTTCCACTTGAGTCAGTCCTAGACAGAAGCATTATTCAGGTGCCCAATGAACACCTGGCTATGGCATCAGTTATCCAAAGCCCCAGGATGAGGGAGACAGCAGAACATACCAGAAAGAGTCCAGGGTTAGGAGACAAGAATCTGGGTTCTAGTTTTAATTTTGCCGTTAACTAGCCTGTGTGACCTTGGGAAAGTCACTTGAAGTCTCTGAGCCTCAGTTGCCTAATCTGCAAAAGAGAGATTCCAATGCCTGCCCGACAGCAACAAATGTGAAAGGGCTTTGAAAAGTACAAAATATTACAAATGACAAGATATATAGTGCAGGGCCTCTGATAAGTGAAGCTGACCTCTGAAAAATGTAACCGTAAGTGGAGATCAGGCACATTTACTAGGCTCTGCGATGAACCTTCACTTAAATCACCTGCCTCCCTGAAGGACAGGAAAGGAGACACATGAAGGCAGGAAAGCTACAGCACAAACAAGCACTAGTCCAGAGAGAATATGGCAAAGGTCTAGGGAAGTCAGAAAAGCCACATTGTCTCACTCTGGCGTGTTCTTCTGTGACAAAGACATGACCGCAAAGTGAGTCATTTAAAACAAACCACCAGAACAATGGCCAGATCCCAAAAAGGCAGAAATATGCATAAGACACAAACTCTATTCATGTGTCTTTATGTACTGAGTCTCTAGCCTTGGAATGTACATCAGTATATTTTTTCTTGCCATTTCTGTTTGCGTAAAGGGCATCACAACAATTAGATCATCCTCATCTGAAGCCCAAATCGAACTCCTTTTCCTAAAATATTTTTTACTGATAGTCCCTAAGTATCAGTAGTTGGCTTCTGCCACAATAATACTACATAATAAACAAACACCAAGTGACACTCAGTGTCACACACCAATAAATATTTTTGCTCATGAGCCAAAGGGAAGTCTTGCTGATTTTGGTGGGGCTCATTTATGCACCTGTGGTCAGCCATGGGATGGGCAGACAGATGTGCTGACCTTGGCTGGGCCCTCTTATATGTTTAGGGGTTGGCTGACAAATACAGAATAGAACCATCTGGGATCTCCTCACATGAGCTGACCAATAAAATACAGGACAGCAAGTTCAACTAGAATTTCAGATAAACAAAAAATATTTTTTTTAGTATAAGTATGTCCCAAATATCTGCTAAATCTGGTAACCCTACCCACATGTCTCTTATCCCAATAGCAGGTGACCCTGGCGTGTTCCCGCAGCGAGTTGGGGAAAGAACAGCAGAAGCACACACAGCTGCTTGGGCTCCGGGCTCAGAACTGAAGCTTCATTGTGTTCCATTGGCCAAAGCAAGTCACAAGCCCAGCGCAGATTCAAGGACTGTAAAGTCATACTGAGAAAGACATAGATACAGAAAGGTTGAAAGTTGGGACCATTTTGACAAACCATCTACCATGGTCCCCAACAGCAAAATCACTAGCCAAATACGTGGGTACAATACCCTACAAGAAAATGTACTCACACGGCACTTATCCCTTCTATTCAAATACAGAAGAGGAAGTGTTCAAGGCTGGCAACTACAGGGGAGAAGACCTGGGTTCTAGGCTGGCTTTGTAAATCATCTCCTTTGTTTCCTCGGGCAGAACACTTCTTCTCTGGGGCTCAGTTTCTTCATCTATAAAATGGTAAGCTTGCACTCATAGGACCTTGCAGTTCTAAGATTCGATATTCTTGAATATTTTAACTCAAGCAACTTGCCTTCTTCCATCATTTCCCGCCAGCAAACTCTTGCAGCCTCATTGACTTTATGACTGTATTAGCAATGCTATAACTTAAAACCACCCACCATGGTCCTCACGGACTGCTCCCGCATTCAAAGCAAATTTAATCACCAATACATATCCAATAAAAAAAATGGAAATCTCTAGGCCAAGGGGACATCAGCTCCTGGCAAGGAACAAGTCTCTTGAATAAATAAATTTGCTTTGCCTAATAATTCCCCCTCTTGATTTGAAGAGAGACAGTAACACTTTTTTCTGTCATTGAATTAATTTGCTAGAAGTGGCTGTAATTTCTATATAAATCCTGAGATTGTTTCTAATTTACATGTTATATATGAATGCTTGTGCATGTGGTGCCTGCCTAATGTTCTCCAGGGATCCTCTTGGAAACTGTATGAATCATGTAAACAAAATTAGACTGAAATAAAAAGAATGTATGATATTTTCTTCACTAGTACTAATTTTTTCCTAAGTTTGGTTTTCTCCACAATGGTCTTCCTGCTGACTTTAATTATATTTATGGCACAATTATCTTGTGCTGGGCACATCCTCACATGCCGGCCGCTCATTTGGCATCTGTCTGTTTTGGGGGATGCCCTGCAGACAGAGGGGTGGTATGGCTTGTTTGCTATTTGTCCTTTTGGGGGCTGCTGAGGAGGGAGGGGCTAAAAGGTGTTAGAGTGGCATTTACGTGGCTTTTCTCCCTTCCCCGTCCCACCTCCTCTCTATGTTATGAGGATGAATTCGGGTCATGGGCAAAACTGAAACCAGGTCCGGGGAACTTCCTCTTTCTGTGGCTTCCCTAGAGTGCTATTTGAAGACCATTACTGCTGTTAATTAATGATCTGCCAGATGTCTGCACTAATTTTATAGCATTTATGTATGCACATGCCTTGTACTTTAGTCTGTTTTTCAGACTAAACCAAACACAATGAACATGAAATATGAATTCAAGTCTCCGATTTCTGTTTCCAGCAAGACGCCTGCTTAGCTGAGATGGTTCTGCCTTGTGCAATCACGGGCAGGCTACGCTCACCTCACAGGTTGGCGGGGATACGGCCTCCGAAGCTCTGCTTTGCTGGGAGGTCACTTCAGGAGCAGTGCCAAGAAGGGGGCTGTGCTCCTAGTCACGGCTATCAGCTCAGTAGTCTGGTCGGCGAGGACACACCTCTGCAGAAAATTAAACCATTCCAGGTCTCCCGATTCTTTGTCAGAAGGAGGTGTCAACATCTCCTCGGGACTCCTTCCTTGTCATAATCTCATTCCTCTAAATAGTAAATACTGTGTTTGTGATTGTTTTGGACTAACTACTGGGGCTGCCCCTTGTCACAGTTTATCCTAGAGACTGTCCTTCTCAGGAATATGAGAAGTTTGCATTGGCTGATCTACAAGGTACCTCTGACCCCGGGATTCAGAATTCAGGAGTGTTCTGTCATGAGTAGCTTGGTTTCTATCATTTCTCTAGGACTCTATCATTTCTCTAGGCTAACCCACATCAGACCGGGTCATTCCCATCCAAGCATTTGACTATTCTCTTCCTGAAAAATCAAGGAAAATTATAGCCTGCCTACAATCAAGTAGGGTGCAGCAGAGTGGCTTGATTTCTGCAGAACCATTCAACAACAACAACACCCAGAAACATTTTATTGTACACTATGAGGTATAGAAGAAGACACAGCAGAAATGCGACACGGTCCTTAGGAAGAAGGGAGGGGCCACAAATGTTTATTAAGCACATACTATGAGCCAGGCCTTGTGCTCTGTCTTGTTTCATCTTCACAACAACACTGCATATATTATCATTTTGTAGATGATGAATCTGAGACTCAAAGAAGTTAAGTTATCTCTAGGGGAGAAGCAACACAACTGAAAAGAGCATATGACTCTTAAGTGCCAGGCCAGGCCATCCCTGCCAGAAATGGAGCAGAGGCTGAGAAGAGAGAAAGATGAGCAAAAGTTAGGATAGATGGTTTGGGGAAACACAAAGAAGACTTTGGTAAGAGCTGGATAGCTGTAGGTATAGAGAACATTCCAGAAGAGAATCTAAGTGATGAATGAACAGAACACATTCTCAGGGAGCAGTGAGAGCGCTGGCCTGTTTAAGGTCCAGGTTGGAGTGGGAAGAAGCCAGTGGGCTCCAGACTCCACAGTCTAGACATTGGAAGTTGGCTCAATCTGGGCACATTCTGAGCTGTTCCAAGGGGTCAAAGAAGGAAGCATGGTGACCCAATGGTCATATAGTCACGAGGGTCCTTCCACCTCTTGGGTGGTGCCCTTAATGTAGCCAGAGGACCCTTCTAAGCTTACTAAGGCAATTAAATTCAGCATATAAATGTATATGTAAACACTACTACTTCTAAAAGCAATTAGTAAAGTGAGTGCCCACAATGTGAGTATAAAAGTTGGACACCTTAGTGTTCTGGATGCATGAGAGGAAATGTATTTGATGATGGCATGAAACATAATCTAACATATCATTACCTTTTGGAAGTTTTCCCTATTTCGAGGTTTCTTTAGGACATTGCAATGAATGCTGATATTCTAATATCCTGCACTTACTGTCCTGTTTATTCAACTATTTTTATGAACATGAAGATTTTTGTAAAGGTGAGAAAGACACAGTAAATTTGGGGAGATTATAAGGCAGAAATGCTTCTTAAAAGGTTTTCTTTGGGGCTTCCCTGGTGGCGCAGTGGTTGAGAGTCTGCCTGCCGATGCAGGGGATACGGGTTCGTGCCCCGGTCCAGGAAGATCCCACATGCCGCGGAGCGGCTGGGCCCGTGAGCCACGGCCGCTGAGCCTGCGCGTCCGGAGCCTGTGCTCCGCAACGGGAGAGGCCACAACAGTGAGAGGCCCATGTACCGCAAAAAAAAAAAAAAAAAAAAAAAGTTTTCTTTGTCAATACTGAATCAATTCAAGAAGCATTCAATCGACAAGGGCAAAGCTAGGTCACATATCCTGACTTCCTCATACCCACAGCTTAATAATCTAAAAATAAAAATCAATTCCTGTCTGAGCGTTGTGAAGGGCTCATAATTGCTTTGGAGTGAAGCTCAAAACGACTGTGCCTTCTCCCGCCTCCCATTTCAATATCATTTTTCAAGTCCAAGGCACTGTCAGTATTAGATTGCGTGGTGACCAAGTAGGAAAACCTCTGTTTAAGATGAGATAATCCCATCATTACACTCTTTAGGAAAAAAATGAGGCCCCCATTTTAATGCTGCCTATAAAGGTGGCAGAGAAGTAATATGAACCAATTGTTGGTTAGAAATCTTTTCCCTTAAAAAAAAATTGGTTCATAATCATTTTCCTTCCTACTATCATGGTAGTATTTTGAATCAAGAACTTGCTTTGGTTTTTATAGAAAACTGGTTGCCCCCTTTCCAGCTACTGAATTTTCTTTCTCTTTAATCCCAAGATCCAGATGTGTTTGGAACTCCGTTACAGCATACACTCTAGCTGTGAGCCTGGCTGGGGTGAATTTCTGGTTTGTTTGCTTTATTAGATTTTGTGCCATTAAATAAAACCTTGGACTTCTAGAACGCCGATGAATTTCGCATCACAGTACACATCCATCTGTGTATGTGGATATTGGTAATAGGGACAGCTTTCTGTTTTTATTAGCACCTCCTTTTATTGTTTTGTTTAAATTTATTTTATTGTGTTAAGAACATTTAGTATGAGATTTACACTCAACACTTTTTTCTAATATATACTGCAATTTTATTTCAATCTCAAAAAGAAGTTAGCATGTAGGAAATTTAAATGAAACTGTACAGTAAAAATAGCAGAGAACCAACTAATCTAAAAAGGAATTACACCTAAAGCATGAGGATTCAACATTCATTAGTGTTTCATCTTCATTTTTTTTTTTTTTTTTTTTTTGCGATACGCAGGCCTCTCACTGTTGTGGCCTCTCCCGTTGCGGAGCGCAGGCTCAGCGGCCATGGCTCACGGACCCAGCCGCTCCGCGGCATGTGGGATGTTCCCGGACCGGGGCACGAATCTGGGTCCCCTTCATCGGCAGGCGGACTCTCAACCACTGCGCCACCAGGGAAGCACTCATCTTCATTTTTGATTGACACTTGATCTTTGCAAATTTTGAAACAAACTTTAAGATCATGGTAACTATTCTGAAGAGATTTCAGCACCAGCACTAAGATTTGCACATTCAGTTGGTATCAGCACCTTCTTACAGAAGTATTTAGCCTTCCAACCAGCCACAGTTTTTAAAAACCAGTTCCTGGAGTTTTCATAAAATTTTAAATTGTCTATCAAAAGTCTCTTAACCGTAAAGATCAGCCATAAGATGGAAATGGAAGAGTCCATTAAAATCTCATTATAGGAAGAGAAATTCCCTGCCACTTTTTCTTAATTCTACCCCACAGGAATGCAACTGCCCTTCCTCCCTCAGCTATATCTATATGGCTCCCTATTAGAAGACAAGGGCTGGCGTGGGAGGGGTCAGTGGAGACATGGTACACCGTCCTCAGCCTTATCCTCGGTGAGGATACGTACATGCATCCCATCCTTGCCACCCAGCCCTGCTTCATCCACTCTCCACCACCACAGCCTTGGAGGAGCAGAACATGTCTCCTGAGTCTCCCAAACCTTATTTTTAATCAAAATTTAGACATCTCCACAACCTGATTTCTTTTAGACCAAACCAACATTCTTTTAAGCCTGTTCTGTTCTGTAAGGCCAGCTAATTAGCCTGCCTGTACCAGAAGTACTCACTTTTTATTACCTTTAATAAAACAAAGCCAGGTTTGAGGAAGTGTTGGATGTCAGCTGTCTCCAAAACCTCAGGAAGGAAACCCCACCTTCCAAGCCCCCTCCTCCTCCCCAGTAAGATTTGTGGTCTGGTTAGAAGGACCATTTAGATGATGAAAGGAACCAGTGGACAGCCCCTGATGTATAACCAGTGTGATTTTTTTTTAATATCCACCAAATTAATATTTTTATGTCTGTTCCCCCATCAGGTTGCTTCGGTTTGAATTTCAACGAGGGGAGCCTGCCAAGACCGTGTAGTAAAATATGAACTGGACCATAAATCCCAGCAGGGGTGGGAGAATGTAAGACAGATTGCTAACACCTTAAAAAAAAACAACAACATTTAAACCAAAAAAAGTCAGGAATTTGCTTTAAAGTGTCCCCGGCCCAGCAGGGAGCAGGAGAGACACAAGCCGTCAGAACGTGAAAACTGGTTTGCCTTCCCTGTATCACTTCTCCGCGGACTCCAACTCAAAGAAAGCCATTCTGGCAGGTAAATCGGGCCCCATGGGCTTTCCGTCCAGTGCCAGTGATGTTTCGCTGGGATGTGTGTTAGAGATAAAACAGAAATACTCGCAAATGTGCACCTTCCAGAAAGTCGAGTCTTTCTGCATCCCTCCCTCTGGAATGACCGTTCACACAGCTCATCAAAGTCTCCTTTCATGAGTGCCACGCCGGGGGAAATCAACACAGCTGGTAAGACGGAGTTTGAAGCTGTAAGAAGAAAGCCACGTGTTTCCTTCCTAAGACTAAAATCATTTCCCTGCGAGGAATAAAGAGCGTTTACAAACTTTCTGGATGGATATGTCTTGGAGGGGGACAAGTTGATTACTCTCACACCCTCACTGTGTACCAGAGGGAGAAACAGAAGCCCTGATTTGCTTGGTTTTGTAACAGATTGACGACGCTGGAGCATATATGGAAAAGTAAACGCCCTTATAACCTGGCTTATTATTACACCGATTTGGATAAACCACAGGTCAAATCATGTCGGCTGAAACATAACTGCTACCCACAGGAGAAGCCTGATATAGCTCAGTAGATAGCCCATAAAACAGACGCTAGTCCTGTCTGTCAACACCGGCATTGTAAAGGCGTCTCACTAACCTTCCTCGTGGGTAGCACTAAATCCTGGACGGTTGTTGTCTTTTCATTCTGTCACTTGCCTACCCCTGGGTCTTAGGACACACAATTTGATCATGGGAGCCAGATGACCTGCTCTCAGCAGCTGTAAGGTGTGACGTCCCCAGGGTCACAACTTCACCAGGGCCTGAGTTTCACGGAAACCCACTTACAGACCAAATTGCCCTTTCTCGTCACACTTTGCCAAAAAACCCCTTCAGACCGTTGTTTTACCTACTCTGGGTTCAGAGGCAAAGTCATGGCTGAGACTTTCAGAAATCTTTTGAACAGGCAAAGGTGCAGCCCCGGAGAGGGACCAAACGGATGTGTAAAGAGACTCACCCTAAATGCAAATGCACGGAGAAATCCAGAATCTGGTTTGATTTTTTGGTTCAAGGATATAAAGATTTTGAATTTGTCAGTATGGACATTTCATTGCAACCATAGAAGGAGAATTGTATATATAAATATGTATATATATGCTATATGAATATGCTATATATATATGCTATACATATATGCTATATATATATATGCTATATGTATATGCTATATATATGCTATATATATATGCTATATATATATGCTATATATATATATATTATATATATATATATATATATATATATATATATATATGAGTGATGTTGAGTTTTTAGTTAAATAGCCTAAAACTTTAGCAAACTCACACAAGTCCCCACAAGTGGGACACGTCTCACACAAACCTAAAGTACGTGAAAAAGTTTTTTCTAGAAAGGACATTAGTAGGACAATTACTGAAATTTGGAAAAGGTCTGTTAAGTCAGATATTAATACTGTAGCAATGTTGATATCCTGGATTTAATACCTGCACTGTGGTTAAGTAAATGAATTTAGGAAATACACACTAAGGCATTCAGGAATAAAAGGCAGCATGTCTACAACTTCCACACAATTCAGAAAAGAATTAACACAGAGAGAGACACAGACACACACACACAATGAGAAAGGAAACGAGGTAACTTACTAACATTTGAAGAATCAGAATTTACAGGAATTCTTGTTACTATCTTTGCAACTTTAATGTAGATCTGAAGTTAAAGTTTTTTTTTGAACAAAAGGCTTTCTATTTAGGCCGCCCAGAGTTACTGTCACTTAGCCTTTTTAAATTTTTAAGTTACTTATTTTTAACTGAGGTATAATTGGCATAACATTATATTAGTTTCAGGTGTGCAACATAATGATTTGATATTTGTGTACATTGCCAAATGATCACCACAATAAGTCTAGTTACCATCCGTCACCACACATAGTTACAAACTTTTTTGTGATGAAAACTTTTAAGATCTACTCTTAGTAATTTTCAAGTATGCAATATGGTATTATTAACCATAGTCACCACACTGTACATTACATCCCTGGGACTTTTATAACTGAAGTTTATATCTTTTGACCACTTTCACCCATTTAGCCCACTTCCCACCTCCCCACTCTCTTTTTTTTTTTTTTTTTTTTGGCGCTACGTGGGCCTCTCACTGTTGTGGCCTCTCCCGATGCGGAGCACAGGCTCCGGACGCGCAGGCTCAGCGGCCAGGGCATGTGGGATCTTCCCGGACTGGGGCACGAACCCGTGTCCCCTGCATCAGCAGGCGGACTCTCAACCACTGTGCCACCAGGGAAGCCCCCCACTCTCTTATTTAAAATAAAAGCCTGTAAACATAGTTTGGGAGGTTTAAAATAAACAAGATTACCACTCAGTCAAATAAAGTTTAAAGGGAAAAAAATAAAATAAAAGCCCAATAGAGTATATTTGTAAGTTTCTTTATTTGTTTCCCCATATCAATCTAAAAATGATTTGATGTAGGTTCTCACTATTTTGGATATCATTTAGAACCCTTAATCTTGAAAAACAGAGGATAGGGAGCTGGAGACAAGACTGGTAAAGCTATCAGTTAAGAGAATGTCCAGCGAAGGGAGATTCTGGAAGAAGACCTGGATCCTCCAGGCCTACAGAGTTCCAAGCTATGGGACTTTTACCTCTATGTCTCTCAGTTTCCTCATCTTTAAAATGGGCATAAAGGCAGGGCTGTAATGAGGATCAGCTTAGGATGTTTTGTCTTGTGCAGGGCCTGTCACCTGCTCAATGATGGGTGTCTAGTCTCAGCTCTGCCACCTCTCCTGTCCTGTCTGGAGCATTGAGATGGCACCCATGGCATGTGGTAGGGGTCACAGATGGCCCCAAGTTTTCTGAGTGTTGGTGGAAGCCCAGTGGGAAAGGCAGTGATCACCAAGGCTCTGCTTAGGCGCCTGGGGGATTGTCTTCACCCTCTAAGACAAGCCTTACCCTGTATCTCTTTCTTCGGTAACAGAAACTTCCCAACTGCACTTCTTCCTGCTCACCAAACCCCATTTGGGCTGAACACCTGCTGACATTTATTAGCCCAAACCTGTTTTTCAGAAACTTCTACTCACTTTGAGCTAAACATGTGGGGCTCAGCCCTGGACCGAAATGGACATTGTGCTTGCTTCTTTCTCTTTTTTGACCAGAAACACCATTCTGCTGCCGTCGGAAACTGATGCACCCGAGTACAAAGCGTTTGTTCCCTGCACCCTTCAAACAAATGTGGTCCAGGTTCAACACAAGTACACACGCACACGCATCCTCGGCCCATAAAAGTCAACGACACCTCTGAATATCTGAAACCCACCACTCAGCAAACATTATCTCCTTCCTGGAACTTTCGGGGATGTAGACAACATCCTGTCATGGAACATGTGTGTAGCTTGAACTGCGATAAATCGAGGCCCTAATCTTGATGCACAACGGCATGGGCAGTAATAGGCAAGAACATCTCAGCAGACAACACACATATAAATCACATTTATTTTCATAGCACATTTAAATAATGTTTCGGCTCTGGGGATTTTCCGCCAAGTAATGAAGCATCATCCAAAGAGAGTCTGCAATGTTGCTCCTGTCTGTAATGCCCCTTAGAGCAGAGGAATAAAGCCTGTGATTTATAGGGCTGTCATCAGGGTGGTGTAAGGGCTTCCTTTCCTTTGCACAAAACATTGCTCTGCATCCGGATTAGAAATGAGATTTATCTGCAAAATAAACAAAGAACAGGCCCCGCATGCCCCGTTTTCTCCCTTCATCACACCAGATGAGATCTCAAGCCATCACACGCACACACGTGCACTCACTTAACAGCATACGCCCAACTGCTACACAAACACACGCAGAACACAGACACGTTTATTGTGAGATAGAAGAGAGAACGATCTTGATAAAGATGATCATTTGTACGTTGATGAAGATGTGTTTATCAACCGTTCTAGCTCGTGGGCTTCCGCTGTCCCTCTGCAGTGCTGCCCTGCCCCTGCCTGCATGGGTGCCTGAGACCATCACACAGTAGAGAGAAATCAAATCTCTCCCACACATTGCAAGGTGGTAGTGCAACGCAAACTCAACTGCCACGTTCTATCGTCTTGTTCTGAGGGAAAATATGACCTCATTCTAACAAGATTTTCCTTTGGTTGGTCATAGGGGTGGTTGCCCCTGGTTACTTAGGATGAATTGCAAACTGTTCTTTTGAAACCAACATGAATTCCTCCTTCCTGCCTGCCTTCCTTCCTCTCTTTCTTTCTTTCTTTTTTTCTTCTTTTCTTCCTTACTTTCTTTCCTTGGTGGCCATCTATTCTCTAGAGTTCTCCAGGACTCCATATATGCCTTAACTTAAAGCCATTGCCCACCTGGCTAAGTGTAGGTTGCTTTTGACAGTTATAGGGAAACATGTAAACTAATTTCAGGGAAGCGTAACCTTGTGAAAACATGATTTATTGTACACGGATTCGCATACAAATCTACAGTTCATTCTGTGACTGCCAAGATAGTTCACCTCCATCCAGCAGACAATGAAATGAGAATAATAACTCATGCTGTTCCGGTGCTTTACAGTTAGCAAAATACGTCCATCTACTATGTATTGTTTTCACAGTTGGTCTTCACACAGACATGGGTGACAGGGCAGTAGGCAGGACATAACCTACACGCTGTCCTTGCACTTGGAAAAATCACTGCTGCTTCAAGGGCCCCAAGGTACTTTACTTTTCTGCCCCAGGTTCACGTGTTTCAGGATCATTGGAGAAACCAAAAGCAGAAGGTCTCATACTTTAACACACAAAACCATTCCTTGGCTGGCCAAGAGTAGATAACGGATGGCTGGTGGCAGCCTTAAAGGCAGGGATGCTAAGCAGCTAGTTTCACTTGAATCAACCAGGAGTCGAGGTCAGGATAGCTGGATGCCACCCAGATATTACGGACAGTTATTTCCCAGAAAAACACATTCTCATACTTACTGATGTATATTCCATTTTCAAGCCAAAGGGTGAAATTTCATTTGTGTGATCTGATTTCTGTGGGGGTGGAGAGAGATTATAAAGCTACTTTGTGCAAAGTTCCCTATGCCTTAGGTGAAGGTGAGTATAGTTTCATATTTCGGTCCAGGTCACACGTTTAGAATAAAAAAACAAATTGCAAGCTCAGATTTCTCCCCACCCTTCGCGGTGGTCATGTCAAAGAAAGTCCCCAGCATCCGTATGTCTGGATGCAAATATATACTTTGCTTCTTGTCATCTCAATCTCTCAAATTTGTTCTGAAGCTGCAACATAGCCATCCATATAGCAAGAGGAAATTTTTAATTGACAAAGATGACTGCCCCAAATTAACATTAAAAAAAAGACAATTAGGAAAAGCAGCATTGCCTAGCAAGACTAATCTATGACTGTTGGGGAGGGCGGCTCATCCCTAAAAGTAGGGCAAACACCAGGGTAGCTGGCCTGGGGCAGTTCTGGCTGACGCTCTTGTCCTGGCTCAATTATTAACAGCTTCTCTTTCACTTTCACAATTGTCCCAGTTTGGACGCTAAATTATATAGTCAGCCTACCTAAAAGCTGTAGGAAAACCCAGCTTCTTGAAATAGGTCTTTATTTTTTAAAGGCTTTGAAAACACTCTGAAAATGAAACTGGAGGAGTGGGGAGAAAAAAAAAGGAAGAATTTGTGCAGTCAGTTCAATTGTTCAGCCATAGAAGACTTGGTGAGACTGTATCTGTTTTGTTCATGCAATTCTAATTATGAACCAATAATGTGGAATAGAACTAATTTTATTAAAACCACTAGTCTGCAATAAAGCAAATGCACAAAATAATTTATTGAGTCACGAGGCCCAGATACAGATTAACTCAAGTGCTCATGTGGGCGGAGAGAGGAAGGCCCATCGCTTTGAATCTCCGCTCACGTGCGGGAGGGAGCTTGTCTGCGCTGTTTGGTTAGCAAATTGCGAGTAGATGGAAATGTCATCCTAATTGGATTCTGGATGGTGTGAGAGCCAGGCCCATGGGGATGACCGAGCAATAGACACAGCACGCCTCCTTGCCTGGCATCACACACGGGGCGCACGCCCCATATGCCTCCTAGGGATAAGCCCTGGCTTTAGGGAAAGGAATGGTGGCATTTTTCAATGATATGGGTTTGGTCTCACTTGAGCAAAACAGAGCTGTGTCTTGTCACTCCTGGTGGCATTTGATGCCCTGTTTAAGGCAGGCATGTGTTTTTTAATCTATCCCCATCGTGACTACCTCAGCGGCAAATGTGGAACAAGCATCCCCCAGTTATAGGCAGAGAACCCAGGTGCATCATCACCTGGCCAGCTCCACTTTGTCCTCCAGACAAAGGCCTAGAACATTCCAGGAAGCCCTCTCTGATAGCTCCCCTCCTTTATCCTCACGCCCAACCGGAGTCTCCCCACAAGAAGCACTTAGAGCACGTAAAACTGTTGCGCAGAGTTTCCACATCCTGCTGGGCACATTTCTGCCATAGAACTTCACACCCTCCATGGCAACTTTTTACTCCCCTGTCTCCTCTTCCAGAGCCTTCGATTTTTGAAGACAGGGACATTGCTCTTCTCTGGAGCTCCCAGCCTAGCCAGTCTCTTTCATATGGGCACTTGGTCCTTATTTGTGGGATGAATGTATGGGCAGGGTGGGACCCACTCCAAAACAAAAAGAAATAGGATAATAATAGGGATAGTATATTTATCGAGCACTCAGTACATGGCATGGGAATGCGATCAAACTCATCCAGTCTCTTGTTGTTTTCATGTTTGTATAAAAAATTTTTATATTTACATTTCTACATAGAGAAATGCATTAATTCCTTTATTTCATGAAAATACACACACACAAATATATGTTCAAAGAATGCTATGTGAAACTTGAAAAGGGCACATGATAAACATTGACTAATTGCAACTATCTACAGCTTTCATCTATACACTGACAAGTTTTGATGTGAATGTAATGATGCAAGAGGAGTTATTGTTTTTAAGATTTCTTTGAAAGGTAAAGCTGAATATAGGATACTTTGTCTCTACTGCAGAGAATAAATGTGGGTACTGCTATTACACGACAGTCAACCAGAACCAGAGATTTTTTTTTTTGTCAGTAAATTCAATAATCAATAATAACAGAGGTGAATGTGTGCTAAGGGTTTTAAATGGATTATCTCATTCAATCCTCAGAAAGATTCTGCTAATAAAGCGTGTTATCCCCATTCTGCAGATGAGTACACGGAGGCTGGGAGAAGTTGGAGTTGGCGCTCCAAGCCAGGTCTTCCTCCCCAGAAGCCAGACCTCTCAGCCACTGCTCTGCCCTCACACTTGGCTACAATGAGGATGCTGATGCCTCTGATTCAACTGCACTTTCCAAAACAAGTTATCAGTCCCAGGATCATAGGGCTATGGGAAATAATGCCTCCCGAATAGAGGGTTCCTTTACCAGTTTTTAGTTTTGTCATCACCCTAGCAAGATGAGGTGTTGGCAGAACTGTCCCCAGATATTGTCCTTTGTCCGTCGTTTGCCGGCTATTTTTTTTAAGACAATTTTTCTAGAGTAGTTTTAGGTTCACGGCAAAATATAGAGGATGGTACAGAGATTTCCTATATTTTCCCTGCCCCCAGACAGCCTCTCCCACTATCAACATCCTGCACCAGGGTGGTGCCTTGTTACGATCGATGAACCTATTGTATATTGACACATCATTGCCACTCTACCTCCATAGTTTATATTAGGGGTCACTCCTTGTGTTGTACATTCTATGAGTTTGGACAAAAGTATAATGACGTGTCCACCGTCACAGTATCAGACAGAGCAGTTCCACTGCCTAAAATCCTCTGTGATCCACCTATTCATGTCCCCCACTGCCATCCCCAACCCCTGACAACAGCTGATCTTTTCACTGTGTTCATAGTCTTGACCAGAATGTCATACAGTTTGCATCATACAGTACGTATTCTTTTCAGATTGGCTTCTTTCACCCAGCAGTGTGCATTTAAGGTTATCCATGTCTATTCGTGGCCTCATAGCTGATTTCTTTTCAGCACTGATAATATTCCATCGTCTGAATGTACCACGGTTTATTTATCCATTCTCTCACTGAAGGGAATCTTGATTGCTTCCAAGTTTTGGCAATTGTCGATAAAACTGCTATAAACATCCCTGTGTAGGTTTTTGTGCGGACACGACTTCAACTTCTTTGGGTAAATACTAAGGAATGCATTGCTGGATGGTGTAGTAAGAGTATGTTTAGCTTTCTAGAAAGCCGCCAAACTGTCTTCCAAAGTGACTACCGTTTTGCATTCCCACGAGCATTGGATGAGAGTTTCTGCTGCCCCACATCCTGCCAGCCTTTGGTGCTGTCAGCATTCTGGATTTGGGTTGACGGCAATTTTTAGCACCTGTGGTGCGCCTGAACCATGGTGACAAAATAGATACAGCCCCTGACCTCATGGGGCTTACAGGCCAGAAGAAGGAGCAGACCTTAATGATATAATCATATAATTACATAACCACACACCATGGATGGGTTCAGGATGCTGTGAGAGCACACAGGGGCCTGGCTTGGTCTGGAGCATTTATGATGCGAATCGTTTTCACTTTAATCAAAGTTAAGTGCCATTTACAAAGGACACCTGCAATGTGCCAGCTCCTCTGCCGATCACATCCCAATCCTCTAAAGTAGGGATTATCGTGCCCAATTTACTGGTAAGAAAAACTGAGGCTGAGAGCAGCCAGGAAACCTGCCTGAGGTTTGCAGGGGCCAAGCCAGGATTTGAATGAGGAACAACAACTCCATACCTCCTGTTTTTCTTCTTTACCCTGAACTCCCTCCTCATATTGCAGGGATCTCCGGTGACTATTCACAAAGCCAGGAGAGAGAGTTGGAGATGCCACACTGTCATTGCTCTGAAAATCTGTTGTCCGCCTCCGCTGATCCCTCTCCAACCCAGCCTCCAGGGGCTACCAGGCTGCTCACGTCCCTCTCCTGCCAAACCCTCTGGAGCATCCCAGGCCTCGGTTTAGTACGGCATGCTGGGGACCCTCTCAAGGCTTGGTCCTTTTCCCTTTGCATGGGCTTGCTAGACAGAAGTGCTATGCTGGCTCCTTTGCCTGGGCCAGTGCCTATTTCTTGTAACACCCTTGACCCTCTTTCCCCCCTGGCTAATTCTTGTCTCCCAAGGTCATGTCCTCCAGGGAGGCACTCCCTGATTCCTCCATCCTTCAAGGCTCAGCCTGCAGGCTCCCCCTCTAGCCCAGCATCCATCCCACAGTTTGGGAATGGTGGGAATTGCCAGCATGTCTCCCTCCTGGGCTTGGAGCTCCCGAAGGTCAGGGGCCCCACTATTCCTCGGTCAAGTGCAGTACCTGGCACCCAGAGCTGCACATTAAACATGGGCAAAATGAGAGAATTCCCTGGCCATCCGGGGGGTTAGGACTCCGCACTTTCACTGCTGAGGGCGTGGGTTCAATCCCTGGTCAGGAAAATAAGATCCCACAAGCCGTGTGGCACGGCCAAAAAGAAAAAAAATATCTGCAAACTGAATTAAACTGACTTGTGTTCATGGAGGGAGTGGAAGAAGAAAAGGCCCTTTGTTTTTCATCATATTTTGTAATTTTGGCTGCAGCATTTAGAGTTAAGCCAGATTCATCCATAGATACCCAATAACCTCAAATTCTTGACAGTTACTTTTCACCATTTTCACTCGCTAAATAGGTGTGATTTAACTGGTTTCCCTTTCCTAGGAATAAGAATATCCTTATTGCAATAAATTTCAACAACACTTTTTTAATGGCAAAATACTGTCTTTTACATTTTGTCCACAATCTTCATTCTCATTTCATAGAGTAGCTCTGTATGTCTTTTATTTAAATGAATAGGTCTCAAGAAAAACATAGAGAATGGCTCAATTATTATGTGTGATAATCTCTGAAATTAAAAACTGTCCTCTGTCCAACTGATTTACAAAGAACCTCCTAACAGGCAAAAGAAACTGCTTAATAATGCACCTTCTGACAAATAAAAATAAGCCAATCATTTTTTGGAGGTGAAAGAGCTTTTTTTCAAGAAAACACAAGGCTTCAGTTTTTAAATCTTATACCAATGTTAATGTATTAATTATTTTGACATTGTGGTAGTAACCCATTTGAAAAAGTGTTGAAAGAAAGGATTTTCCCAGCCTCCTGTGTATCCCACTCCCCGTCTAAGTAAGCCCGGCCCCCAAAATCCCAGACTCATAAACAAACCAAGAATCAGGCTAATAACTGAAGCCCGGGCACAATTACAGGCTTTGGCAGTTCCGTAGAAGAGGCACCAGAGGGCACTACAGGACCACACTTTGTAATTCTAGGCGCCATTTTACCCTTGGACTTGGGAAAATAATTTCTTGAAAAAAATTTTAACCTTCTGAGCCCCGGATGTCGTTTTATTTATTACTTTCAATATGCCATTGCCACTCATCTTAACTAACCGGGCTTGGAAGGTTATTTTAAAGGACAGTGCCATAAAAAGAAAACACAATCAGGCTTCTTGGCTTTACCTCCCTGTAGAATGTTGCCGTGTGTGTGTGTGTGTGTGTGTGTGCGCGTGTGCGTGTGCGTGTGCGTGTGCGTGTGCGTGTGTGTGTGTCCAAAACTACAATGTAGGGAGTTTCCCCCCAAATCGTGATGTTTCAGGCAAACGGGTTGTTCTCATTATTACCTGTCTTCATTCATTTATTAATTCAATATCAACAAATATTTATTAAGCCCTTATTTTGCCTGCCCTGGGCATGCCATGAGACTTGAGCCACGTCCCTCCCCCCAGGGTATTATCCAGGGTGAGAAAGCAGTTCTCTTCCCTCCTGGGAGCCAGATCTGTTCTTAGAGCATCAAAATCCCTAAGTGAAAGGTGACACTGCTGTTTTAGACCATTTCTCTTTTCACTGCTCTCCAGAAATTTATTTTTTTCAAAAGAAAATAGCTAAATCATTGCTCTCTAGATGTGACAGTCTCAGCCTGAGCACGAGAGCTTACAATTCTCATGCAGGACCTACATGCTAAGTGACTGAATTTTTATTAATCAAATAAAATAGATGCTTGTGAGTTATTGTTTTTATTTTCCTTTCCAAGTCCTATGTCAGTTAGAATGAATGATGTTGAAATTTACCAAAAGACACAGGAACATGCCACCACTCCTGGCATCTGATGAGGCATGCCTTCTGGACTCAGCTGGGCCCTGCTTGGCAGTCCTGGCACCCAGGGTTGGTCAAAATAAGATGTGGTCAGTCTGTTTCCTCCTCCTCCCCCCTCCATCTAGTCCCAATGGTTTGTAAAATCAAGGTGAGAGTGTACCGTTGACGTAGACATTTTACAACCATTAACGTTTAATCCTCACAGTGACCCCACAAGCTGCCCCCATCTCCCAGCTGAGGAAAATGAGGCTGGAAGAGTTTAATTCTTTGCCCAAGGACACAACCAGTATCCAAACCCAAGTCCATCTACCTGCAAAGATCACGTGCCCTCTGCTGCTCAACATAAACCTCCCAAAGCCTGAAAATGACGGTGCTGTGTGCTTGCCCAGACCCATCCCACCTTCTTCCTGGGCACACAGCTGGGCTACATTTCCCAGCTTCCCTTGCAGGAAGGCGGCCTTGTAAGTGGCTTCCAGCCAGTGGAATGTGAGTAGAAGTGAGGTACCCCACTTCCAGGCCTACCCATCTCCTACACAATCCTTCACTCCCCCTCTCTCCCTGTCTCAGTCCAACAACTAACTTCGAGGCCCTTGGGGGTGGGGGAGCCACGGAACAAAAGATGTTCGCATCCCTAAATCACCGCACGGAAGGTACCCACCAGACACTGACTTTAAATGATTCCACAAGCAAGATGTAACTTCTGTTGTGTTAAGCCACTCTGATTTGGGGTTGTGTGTTAGTTAACCTTCAATACATAATAATAGACAAGGAAAGATGATGGCATCTGTGAAGGCTTCCATTCACCCACCCAGGCCTTGCTCTAATTCTCTGATCATGAACTTGTCACAACCTTCCTGGGTGTCAGTAAAAAAAGAGCATGGCCACACCCCACGGCTTGCAGGGTCTTAGTTCCCAGACCAGGGATCACACCCGTGCCCCCTGCAGTGGAAGCGCGGACTCCTAACCACTGGACCGCCAGAGAATTCCTGAACCAAATGATCTTTAAGGTCCTTCCGTGATCTGAGAACGTCCTGTAATTGTGTGGTGCCCCTCCCTCACCTACTGCAGCCCCTACCCACCCCCAACTATGCATCCTTATCTGCAGGAGCAAAGTTGCCTGGACCAGGAAGGACTTGGCCCAAACTCTTACCCACCCAGGTCTCCTTTTCGTGTGACACCTTTCCTCCATCTGCTGGGCACCCCCTCAGCTGTGCCGGCCACGTGAGATGTAAGATGTACCTTCAGTAGGATGAGTGTCTTCGAATGGCTCACGCCGGGCACTTCATAACCTCCCACTCCTGCCTCCTCCATGGTCTGCATGGGACAGAAGCATCTTCCTCCAAGAGTAGGACTGACTGTAGACCAAGACCTTGAAAACAGTTGGGCATCAGAATAAATAGAAGGAATTCTGCTCTTTGAAAGCACTGATTCTTCAAATAGTTTCACTTTGACATCTATAAAACACTATACTTAAGATATTTAATAGGAGTATCTTCAGTGGCTCCTGTGATATCGCTTTCTGTCATTGAATACTATGTGTGCAAAATGAAGATAATGTTAATAGAGAGAAAGGCAGAACCGAGGATTTTAACCGCACAGACTCCAGGCCAAATCAGGAAAGGAGTGTGTTGCTCGCTGCACCTGTGATTCCAGCTGGGTCCCCTATGCTGAGATGAATCTCGCCCTCTTCTGGCCTCACTTGGCACTTCCAGAGACAAGATGTGAACACTTGCAAATCACTCCTGCCGCTGCCTACCTGCTTCAAGAGTTCTGCACCTAAGGGCAGGGAGCTCTGTGTCCCTGGGGCTCACAGTGCCCACGGCAGGGTGTCTTGAATTGGATACTACTGGGGTTTCTAGAAAAACCAGTGAGGGTTGAAACCTGGGTTTTTGAGAGTTATGATAAATGGGGGTGCAGATGTAAAAATCCAGGACTCGTATGCTGGGAGTACTTGCTGTCTGGATGTGTCAGAAAAGAAAGGAGAAAAAAAAAAAAAAAGGAGGAGAGGAGAGAAAGTTGTCAGATCAGCAGGGACACAGTAGATGCTGTTAATATTAAAATGTTAAATATTAACCTAAATTTGACTAACAATTATGGTGGACACTGTTTTAGGGCTGGCCACTGATTTTCCTCCTTCCCCTCTGTCTATAACAGATTCTATCTCTGATCTCAGGAGGAAGTGGCGTAGACAGAGGGGGATGTCTGACCCAGGTTTGGCCATTCAGAATCTCTCCTCCCCCACCAAAATCACTGGCCAAATAAAATCCATCCCTGGGGATTTTCTGCTGAAACATGCCCCCCACTGCTTCTACCCTTCCATGCTGTATCTCTGTCCCCTGTAAGCTCAAGCTATTGACAGGACCCACAATATGCATTGTTCTAATGCACTAGCACCTGACTCAACCCAAATTACAAATTACCATAATTACCAAGGGTAAAATCCAAGGTTAATGATGAAACAAATTAATGCATATTTAAAATATATAAACGTGTTCTATAACTACTACGAGACGAAATAAGGTTAATTAAAGCAATTTTCAAAATATTAACAGAAGCATAGTTCCAGCGAGTGCAGGAACATTATCAGCACATTTGAATCATTAAAGAATTTAAACAATTTATAGAGCCATGGAGGGAGCACTTATATTTGTGAAGGTCAAAAAAAAGGATGAACTCTTAAGTCTTCTTTTGTTGTGTGTCAGCCTATTTTGGTTTTCACGTACCGTGACATTATTATGTATAAGATTTAAACTGCTGTAGTGTTACTTGTAGATTTCTATTTATGAAAGAGGTTATCTTGCTTATAGGAAAAATAATTAAGTTTAGCCATTCACAAATGGATAGTTATTTGTAGGTACTTAAACGTGAAGATCTATCCAAGCATGATAATTTGTCATTTTTAGTGCTTATTTGACTGCCTATAAGCGCACAATTGAGTACAAAATGGCCATGGTTTCTGTAACGCTGCTGCTGCTTTGATTGATAACGAGAAGATACAGCCACCATTTTTAATTTTTAAAATGCAAGATTATTCTGGAGTAAATTAACCTAATCACACAGCGCAAGTAAATTAATGTCAGTTCATTACCTAATAGCAAAAATAATATTAACCTAAAGAATCTAAATCCACTTCTGACACACATTCAATTTTTATAATGTTACGTTGACAGATTTTTCTGGGTTATATGTGGTGGTTTTCAGCATTAGCTGCTCTGCTAATTGGAAATGTGGGGAGTGAGAACACAAATATTCCTGTGGTGTGGGAAAAGGTTGCTTCAGGAATTGATTCAGCTGTATCACAGCTCGGACACCACTTCACTAAAACACCATTGGGTATTTTGCACGGCCAGCCTACCATAAATTCAGCGAGAAGATCTCAGGGCTTTCGCTCCTGTGGCATAAGTGGATTTTTTTTTTCCTAAGCAGCCCAGCAGCTCTCATTTGGAGAATTCAGGTTCTCTGGCCCTCGATTCCCCCAACACTGTCTGCCCCAGGAGAGTCCAAGAGTGCCTGCGCCATCTCTCCCAGCATCCTGAGGGCTAGGGCCTAGATCTTCCCCAAACGGGGCTCCACGTGGGTCACACAGACTGGAGGAAAGGCTCCAAACTCGCAGAATATCTCCTCAGTTTTAAGAGCTTGCAAAGTTGGGAAATTTATGTTGCAACCTTGAGAAAGGCAAAGTAAATACAGAGCATGCCAGCTATTTGTTTTCCTGTTGATGAATTCTCCAGGCTCAGACTGGAAGCCCTCCAAGGACTAAAGTCTCCTCCAAAAGCGGAATGTTAACCCTGAGTCCTTCGGCTGCTTTTCCCTCCGGGTCTCTACTTCTTTCTCTCCTACCTAGAAAGTCCCCAAATATCTCTGGTTTTTGCTTGCTGTGGATGAGTCTGCTTCTCTTGATCCCGCAGAACAAGCCAGGGCCAAAGACAGTGAAGGAAGAAGCCAAATGACTACGTGGTAGAGGAAGTTTCAAGAACTTCTTGTAGCAAGACTTCCTAGAGCCCAGCTCCTGCACATTTAGTGAAACTGGCTTGGCTCATGGAAGAGAGTCAACTGTTTCGAGCCAAACTTCTCTAGCTTTAAATATTTGCCACATGCTCTATTGCAAATCTTATATCATAAATCCATCATCGTCTCCTTGGAAACATAACAAATTAGCCCTACATTTGTTGGTTTGTTTTTCTCTTTACATGAGACATACACAGTTAATAGACCAATCTAGGTAAGATGATGCTTTTCAAGCCCTTAATCACTATTGATTTTTAGCGTTTACTCTAACTGTTTTTACCATGTTTAAAAAGTTAAATATAATCTTTTCCTAACCATAAAATTACTACCTCCTCTATAGGGAACATGAGAAATGAGTATAAAATTTTAAAAATATTATTTGTAATTTCATCACCCACAGTTCAGTGTTGTTAACATTTCCGTATATTCTTTCTTTCCTCTGGTAGCTACACTGTCTGCATGCTGATTTTTTTTCATTCCATCTTATATCATAAATATCTTCTCAATATTTATTTACTATCAATAATCTTCAAAAATGAGATTTTTAATGACTTCGATACTATTCCATCATTGGAATGTATCATAATGTTTTTAACCGTTCTCCTATTGTTGGATATTATAAGTAGCATTCCAGTAATCATATTTCTATGTAAATCTTTGGCCACATATCCTAAGTATTAATTCCTTAGGATAGATTCCTAGAAGTAAAATTACTGGGTCAAAGTGTAGGAACAGTGTTAATACATTTTGCCAAACTCTTTTTTCCAAGGAATGCTTATCCATTTGTGCTTCCACCAGCAGTGACTGAGATGCCCCAGTTAGCCGTGTTCTCATCCACGCGGAGGAGTGCTGTTTTCCTATCTTGGTCAATACAATAGCTACTTCCGGTGTTGAAACAGGTGGTGTGGCCCAGGGGTGAGGAGGGCTGTAGGCTGGGAGTCAGGAGACCTGGGCTTGAGTTTAGGCTCTTCCGTCAGTTAGCTCTGCGACTCTGTGGAAAACCCTTAGCAGGAACGATGAAAAGTTGGAACAGTAATGGCTGCCCACGTGAGATAATGAATAAAAACGCTTTGTAAATGTAAAACGTAAGGTTTTTTTATTACTTACTGCAAGGCACCTACCCATTGCTAATAGTACCTAAGACAAATTAGGACTTGAGTATACAAATTATAAATAAAAGATGAAATACTGATTTAAGGTTCCTTTTTAAAACTAAGAGAAGGTGACTTTCTTAGCATAATTTCTCACATCTCTTTCTGCGCTCACACATACACACAAAACTTAGGCGGTATCTGAAATCTCAGATGAGCCTACTGTAATGTATGAAATAAAGTTGCAATTGTCTTGGATTATGCAAACTAAACCAATAGTTAACACTTTTATGGAAAGTGGATTCAAATGTAATTGTCCTTTAGTTGGAGGTGGCAGAAACTCAAGAAGGTTTTCAATGGTCACTGCTGCAACACAGCTGAAAGCCATCCGTCTGATCAGGCTGCTCTGTTCCCATTATTCCAACGCAGGACCCTGCGTCCATATTCTTTCCTCCTCCCCATCCGTCTGTAGCTGTATTTCCTTTAAGGTTTACCCAGGACCGCCTTTCTCCTGAAGTCTTTCCCAGGTGCCCCAGAGTGAAAGCGTACCCTTCGCAGGTTTCTTACCTGTGAACCTCACAAGCCAGCTCCGGATTACCCACTGCTTTGTGAGGTCCTTTCATCATTTCTAGTGTGTAAATATTGCCTCCCCAGATACACCTTAAACGATTTGAGGAGAGAGATTCTTCCTCTGCTTTTGCGCACTCTCGGCCCTAAATTAACTTGCCCTTGAGGTTGATAAAGAGAGAAGCCTTTACCCAGGGCCAAGGAGTCACTTTCCCAGTAACTCCACTGGGGAAACTTTCTCTAGATTTTTGTCCCCCTTGGTGTGAGGGGGATGGAGGGCAGGTCAGTACCTCCTGCCACGTTTCTTCTGGGGATTATTTTCCCCTCATTAATTGCGCCGACAGGGTAAGAATAGCTCACAGCCCAGAGGCAAAGGCTAATGTGGACAGTTTTGTTCTTTCATTTTTTTCCTCACCCTATTCTTCCTGAGTCACCCTCCACCTTCCTTGCTAAATATATATCTTCTTTCTGATCAAACGTCACTTTTTTTTTCTTTTTAAACAAAACGAAAGAAAAGGCTGCTGGGCTTCCCTGGTGGCACAGTGGCTGAGAGTCCGCCTGCCGATGCAGGGCACACGAGTTCGTGCGGAAGATCCCACATGCCGCGGAGCGGCTAGGCCCGTGAGCCATGGCCGCTGAGCCTGCGCGTCCGGAGCCTGTGCTCCGCAACGGGAGAGGCCACAAGAGTGAGAAGCCTGCGTACCGCAAAAAAAAAAAAAAAAAAAAAAAAAGGCTGCATTTCGGTATAATCATTATGATTCCCAAAGAAATATTAATGTTCTGAGGACAACAATATCCTACTCACATTTTGGAGAGATGAAACTTGATGATGTTTTATTGACAATTCTAGATACATTCCAATTTCCAGAGGCTTAGTTAAGCAATGTGTGATTGCAAGAAACAGAAAGCTACCCAAATTATTCAAGTCAAAGGACAGAATGGAGGTAAGGGAGCTGTACCAGCCTTTCCAGCACATTAAGCTTGAAATCTTGTGTGAGTTACAAGAGAGAATACTGGTTTTCAAAGCATCGAAAAGGACTGTGCAGGAGTTGGGTGTTGTTACCATAATAGAGAAGTGAGATTCTTCGCCTCCCATCAAGCAACGGGTGGAGTTCAGAAAACCTTTCTAGTTATTGAGAAGTGTGGGAGGAAGCTGGTGATGCCCGGTTGCAGCTCTAATGGAATATAAAGATTGCAACCATGTATGTCTACAATTGGGGCATTAGGTCCTGGGCAATGACCCAAGACAACTTTCCTCAGACTTTACAACACAGTTACAAAAAGAGCTGTTGGCAACTGTCCAGAGAGGAGGTTCTGAGAAAGAGCTCCGCCACCCAGCCAGATATAATCGCCTCCCAAAATTAGGTCAAAATTGTCAACGTTAGTGGAGGACCCAGACGCTAAAGTCAGAATACTGACCAGCCAGTCTGTAAACAAATTCATTACTGACCTTCTTCAGAAACCAGTCCATGGGCTCTACCTGCTCTACTGGCAATAATTTTCTTAGAAAACATATTAGGAGCAAAAGTTGAACTCTAAGTTTGCCCGCACCACTGCCAGAGGAAATTATTCCACAACCCAGAACTTTCAATTACTTGTGTAATTGTGTACATGCCATTTCACACTTCATTTCCATTTTAGCTCTCTTTTAATTTTAGAATGACCTCAGAACTTTTTGTCATAATTACTGAAACAGAGATACTAGGTAAGGCTGTAAACAGCTTCCAAGCCCTGGCTTTGCACGGTTCGGGGAGCGGTGTACGTTTACCCTGGCTCCCAGCCTCAGTCGCACCATCCCATCCCTCCACCTCCCTCCAGTCCTTCCTCCAATCGTCTCAGCTTCCACAGACACAAGCTGGATGAGGCTGAGCCCGTCACGCATGTCACTAATAGTGAACAAAAGACGAGGTAACAGTCTACCAAGATGTTGTTCCAGTCATGAAAGAAGTACTGCTTCTGACTATAATCCTGTGTGATAGACCAGTTCCAGAGGTTGAGCTAACAAGATACACCCTCCGTAAGCTTGTAGACGTTGCTTCCCAGGTACCACAGTTGTTGAACCTGAGAAAATGGAAAGGAAGTCCAGCAGTCCCCTTGACTATCAGAAATTCTGTTGCAATCAAATGAGATGAAACATGGGAAAGGACTTTGAAAGTGATAAAGTGTGAGAAAATGTGAGGCCATAAAAGAAGTATTGCAAGAGGTGTCATGTCACTGATTTCAGGCAACAGTTGAATAAATGCTATTACTAACATTTTGAATTCAAAGTTCAAAAGAGAGAATTAGAATCCAATCAAAATCAGTCTGCAAAAGAGGCCTTAGCGCTCTCCAAATGGTCCATGTGCTCCCCGACATTTCCAGCCTCTGTTGCTGTTAGCAGGGGCTGTGTGACTGCCTCTGGCCAAAAGACTACAAGCAGAAGGGCTGATGGACTGTGTAGCACTCTGGTCCAGAGGACTTAGGAACAGGAATGAGTCCCCTGACCGTTGCCTACTTCCTGCTTCAGTGACCCTGGAAACCAGGCATTGAGATGGAGGGAGCCTGGATCCCTGAGTCACTTGATGAAGGAGTGCCCTCCAACCTGGAAGGCAAACATTAGTATAAGGGCTAAGTCACAAAGAGTCCAGTGTTCACTTAATGCCAGAGCATAATAAAGCCTATCTTTTAAAATACATTGATTATTTTTTTCTTTTTAATTAAATCTCTTCCAGAACATAGCATCAGTGCTCTTCAGAGATGCTCATGATGGAAGGAAGTGATTGTAAATGGAGTGATTCTTGCACTAGGAGTACATCATCGATGATCTAGGTATTAAAGAAAAAACAGTCAACCCCAAATCAGATAATGCTTTATACAGTGAATAAACTTCTAAAAGAATGGTTTAGTGGATAAAATAAAACAGCTGACTTTGGCACTCAGCGATCTCATTCTGATCCAGTCATTTCTTTCTCTCTCAGACCCTAAGTAATTTAATCTCTTCTCTCTGCTTTGGTTTAAGTAGAGAAGGACCTTCCTCAGAGGGTTTTGGTGAGCAATAAAAATAACTGTAAAGCGCTTTTCCAGCACAAAGTGCTGCATAAATGCTTAATGATTTCCCTTAATGATATCGTGGACAGGGACACTATACTTTTAGGTGAAATATTTTCATTTGAATTATAGCATGCAACACTCTAGATGTCAAGCCCTGGTGGATGGCTGAAATAAAGATCTTTTGTTTTTCTGGAGTCTGGATAATTTAATCATTTTTCCTTCATCTCCAAAAATTAAATCTAATTAGACACATCGGGATTCGGATCCGACAGATGTTAATTATGGCCTATATAAAAAGAGGAGACATGAATGATACAGCCTTCAGGCCATCAGTTTTGCTCACGAATTCTGCTTTAGGGGAAAAACACTCCGTTGGGCTTCTTTTTCTTTCTTCCTTTCTTTTTTTTTTAAATAACTTACTTTGCCTTAGAAAATCATAGCCTTATATTACCGAGCCCAGGTCAGTCTCAAGGGGCACGCATTCACTTTCCGATGCAGATGGGCATTTTGTTCTCTAGGGCAGGAAAGAGAGCCTTCGGTCGAATATATCCACCCACCATGGAGAGGCCACATTCTTCTCCATAATTATGACATAAGAAGGGAAAAGGCAGTGGCAATTTTTTTTTTTACAAAAATGTAATTATAGAACTCTTCTGTCATTTTCTATGTGTGTCATAAAATAAATGCGTTTGAGAAACTCCGCCCTGCAGGTCAGTTTGCAAACCCCTCAAACTCTATTCACAAGAGGCTCCCACCTCTGAGTTATTCCACTTCTCAAATGCCAGATGTGCCCTCTTTCCTTCTCACGCATCCTCTCACACAGCTACCATTTACCCAATGCTTCCTTTGTGCCAGATTTTGTACAGTGCAGTGAACATCATCTCCTATAATCCATATGATACAATCCTGTAAGGCAGGAAGTATTCATCCCATTTTCCAGATGAGGAAAAGATGCTCAGCAAAGTTAAATAATTTACCCCAAGTCATACAGCTGGTAGGAAGGGGATCCTGGATTCAAACCTGGTCCAGCGACTCCAGCACTAATATGTCTTTTTTTTTTTTTTTTTTTTTTTTGCGGTACGCGGGCCTCTCACCGTTGTGGCCTCTCCCGTTGTGGAGCACAGGCTCCGGAGGCGCAGGCTCAGCGGCCATGGCTCACGAGCCCAGCCGCTCCGCGGCATGTGGGATCTTCCTGGACCGGGACACGAACCCGTGTCCGCTGCATCAGCAGGCGGACTCTCAACCACTGTGCCACCAGGGAAGCCCTAATATGTCTTTTTTAATATATATAGCCTCATCCTTTAGCTGGTGAGGAAGGGAACGGGAAAGATGGAAGAAGGAAGGAAAGGGAAGTGAACAAAATCTACTGCTGCTTCTTTTTCTTAGAAAGAAAGAATGTTTAGAGCTGGAAACAACTCTCCAGATTTTCCAGCTACTTTCCACACTTTTTAGAAAAGGAAAGAGATACTCAGACAAGTGAAATGGCATTCACAATGTTATGTAGTACCTTGAATAAGTAAAACCCAAACACGGTATGTTGGGACCGGAACCTGTATCCAGGATTTCGAACTCCCAAGTCTACCTCTTCCACCATAACATCCCCCTACCCTACCCCACCTCTCATTTTAAAAAATAACTCACATTAGTGAATTTACCTCTTAGTAAAAAAAAAAAAAAATAGATAAATGGTTTAAATTGTTTCAATGATCTAGAATAGCAGTCTGTCATATACCTTTGTGTGGGTGGAAAGACCAAGCCCTAAATTCGTTCATTGTTCATTCAACTCACAATTTGGAGCACCTACCAAGTGCAGAGCTCAAGGTCAGGGTCAGAATACAGTGCCAGACTGGGCTGATTGGTCCCTGCCTACACAAGCAATTTTCAGCCTGATGAATCTAAAATTTGATGAATTTGACTCTTTTATCATACACCGTGGGTAAAGAGAAAAAAAAGTGAAGTTGATTCAAACTGTTGATTTCTATAATAGTACCCTTTCAATACTTGAACCCTGTACCTATTTCTATAGTATCTGGTACATTTTTACGTACGGTGAAGGAAGGCGTTTCCTTGTACAGATATTTTTACAAGGAAACTTCTAGGCAGTTGGAATGCATCGCTAAACAAAAAAGTCAGAAATATCTGTCCTCACAGAGATTACATCTTAATTGGGAGAAACAGGCAATGAACAAGTACCACAATGAATAAGGAAATTATATATTATATTAGAAGGTGATGTGGGTTAGAGAAAAACAAAAATATCGAAGGATAAGAGGAGTTTGGAATTCGGAGGGGCAGTGGGGCAGATTGCAGTTTTAAAGAGGACAGCGAGAGCAGGCCTCGCAGAGAATATCTGAGTTTGATTGAACGTGAGTCAGTTAGCCTTGTGGATTTCTGGGGAAAGAACATTCCAGCAAGGTCAACAGTCAGTGCAAGGAGATAGCTAGGAGCTTTAAGCAGGCCCGTGTTGCTGAAGCAGAATGAGCAAGAGGGAGAGAGGAGGAAAGATCTCAGAGAGATGAAGGGGTGAGTGTTGCTATCAGGCACGGCCTCGTGGTCCACTGGAAGGACCTGGCTTTACTCTAAATGAGATGGGGCATCCCTAGGGATTGTGGACTGAGGAGTGATATGATGAGACTCAGGTTTTAAAAGGACCGCTCTGGGGCTTCCCTGGTGGCGCAGTGGTTGAGAGTCCGCCTGCCGATTCAGCGAACACCGGTTCGTGCCCCGGTCCGGGAAGATCCCACGTGCCGCGGAGCGGCTGGGCCCGTGAGCCATGGCCGCTGAGCCTGTGCCTCCGGAGCCTGTGCTCCGCAACGGGAGAGGCCACAACAGTGAGAGGCCCGCGTACCGCAAAAAATAATAATAATAATAATAATAAAAGGACCGCTCTGGCTGCTTTGTTGAGAAAAACTTTAGGGGCAAGGGTAGAGGCAAGGAGACTGGTTAGGAGACACTAAATCTCTAATTGTGATCTTGTGATTTATAATAAGAAATATATATTTGTTTTTCGACCTCTTCTTGGCACAGAGTTCCTAAAACCCTTGGAATTTCTTAAGTGAGGAGAGCAGTACAGGTATCTTTGAATGAGGTGACTTTTGGCAAGTCCCTGGGTCACATAAGGATGGGGGCTGGTCACCAGAGGACCCAACCAGGTGATTAGAGGGTTGGAACTTTCGGTTCCAACCCCCTCTCCCCACCCCAGACCTCCCAGGAGGGGAGAGGAACTGTACGTTGAATCAATCACCAATGGCCAATGATTTAATCAATCATGGCTATACTACATGACTTCACTATGAAGCTTCCATAAATGCCCAAAAGGACAGGGTTCAGATTGCTTCTGGATTGGTACACACATGCAGATTTGGGGAGACTGGTGCACCCAGAGAGGACATGGAAGGTCCCTGCGCTTTCCTTATACCTTGCCCTAAGCATCTCTTCCATCTGACTGTTCCTGAGTTATATCCTTTTAGAGTAAGCCAGTATCTAGTAAGTAAAACGTTTCTCTGAGGTTTATGGGCTGCTCTTACAAATTAATCAAACCCAAGGAGGGCATTGGAGGGCATTGGAAGCTGCTATCTTTAGGTCGGTCAGAAGCACAGGTGACAACCAGAACTTGAGACTGGCCTCTGAATGGGGAGGGGGACAGTCTTGTAGGACTGAGCCCTTAACCTGTGGAATCTGATGCTATCTCTGGGTAGGCAGTGTCAGAATTGAAATGAATTGTAGGACATCCAGCTGACGAAGCAGAGTTCTTGTTGGATATGTGGAGAAACTCATGCCACCTCACCCCACACACACATTGGAACTGGGTCCAGAATCTTCACTAACTGAAGTAATCCAGGTGAGAGACAAAGGTGGCCTAGACCTGGGTGGTAGCAGAGGAGGTGGGAGAAATGGTTGGATTCTGGATAGATTTTTGAAGAAGGAGTCACAGAGTTTCCTAGCAGATTAGACGGTGTGGTGTAGGGGAGGTGAGCAAAAGAAAAGAGTCCAGGAAGATGCCAAAGTGTTTTTGTTTTTTTGTTTTTTATTGAAGTGTAGTTGATTTACAATATTGTGTTAGTTTCAGGTGTATAGCAAAGTGATTCAATTATATATATATGTATTCTTTTTCAGATTCTTTTCCATTATAGGTTATTACAAGATATCGACTATAGTTCTCTGTGCTATACAGTAAATCCTTGTTGTTTATTTTATATATAGTACTGTGTATCTGTTAATCCCATACTCCTAATTTATCCTGGTAACCCCTTTGGTAACCATAAGTTTGTTTTCTATGTCTGTGAGTCTGTTTCTATTTTATGTATAGATTCATTTGTATTATTTTTTTAGATTCCACATGGGAGTGATATATATATATATATATATATATATATATATATAAAATATTCAGCTTTCTCTGTCTGACTTACTTCACTCAGTATGATAATCTCTAGGCCCATCCATGTTGCTGCAAATGGCAATATTTCATTCTTTTATACAGATGCCAAAGTTTTTAACCTGAGCAGCTGGAAGGCTGAACTTGTCATCTCCTGGGGAAGACCAGGTGGCACAGATTTGCATCAGTGAATTCAGGAGTTGGGTGTGGTTGTGTTAGAGACATGAGCCTGTCTTAGGAGGAAAGGCTGGGCTGGAGATGTGAATTTGGGTGTTACATTCTACCAAAACCGCAGGACGGGACGAGATCACTAAGGAGCTTATGCTGTCTGGTAAAGGCTGGTTTACCATTCTTTGGAGAATTTCATTTCCCCAAACTTGTAAGAACAGGGAGAAATGATTAAGAGCAACAGGATTGTTTGACAATGATTTATTTTTCTGAACAGCCCCCCAAAGGAAAACAAAATCGTGGGAGCAAATTTATTTTTCTCAGTTATGGTAACAGATTTTGGCCAGGGGACCCAGGCCTCTACAGAAAACTCACAAATGTGTAGGCAAGAAGCAAGTGTGGAATTTCTTGTGTACATGAAAACACTGGCACCAGGCAAAACCAGAAAGTGCGGTAGAGTCCCAGAGGCCACACTCTTCAATTACTGGGAGACTAAATTGCACATCTGCACAGCTGGCCCAGCATCCAACAGCCCCAGACACGAGGAGAGAGGGGACACACAGGTCCTTGGTGAGTGGGACACCTAATTAAAGCCCATGTAACTACTGCACAGGTGGATATTTATGTTACAACGTCTGCCCTTTTAAAATCTACCATTGTTACCAACGTGAATAGGAAACCAAGGCCCTCCCACTATCCTCATCTCCTCCAAATGGTGAAAGTGGCTGGATTGTGGAGTGACCAGTGTGGAGTCATTCATCACTTCATTCGTTCACTAAGTAGCTATGGAAAGCCATTTCAGCTCCATCCACCAACACGGGAGAAGTGAGCCTGCCCTGTAAGAGATAGCTGGCACCTGCCCCTGGACGCCTCGTACACTTATTTGCTCAGCAAAGGAACAACCTTCTCTCAATCGTCTTCCCACTGGTTTCACCTCTGCATCCTGCCGTCCCATGCTGCCGACACAAACAACGGAAACTTTTGGGCAAGGAATTCAGCAATATTCAGTTTACCCTCCTAAAGTAAACGTGCTCTCAGTACCCACTCGTTTGCTGCAGTTGGTTAAGAGCCACTGTATGGATTTGCTTTATCCCCAGAGCTGTAAACCGAGCGGTCAAGGATTCCGCGCTGCAGGGCGGTGCAATGAGATCCCAGCGTTCTTAGGCTTTGAACCCTTCCCTGGTGAGCACTTTGGTGTTTCCTTCCCTCTATAGTGCTCCAGTTGCTACATATCAAAATGATATCTCTTTTTTTTGGTTAAATTACACAAGCCTAGGTCTACAAGTGTCCAATAACCCAAAGGTTGTGTGCCAATGAACCAATCTCTTCTCGCTTTGTGAATTTAAATTCCCCTGTAAGCTATAGATGGGAACACCGTGTGTCTATATTTCCACAAGCCAGTCCTCTCTTTCCAAGCAGTCCTCCAAGGAAATTCTTATTCTGCTGGCATCAATGCCGCTGCTGTAATTGCTCATAAAGGCATCCGCGGGACTTTGCGGCCGGCGCCTTTACTAAGCTCTGTAATTAATTCTTGGAAAGCCATAGAAGGAGCTTGTTCAGAGCACTGTTAAATCAAAAGCAGGCTTCCTGTTGGCCCGCTCAGATGGAGCCCTGATAGTTTGAAACAGATAATGAACCAGGCTAAAGAAACCTCCGAACAACCATTCATTCCCCCAGCAGTTGAATCTATGCGCCACCCAAGACAGAAACAGGGCGCGTGGGTCATACGCGGATGCAGAGACCACGGTTCTTCCAATGCACAGAGGGACTTTGGAGAGTGAACTTTTAACTATTGGCCAAACACTTCGCTGCTTCACATGATTGTTTTTTAACGCATTTGTTTGCTTGTTTGCTCATGGATGCTGAGGTTATTTTGGTAAAAACAATTAGGAAAGACGTGTGGGTGTGGTGTGTATCATCAGCTGAAGGGGCAGACTACTCAAGCTGGTTGATGGCCCTGGTCTATCTGCATGAAGTCAGCTTGAATAATAATAATTATAGTAAAAGCTGCAATTTGTTGAGTGACAGTACGTCCCAGCAGGCTTTGGCCCTTGTGCACACGTTCTCCCAAGGGCTCTAAGAGGACAGAATTGTCGCCTTCTTTGTACAGAGTGAAGCCTGGTGTTACAATGTCCTTGTGCCCCACAAATGGCTTAATGAGAATAAGGCAGACCATAGCTTCCTTTCTCCACACCTAAATAAAACTGCTTCTGTACAAGCACCGTGCCTTGTACACATTAAAGACTCGATAAATGTGCTTATTGACTCAGTGAAACTCACACATAGTCACTAGTTTTAAAAGGGAACTGCCATTTCTCTACAGTAGTGGTTCTCAACTGGGGGTGATTTTGCCCCCTAGGGGATATTTTAAATTGTCACAGCTGGAGAGGGGGGGCCTTTCTACTGGCATCTAGATGGTAGGGGCCAAGGATGCTGCTAGACATTCTCAAAATGTCAGTGGTACTGAAGATAAGAAATCCTGATCTATAGCCAAGGTCAACCAATAAATTGATCATCATTTGTTGATTAATATTTACATTATAAAATATCAAACTGAGAAAAGAAAATGATTAATCCCGTAGGCTCTGAATTGCACACCAGAACTGGCCAAAGATGTGTCTTTATGTTCCAAAATCCAGACAAAAATCTAGCACAAATATGAATACCAGGTATACCTGGGAGATATCTGAGAAAGATAGGGGCGCCAAGCCCAGTCTTGTGTATAGAAGTTAATTTTGAGTTATCATGTGACATGAAAATCCAGCCAATACACCAGTATAAAAATTGGCTGCCCCTAAGGTCTGTACCAAATCAGAAGAAAATTTCAACAAATTCCAAAGAACTGATATCATAGAGACAGTGTTGTCTGTCCACAATAATGTAAAAATTATAAACCAATCATAAACATGAGAACAAAAATAAAAGACCTATTTTGGGAAAGGAAAAAATAGACACCTAAATAATTCTTGGATTAAAGAATAACTCATATGACTTTATCATTTGCTTTTGTCACTTAATAATCTATCATAAACATTTCTCATATACCTTTAAAATATGTTCTAAAATATGGTTTTTCAGGGCAGCATGATATTCTAAAATATGGATGACAATTTATTTAACCAATCACTTATTTAGGCACTAAATCTAATGTAAATTTAGAATTTACATTATTCTCAATTTTCAACTATTATAACTAGAGCTATAATGAACTTGAAACTTGAAACATTACTATTTTTACTTCATTGTTCACAAATATATTTTGCACCATTAAGTTCTTCTTCTGTTTCCTAATTAGAATGTTCCCAATTGGAGACCAGCTATACAACAACTTCATCTGAAGGAAGAATAACCATAATTTTGAACAAAGAAAGAAACCCTGCATTGTAGATCTTTCTACAAATATTGGATTGCTCCAGGAAAACATCAAGCCAGGTGATAATGGTTTGTGTCACCATTTTAGAAAGAATTAAGAAAACAGCAGTACTGGGAGTTCCCTGGTGGCCTAGTGGTTAGGATCCCGGGCTTTCCCTGCTGGCCTGTGTTCAATCCCTGGTTGGGGAACTGAGATCCCGCAAGCCGCGTGACACAGCCAAAAAAAAAAAGGGCGGGGGGGGCAGTACAGATACTGCATTACCAGATGCCACCCTGATTATTTGTAGATCTCACTCATCAATATATACATAAGAGATGTCGAGTTATTTCCTCTACAGGCTGCCTCTAAATTGAAGTAAAAACTATATTCCCGAAGCTGGGCCAGCTAGAACACAAGAACAATACATCAAACAACAACATTAGTTTCATTTAACACTGGGAAAACAAGCGTTTCTAGATAACTACATATCATGGAAGACAATTCTGGAAACAGGAAATAAATGGGTGAAACTAAAATGAAGAAAATTGGACAAGCTTCATCAGGACTGATGGCAGTTCCAGAGCAGGGGTATTAGCTGAATAATGAGGTGAGATGCATGTGAATATTGACACAGTCCACACTGCCTGAACTCAGGGAAGCAGCATGAAGTGCCTGTTAAAAGCCCATGCTCGAATCAAAATGCCTTGGATTCATTTTAGTGGTAGAGCTGGGTGGCCTTGGCCAAGTTCACCAGCCCTCGGTCTCTACATCTCTAAAGTGGCTCTAATAACATCTTGTACCTCTTAGGGATGCTCTGAGAATTGAATGCAAAAACCAGTGTAAATAAAGGGTTTAGCATAGTGCCTAGCATATTTGTGTGTGCTCAGTGAGTGTTAGCCATTATTACATGAACTTCAAGAGATTAAGAAAAGCCACGTGGCTACTTGAGAAACAGGAGTAGGAACTAGATGTTTTTATTATGCCTCTGTGATAAACTCTGTAGTTCATTTTAACACAAGGATGTAAACTGGGTTCTACAAACCACTTTGAAAACATTCTAAATTCTGAAGTACTATGAATCTGTGTGCAAGTTTCTAGCTTAGATTTTAGTCACTAAAATAGATATTTAATTTGTCATGGCCAGACTTATCATGGAGCTGAGACCTTTAGGCATGGGTGCAGTTAGGCCAGTGACTTGGAGGGACATGAGACCAAGGTCACCTGGGCCACCCCTGATAGGCTGCCTCTGATTGGAAGTTGACTGCATTCTTTCAAATGGTGAAGATACAGATGCACTCTCCGTGATTTGGCAAAAAATAATAGAGTTGATTTATATTTGCCAAATGCATTCCCTTGATAATGGCTAGATGCCAAAACAGTGTTTTCTGTTTTGTTTTGTTTTTTTAAGGATTTGACTTTGAAATATGGAAATTCCCATGCTGAGAGGCCACTCAGTAAGAACGGATGATCCTAAATAATTACCAACAACTGAGAGTTCCTCTCCACCGAGTCCATAAAACCCTTCCAATTGGAGATGGCTTCAATTTCCTTTTAGTCAGAAGTCAGCCTGTCTATAATGGACCATTTTTTAACTTCATCATTTCCCCAGTAAGTGTTTTAAAGCATCCTATTTATTTGCAAAACTAACCAATAGGTAATCATCTTTTCATTTTGAAAGCAAGTCTGGTTTCTTTGCTCTCAAATCTTAGAAATTATGCATGGGCAAGGTTTATATTTCCAGAGATTTTTACCTTGGGGGGAAAAACATCTGACCCCAAATGCTGCTTATGGAGTAACTGTCTCCCCCTGAAAAGGGACATCTTTCTGCATGGAAATGAGGGGGAAGTGAAGTGGATGTTCTAGGGCTTTCTCTTTGGCCTCTCAGTGTGGTTAGGTCCATTCTACGCTACTAGTTATGGGCTGGATACTTCGCCTGGGCAGAGAAATGTATTGTCTATTTTAATGCTGACCTATGATGTTTTATTCACATTTTAAATCTTTTATCGCCTGAGGCTCCCGTGAGATTTTTGCCTTTTGTTAGCATTTTTTCTGATTGGTATTGATTCTCTATTTTGCCAAAGGGTTAGGAAAACTCCTGCCCTGTTGGCATGAATGCAAAAAATCTTGACTGCTGTTTTCCTCCCCACAAGAGAAGTATCTGTATCCATTTAATTACGTAGTTGATTTTTAAAGCAAGAACGAAAGAAGCAGGGATCATCTTTCATTTAAATTCAGCTTAGTATGTTCTCAGAATGTTAAACATTCTCAGTTCCTTCAGTTATTGCAATGGGTGTCCTCATCTAAAAAAAATCAGTGCCTTTGGTTTTACCTAGTCTAATGTCACAAGATTTTATTGTGTACTGTTTCCTTTCTACAGGTAGAAATAGAGTCCATAACCTCAAATACTGTCAAAAAGAAATAAACATGCTCTGTGGGAAAAGTAATAACTCTTAGACATTCCAGTGGCAGAATAAATCCCATACGTTTCATCGGATGTAGCCTGCATAGAATGGTGACCCCAACTGCCTTAAACACCCAAACAGAAACAGCTCCTGCATTTTATATCTAGAGGATACCAACGTGTTCTCTAGCAATTGAATTTTAATATAATAAAAAGTGTTATACAGAGGTAAGATCAATAGAGAATAGGCAGGAGTATTTCTAATAATTCATGTTGTCAAAAGCCAAAATGTATGTATCCAAAGACAGTTGACTAGACTGGACAGAAATGTGTTTTCAATAGGGAATGACCTGCACTGGGCCACCCACAGTTCCAAATCTCATGATGCTTCCTACCCCACAACAGCCTTCCCTTCACACATAGGCATCCCCATCTGTGGACTTGGTTTTCCAGAAGCCTCCAGTTTTTGGAAGTCCGAAGCTCTGAAACTTCAATTTACTGGATGGTACTGTGGCAATTTCAAAGGCTTCTTGGGTGGAGGAGTTACAAGGGAGAAGCCTGAAGATTAGAGGCCAAATCCTCCTGCTGACGCAGAGGAGATTCCTTTGCACACATGGAAGGGAAGTTGCCAGGCTGCTGCTGTCTTTGCTCACCTCCACCCCAAGGAGCAGACTCAGATCTTGGGCTCTCTGGGAATGGTGAAATGTTCACAGCGTGGCCTGTGGCTCCCAGTTCTTCTGGTCTCTCCCCAAAAGCTGCAGCAGCGAAGTACAGAGGTGAGGCCTATGTTGGCTCCAGGACAGGCAGTTGACTCCGATGCCTGCTGCTTCTCCAGCCTCTCCTGGAAGCAGGAAATGCCAGGATACTCCCTTCTGGGGGCAACTCCAATGTCTCTGCCAGCTTTGGGGAGCTCTGGCCCTCCCTTCAAAGGAAAAGGTTGAGTCCTCTAATGTATAGTGGAAAGCGGGACACAGAGATCTGAGCAGAGCTGGGAAAACAAGCATGAATGTTTCTACCCACATCTACCAGACAGATGTGTCTCCAAATGTGTAGATTGAAGCCACAGAAGTGCCGGGGGAGACGCATTACGAGTGATGCTTTCCTGTTATTTTGCAAAATTTTTTGATTGCGACTTAACTGTGGTCCAGCCTTACTACTTTGACTGCAGGTTACAATTTTTACCGAGCCCAGAAACCCTGTGAAAACTTACCTGCCCAACTGAAGGGCCTCATGTCCTCCCCTACCTCCATAGTTATTTCTGAAAATCCCCAATTAGTGTCCCATTTTCTCAGAAACAAGCACACCCGGGTTTTCCAGGGTGTGGCATCCTTGTGGGAGCCCTTGAGCCACTAGAGAGACGAGCTGCCTCCTGGCCTCGGTTGTTGTGCCCCCAAAAGAGCACAGTTTCTCGGCCACACTACTGGGCACCATTGCCCCTCAGTCCACCAGATGCTAGCCCTGCTTTCCTGACAGAAATCCAGAGATGCCCATATCACCAAATTAGGTCTTAACCCTCACAAGGGTCCACACTGGAAAACAATCCTTTCCACATCTGCCTGCACCCACTCTCTCCATAAGAGTCTCTGAAGCTCTTGCACTTTGGCAAGGATGGAATTTGCCTGGAGAGTCTGTTAGAAATGGAAGTTCCTGTCCCCCACCCCCACCCCCGCAGCCCCACCAGAGATCCTAATCCAGTAGTTTTGATGAGTTGCTTTTAAACAAGCTCCGCAGATGATTCTGAAGCAGGCAGTCTGGATGACACTTCGAAAAACCAGTTGACTAGACTAGACAGAAATGGTAGAGAACATGTGATGGTGAGTAACACACACTAGGTTTTATATGGAGAGGAAGCCAGAGAGCATTTGGAGAAACTCCATAGTAAAGAATGTGGTGGGTAAGAATGGTTAGTACGTATAGGGCTAAGAGAGTAGAAAAGAAATAGAAAGCATTAAGATGGCAACCCTGGGAAGCAATCAGAACTCAGGGATTGTACAGGAAATTAGTGCAGCTCCGCCAGCCCCAGCTTCTTCCCACTCGCAGACAGCGCACCAGGAAAGAATCCAGTGACCACCTCCTTCCCACTAACCAAGTCCTTCTATGTGCTTTTTCAAGCCAGCCAAACACAGCTAGCAGAAAAGCCGTATCTGTTGGAATGTTCCGTCATATGAAGGGGGAAATGACAACCTTAATGCAAAGCAGTTTTAACATGGCATTTCCAATGTGTCTTTTCACCTGTGATGGAACCTTAGCTATTTGTGCAGCTAACCCTCTGCTGCCAGCACCCTCACTCCACCCTCCTCTTCCCATCACTCTTTAATCCATCTTATCCTCTCTATGACCAGAGTAGAGAATGGCTCCCTGTAGACTAGAAAACAGGCCTGAAAGAAGGAAAAGACAAGTTGAGTTGGGAGGATTGGCATTGTTTCACATCCCAGAACACACTCAATGTACGGAAAAGTGGTTTTTCATCTCTCCCAGAACTGGATGAGCACAGAGACACATAGTTGCCCCCCCCCCCATTCCTCTCTCTTTGTGCAGGACATTGTGATTGACTCTTACCAATAGCCACTCACCCCCAGGCCACTCACCCCCTCAGCCACTTAACTCATGGCATTCCTGTCCAGCCCAAATTGTGTCCAAAGTTTTTCCCATAAGACTAGAGCAGTGCAGGAAATTTCCTGGTAGTCCAGTGGTTAGGACTCCGTGCTTTCACTGCCCGGGTTTGATCCCTGGTTGGGTAACTAAGATCCCACAAGCCACGTGGCACGGCCAAAAAAAAGAAAGACTAGACTCAGTGTTGTACAGTAGAAACATAAAGCATGCCACAAATGTAATTTTAAGTTTTCCAGTAGACACATCTTAAAAAGTGAAAAGAAACAGGTGAAATTAATTTTTAAAATATATTTATGTAACCCAATATATCCAAAATATTATCATTCAAACACATAATCAATATAAAAATTATTGAGATACTTTACATTCCTTTATTTCATACAAAGTCTTCAAAATTTAGCGTGCTTTTTACACTTATAGCAAATGTCAATTTGGAATAGTCATATTTCAGGTATTTAATAGCCACATGTGGTTACTACTACCATAATGGACAGTATAAGGCTAGAGGGTAGGACTTTAATCCCATGTTTTAAAATGGGATGGACAGAAGGGGGTATTCCAGGCTATGATAAGAAAACATATCACCCCTGTGGTTGCTGGCAGCCACCTTAGGACCATGAGGTAATCCAGACTGTATCCTTTTCCTCTATTACTTAAGTCATTTTGAGTCTGCCTTTCTGTTAAATGCAGCAAAAACATGCTAATCTACATACCCCTCCCATCCATGTTCTTGCCACAAAGGAGTGTTCCAGCCCTTGGTGTGATGGATTTACTTGCCCTCCCAAGCAAATGGATACAAGCCAAACACATTTCTCCTCCGGGTTATAAATTGGGAGAGCCAATAAAACTCTAAGCCACCTATTTCCCTGAAGAGTTACTATTTTTACTGTTGTTTAAATACTACTGCAGTTGATCTGTTCTTAACGAAGTTAAGGTAGCACTTCATATTTAATATTTTAGAAGCAAAAGTAGACTCATTTCCTCTAAGTGCTGTTTCAAACAAAATGAGTCCATTGTTAAATATAGACATAATCACAATAAAATAAAATCACTTAGGTCTAAAATAAAATTGATTAGTGCAAACTTGATGGAGTTACATAGACAGGAAGAGTCCCTCCAAAGTCTTAGATGCAAAAGTTGCATGGAAGTCTGAAACTGAAATACAAGTAGTGGGAAAGTGTTTACTGATGGTATCACACCTGGGGTGAAATGATGCCAACAGCTCACTACTTTTTCCTGCAAAATTACCAGAATAAATAAATGTCAATAGTGCTATTTAAACATGTACAAAACACTTACATTAAAAGGAAGAAAGATCTAAACAACGTAAATTTATACCAGAAAGAACTATAAAAAGAATAAACTAAAATTTAAGCTAGCAGAAGGAAGAAAATAATAAAGAGTAGAGATAAACAAAATAAAGAATAGAAAAATCAACTAAATCAAGAGTTTGTTCTTCGAAAATTCAACAAAATTGACAAAACTTTAGCCAAATTGACTAAGAATAAGAGAGATGACTCAGCCAAAACCAGAAATGAAACAAGAGACAGTACAGTTGATTCTATAGAAATATAAAAGATTATAAGAGAGTACTTTAAACATTTGTAGGCCAACAAATTAGATAACCTAGATTAAATGGATGAATGCCTAGAAACAAAAAAGCTACCAAGACTGAATTATGAAGAAATAGAAAATCTGAACAGACCTATAATTACTAAGGAAATTGAAACTGTAATCAAAAAAACTCCCAACAAAGAAAAGTTTGGGACCAGAAACCTGTTTTAACTAATAAATAAGTTCCAAAAAATTTCAGGATAAAAAATCAACATTCAAAAAACCAGTTGTTTCTAAATGCCTACAGTAAACAACTGGAAAAGGAAATTAAAAAAACAATTCCATTTACAATGGCATCAAAAACAATAAAATACTTAGGAATAAACTTAAGGAGGTAAAAGACTTGTATACTGAAAACTACAAAACATTACTGAAAGGAATTAAAGAAGACACCGATAAATGGAAAGACAAACTATGTTCGTGGATTGGAAAACCTAATATTATTAAGATTCAATAGTATCCAAAGATAGATTCAGTGCAATCTCTATCAAAATTCCAATAGAAATAGAAAAATCCATCTTAAAATTCATATGGAATTTCAAGGGACCCTGAATAGTCAAAACAATCTTAAAAAAAAAAAATTCTTGATTTCAAAACTTACTGCAAAGTGACAGTACTCAAAAAATTGTGGTACTTGCATAAAGACAGACATATAGAGATGTATGGAGAACCCAGAGATAAACTCTAACATTTATGGCCAAATGATTTTCAACAAGGATACCAAGACAGTTCAATGGAGAAAGGGCATGCTTTTCTACAAATGGTGTTGGGAAAACTGGATATTGAAGAGATATTTGTACACCCATGTTCATAGAAGCATTATACACAATAGCCAAGGAGTAGCAGCAGTCCAAGTGTCCATGGACAGATGAATAGATAAATAAAATATGAAATACACATATAATAGAATATTATTCAGCTTTAAAAAGGAAGGAAACTTGGATGCATGCTACAATATGGATGAACCTTGAGGACACTATGCTAAGCAAAATAAGCCAATCACAAGGAGACATAAGATTCCACTTATCTGAGTTATTAGAGTAATAAAATTCTTATAGACAGAAAGTAGAATGGTGGTTGCCAGGGGCTAGAGGTAGGGGAATGGAGAGTTACTGTTTAATGGATACAAAGTTTCAGTTTTGCAAGAGAAAAAGATTTCTGGAGATGGATAGTGGTGATAGTTGTGTAACTACGTAAATGCCACTGAACTGTATACTTAAAATAGCTAAGATGGTAAATTTTATGTTAGGTGTATTTTATCACAATTTTTTAAAGCTTCAAATCAAGTCTTAGTTCCTATAAGACTCAATCATCGTAATTCAATAAGTCCATTTCAAATATTTACTTTGTTTTTTGTCTTGACCCTTAATCAGAGCTAGTACTCCTTTAAAATATGGAGGAGCCCAAACAAGATGTTTATACAAACTCCAGACAGAAACAATATAGTCCCCAAACCTGGATTATTTTCTCAGGAAAATTCCTGACCTCTAACACATCAACATCTTCCTCTTTATATCCGTGTACCTTATTCAATCAACATTTATTGAGTGACAATTATGAGCTGGGCATCAGGATACAAGGAAAATCAGGGATTGAATCTATCAGTTTTCCTTACAAGAAGCTACACTTGAGCTAGATCTTGAAGGATAAGTAGAATTTGCCAAGTTGCAAAAGATGGGGAAAAGCTTTCTTAAAAGTAGAAACAGCAGGTGCCAAGGTATTTAGCTGTGAAAGGGCAGGGTCCATCCTGGGAAATCGGAGACATTTCAATGTGGCTGAATCACTAGGTGGATGGCATGGAGTGTGGAGGCATGAAGCCAGTGAGACAGGTTTCCTGCTCTCTGCCTTTCCAATATAATGAAGGGTTACCTCTGGGCATTTTGCATGCAGTTCAGCAGTAGTAGAACTAGGTATTTGTCTCTCTGGTGTTGGGCAAAGACACGAGGAAAAGCATCTTGGGCCAGGCACAGAAAATGCCTGCACACATGCCACCACTCCCTACTTCCAACTCCACAGCAGGCATGACTAATCAATGATAGCACTGTTTCCCTCTGAGGCCACACAAGGTCTCAGTACCCTTTTCACAGTTCCCAGACAGGTATACCAATGGATTGGGAGGGCACATTAGATAAAACAAGTTTCACATCCCTGTCTGAGGGAACAGCTTTTTTGCATGGTTTGGCTAAACCATGTCGAATATACAGCAAACAAAATCTTTCTCATTGTCAGCTTTTAGGAGTTTATGGTTTAAAGCTAGAATATGTAGATAGATCAAGGCTGAATCTTCTCGTGCTGAAGCTTACTTCTAACTTTTACAAACTTACATTTTTGAGCACCTTCTATATGCCAAGTTGACATTAACACCACACATATTTGCCACATGTACTATTCACAACAATCTAGCAAATCGGGTATCTTTATTCCTGTTTAAGACGAGGAAAATGTGACATAAATATCTATATAATCTATCCAAGATCACATGGTTAGAAAGAAGCAAAGTGAGGATTTGAACACCTATGGCCTTTCTACCACATTGTATTGCCACTGCATTATGCTAATTAATTACAGAATAGGTACTACTTTATTGTCTCATTTTACATTTAGAGTGTATTTGGTCAAGAAGTCAAGAGATTGTTCAAAAAATTAAGAATGTTTACAAAGTCAAAAAACAGAAATCAAAGGGATATTGGCCACAAATTCCAAGGCTGTTTTATGCATAAAGCTCAACAAAATTTAGTCAGTAGGAAGGTCACATATGACACATAATTGTTTGTCTTGAAAACTTGTGATGCGTTCAGAGAAGTTCTTGTTCTGAGAATCATCATGATGTCAACAATTTTTCCCTCTGCAATCAAGTAGGACATGATGCTCCTTCTATTGTCAGCATTCAACTGCTGGGTCCCAGGGGACCATTTCTTGTCTAAAAAGAGAAACGCCAGAAGGTTCTTGCTACCAATGGGTAATTGCTGTTATCTGTACTTGAGTCAAATTGATTTGAATTCAGTACCTGTTCATTACTCTGAGGAGAATTTCCTTCTGAGTTGAGGATGTGAAGATGGTTCTTCCCAAAGATCTTACTCTAGGCAAAGTTGACCTTCCCAAGGTGCCTGTCCTAACTTATGCATTTATTGGACAATAACTGTATCTGACTTTTTAAAAGTCTTTCTTTTGAAAATAAGTTTTATTGCAGCAGAATTATTTTATAATGATTGCATTGAATTTTCCATTCTCATGAAAGTATTTGCCATGTACTACTAAAGAGAACACTATTAATATAATTTCTCTAAAAATTTGGATTATTATCCAAGTAGTTTTCAAATTCTCATCTTATATAAACATTCATCACCACAAATAAATAAAGGGATCTCTCAACATTTCTCCTTACTTTGAAGAAGCTAATGAGTATTTGGCAGGAAAGCAGTGCAACTCATGTTACTTTCCCTTAGGGCTTCAGGAATAAATATTTTCCACTATCAATAACTACAGTCACAAATGCAATCCAGAAATCATTAAATCTGCATTGCAGAGCTGATTAAGACACACCAATGAAGCAGTAAGGAGGACTGGTTTTCTTGCAGAGATGATGAGAATTTATGAAATCAAGGAGTTAAAATGATAAATCAGGGGCCACTGGCTCACTCTAAAACCAACCACAGTTAAAGGGGGTACTCCTAGGGTAATGCAACATGCCATAGACTAGGAAAAGAACATTTGTGTTCACCACCCAGCTCCACCTCTTCTGATCCATCTGATTTTGGACTCTGATCAGTGAAATGGAGATGAAAACATCACCCTGCCTTCTACCCCATAGCATTGCTTGAAGAGCTAATAAGATAATGCATATAATGTGCTCAATTATAAACTGCTCTACTGAAGGCAGAGTTATTTAGACCTTTGCAAAAACTGTTAGCATTCACATTACATTAAGGAATGCTAGAACTTTATATTTTCAATTAATCTTTTAATAGTTTGTATTCACGCCTCCATCTCTGTACACCACGACACTTTCTAAAGAATGTCTCAACTTTGAAGTTGACAGAGCATGGAGATAAACTCACAAAGGAACTAAAAAACAACCTGCCACATTCCATGGCTAGCCTATAAGTCCTATCACCCCTGACTGCCTTCATTTACACGATAGATACTTCCTCCAAAATTGCCTATAGAAGGGATATTTTGAAAATCAAATCACATTTTAAATATATAGGGTTAGTTCATTTTAAAAGAACCTGCAGCAGTAAATCCTTTGGAAAGTGAATTATTATCCTTAATCTATCTGTTGTGTAAATACAGATTTTTATATTTTGGGTTTGCTTGAACTATATATATACTTGAACTGAAGGGGCCCCAGGAGTGATTTATTCCTCAACTTCAGCTAACAAACTGCTGTTATCAATGCATGATTGCATTGACAGCAGCAATTGGGATTAAGAAGGAAGGCAGTGGATCGGGCCTCCAGCCATGTGTGGCAATGACTCACTCAGGATTCTAACACACTCCATTGTGGTCCTCAAGAAGAGGATTTCCACCTGTTTAAACGAAAGGCCATCTTAGTTATAACCACCTAGTATATTACATTAATTTCAAATAACATAGTTTTCTTAACTACTGGCTCCCAGGGACAGATATTTTATTTCTTATTAAGCATATAACTTACCTGTGTAAAAGTACGACATGCAGTTTATAAGTGCTACGTAAACATGAATTAACAGAACAAATATTCAGACAAAAAAACCCAGTAAGCACCTAAAAGATTATGTACTTACTCTAAGGATTCAATAACATTCCTTTATTAATAACTAATTATGCATCACATCTAAAACACAAATTCTCAGCCAGACTGAATCAACATTTCAGTAAAACAAATGTTATAAATATGAATGAATGAATGTACATCATTTTATTGAGTCCTCTCCCTCTTGCATCTTTCTCTTTCCAAAACATTTTATCAATGTGTCCTGCTGAAGAATTGTACACTGGTCTTTCAGCAGGGTAAATCGAGGCACACATTGTTTTACGAGCACCTGGGATTACCATACCATCAAGTATGGTAAGGCAGGCAGACACAGAAAAGACTGCCATAAAGGAAGAAGGTTTTTATACTTACAGAGCCTTAGAAACACGAGGCATAGCATGCCATACAGGGCCACGTGGGGAAGCCAAGGGCCAGAATGGTGCTGTTTCCCCAGCCAAAAAGAAGATGGAGAACAAAGAGGCTGCTGCCCAGGGGGCCAGGGAGGGGCCAAAAGCCAAGGACTCTGCTTCTCCTGAGGGTGTTGCATCCAAGATGGCGCCTGTACCACTGGCCAGGAAGGCAGAGGCCCCCAAGGGCCTGAGAAGGTCTGGCATTCCCACCAAGTCCTAATCATCCCAGGTGGCCAGTAAGAAGGCAGAAGCCGAGAGCTAGAGGCATGGTGGAGAGAGATTGAGATACTACTTTTTTTATTCCCCTAAACACCATCACTCTATTTATTTCACTGTAACCTATGTATCGATAAAGAATTTATCCCCCGCCACACACCCACACAAAAAGGTCAGTAGGAAGCACAGAGAGGGAAAAACATGGGCAAGAGCCTTTATTGTGGTTTCTGCAGGAAGAAATGGACAAGACAAGGTAAGCAGGTTTAGTATTGGCTAGTTTGAATAATTTCAGTGGTCTCGGGGGTGTAGGGCTGTCTCTAGTTGTCTGGCTCTGCGGTGATGAGGGCAGGGGAAGAGTGGCTCAGTGAGTAAGAACTCAGTAGAGGCCTTGTTTGGGGATGGGGTCTCTGGATTGGTCGGTTTGCGTATGAAAGGCAGGCTCGCAGGTGAGGTGTTTGCTGTCGCTACACCAGCAATAGCATTAGCTGGCTCTGGGAAGGGCAGCCTCTCCAGGGTCAACAAAGCTCCAAGATGTCAAAGACCAAAAATGCAGAATAAAAAGACATGACTAATAGACATACCAACTGTAATTCTCTGGAACTAAACAGGAAGTGAGAGGTAAGGTCCAAACATGCATTTCACCCCCTCACTTCTCCTGAACCAGGAAGACTCTGAGAATTTCGTAGAAATGAAAACTGAAGCATAGAAATGAAATCCTACTTGTCTAAGACTTTTCACTGAATAACAATAAAACCTTTCATTTGAGCTGATAATACGTGGAAGTCTTCAAAGTAGAGTATGTATCAGTCATTTCCATAAATGTGCTGTGAATTTTTTTTAATTTTATTTATTTTTTTATGTAGCAGGTTCTTTTTTTTTTAACATCTTTATTGGACAATAATTGCTTTACAATGGTGTTTTAGTTTCTGCTTTATAACAAAGAGAATCAGTTATACATATACATATGTTCGCATATATCTTCCCTCTTACGTCTCCCTCCCTCCCACCCTCCCTGTCCCACCCCTCCAAGCGATCACAAAGCACGGAGCTGATCTCCCTGTGCTATGCGGCTACTTCCCCCTAGCTATCTATTTCACGTTTGGTAGTGTATATATGTCCATGCCACTCTCTCACTTTCTCCCAGCTTACCCTTCCCCCTCCGATATCCTCAAGTCCATTCTCTAGCAGGTCTGTGTCTTTATTCCCGTCTTACCCCTAGGTTCTTCATGACATTTTGTTTTTTCTTAAATTCCATATATATGTGTTAGCATACGGTATTTGTCTTTCTCTTTCTGACTTACTTCACTCTGTATGACAGACTCTAGGTCTATCCACCTCATTACAAATAGCTCAATTTCGTTTCTTTTTATGGCTGAGTAATATTCCATTGTATATATGTGCCACATATTCTTTATTCATTCATCCGATGATGGACATTTAGGTTGTTTCCATCTCCAGGCTACTGTAAATAGAGCTGCAATGAACATTTTGGTACATGACTCTTTTTGAATTATGGTTTTCTCAGGGTATATGCCCAGTAGTGGGATTGCTGGGTCATATGGTAGTTCTATTTTTAGTTTTCTAAGGAACCTCCATTCTGTTCTCCACAGTGGCTGTATCAATTTACATTCCCACCAACAGTGCAAGAGGGTTCCCTTTTCTCCACACCCTCTTCAGCATTTATTGTTTCTAGATTTTTTGATGATGGCCATTCTGACTGGTGTGAGATGATATCTCATTGTAGTTTTGATTTGCATTTCTCTAATGATTAGTGATGTTGAGCATTCTTTCATGTGTTTGTTGGCAGTCTGTATATCTTCTTTGGAGAAATGTTTATTTAGGTCTTCTGCCCATTTTTGGATTGGGTAGTCTGTTTTTTTTGTTATTAAGCTGCATGAGCTGCTTATAAAGGTTGGAGATTAATCCTTTGTCAGTTGCTTCATTTGCAAATATTTTCTCCCATTCTAAGGGTTGTCTTTTCATCTTGTTTATGTTTTCCTTTGCTGTGCAAAAGCTTTGAAGTTTCATTAGGTCCCATTTGTTTATTTTTGTTTTTATTTCCAGTTCTCTAGGAGGTGGGTCAAAAAGGATCTTACTGTGATTTATGTCATAGAGTGTCCTGCCTATGTTTTCCTCTAAGAGTTTGATAGTTTCTGGCCTTACATTTAAGTCTTTAATCCATTTTGAGCTTATTTTTGTGTATGGTGTTAGGGAGTGATCTAATCTCATACTTTTACATGTAGCTGTCCAGTTTTCCCAGCACCACTTATTGAAGAGGCTGTCCTTTCTCCACTGTACATTCCTGCCTCCTTTATCAAAGATAAGGTGACAATATGTGCATGGGTTTATCTCTGGGCTTTCTATCCTTTTCCATTGATCTATCTTTCTGTTTTTGTGCCAGTACCATACTGTCTTGATTACTGTAGCTTTGCAGTATAGTCTGAAGTCAGGGAGCCTGATTCCTCCAGCTCCATTTTTCTTTCTCAAGATTGCTTTGGCTATTTGGGGTCTTTTCTCTTTCCATACAAATTGTGAAATTTTTTGTTCTAGTTCTGTGAAAAATGCCAGTGGTAGTTTGATAGGGATTGCATTGAATCTGTAGATTGCTTTGGGTAGTAGAGTCATTTTCACAATGTTGATTCTTCCAATCCAAGAACATGGTATATCTTTCCATCTATTTGTATCATCTTTAATTTCTTTCATCAGTGTCTTATAATTTTCTGCATACAGGTCTTTTGTCTCCTTAGGTAGGTTTATTCCTAGATATTTTATTCTTTTTGTTGCAATGGTAAATGGGAGTGTTTTCTTGATTTCACTTTCAGATTTTTCATCATTAGTGTATAGGAATGCAAGAGATTTCTGTGCATTAAAAGTGTATCCTGCTACTTTACCAAATTCATTGATTAGCTCTAGTAGTTTTCTGGTAGCATCTTTAGGATTCTCTATGTATAGGATCATGTCACCTGCAACCAGTGACAGCTTTACTTCTTCTTTTCCGATTTGGATTCCTTTTATTTCCTTTTCTTCTCTGATTGCTGTGGCTAAAACTTCCAAAACTATGTTGAATAATAGTGGTGAGAGTGCGCAACCTTGTCTTGTTCCTGATCTTAGTGGAAATGCTTTCAGTTTTTCACCATTGAGGATGATGTTGGCTGTGGGTTTGTCATATATGGCCTTTATTATGTTGAGGGAAGTTCCCTCTATGCCTACTTTCTGCAGGGTTATTATCATAAATGGGTGTTGAATTTTGTCAAATGCTTTCTCTGCATCTATTGAGATGATCATATGTATTTTCTCCTTCAGTTTGTTAAGGTTCTGAATGAGATCCTTCCTGGGTAGAGTAATCTTGGTTGCAGGTTTTTCTCCTTCATCACTTTAAATATGTCCTGCCAGTCCCTTCTGGCTTGCAGAGTTTCTGCTGAAAGATCAGCTGTTAACCTTATGGGGATTCCCTTGTGTGTTATTTGTTGTTTTTCCCTTGCTGCTTTTAATATGTTTTCTTTGTATTTAATTTTTGACAGTTTAATATGTGTCTTGGCATATTTCTCCTTGGATTTATCCTGTATGGGACTCTCTGTGCTTCCTGGACTTGATTAACTATTTCCTTTCCCATGTTAGGGAAGTTTTCAACTACAGTCTCTTCAAATATTCTCTCAGTCCCTTTCTTTTTCTCTTCTTCTTCTGGAACCCCTATAATTCGAATGTTGGTGCGTTTAATGTTGTCCCAGAGGTCTCTGAGATTGTCCTCAGTTCTTTTCATTCTTTTTTCTTTATTCTGCTCTGCAGTAGTTATTTCCACTATTTTATCTTCCAGGTCACTTATCCGTTCTTCTGCCTCAGTTATTCTGCTATTGATCCAATCTAGAGTATTTTTCATTTCATTTATTGTGTTGTTCATCGTTGCTTGTTTCATCTTTAGTTCTTCTAGGTCTTTGTTAAATGTTTCTTGCATTTTGTCTATTCTATTTCCAAGATTTTGGATCGTCTTTACTATCATTATTCTGAATTCTTTTTCAGGTAGACTGCCTATTTCCTCTTCATTTGTTAGGTCTGGTGGGTTTTTATCTTACTCCTTCATCTGCTGTGTGTTTTTCTGTCTTCTCATTTTGCTTATCTTACTGTGTTTGGGGTCTCCTTTTTGCAGGCTGCAGGTTCGTAGTTCCCATTGTTTTTGGTGTCTGTCCCCAGTGGCTAAGGTTGGTTCAGTGGGTTGTGTAGGCTTCCTGGTGGAGGGGACTAGTGCCTGTGTTCTGGTGGATGAGGCTGGATCTTGTCTTTCTGGTGGGCAGGTCCACGTCTGGTGGTGTGTTTTGGGGTGTCTGTACACTTATTATGATTTTGGGCAGCCTCTCTGCTAATGGGTGGGGTTGTGTTCCTGTCTTGCTAGTTGTTTGGCATAGGATGTACAGCACTGTAGCCTGCTGGTCGTTGAGTGAAGCTGGGTGCTGGTGTTGAGATGGAGATCTCTGGGAGATTTTCGCCATTTGATATTATGTGGAGCTGGGAGGTCTCTTGTGGACCAGTGTCCTGAAGTTGGCTCTCCCACCTCAGAGGCACAGCACTGACTCCTGGCTGCAGCACCAAGAGCCTTTCATCCACTCAGCTCAGAATAAAAGGGAGAAAAAGTAGAAATAATTAGTAGAAGAAGAAAAAGAAAGAAAGAAGGGAGGGAGGGAGGGAGGAAGGAGGGAAGGAAGGAAAAAGAGAGAAAGAAGATAAAGTAAAATAAAATAAAGTAAGGTAAAATATAATAACGTTATTAAAATTTAAAAATAATTATTAAGAGAAACAAAAACAAAAAAACGGACGGGTAGAGCTCTAGGACAAATGGTGGAAGCAAAGCTATACAGACAAAATCTCACACAGAAGCATACACATACACACTCACAAAAAGAGGAAAAGGGGAAAAAATCATAAATCTTGCTCTCAAAGTCCACCTCCTTAATTTGGGATGATTCGTTGTCTATTCATGTATTCCACAGATGCAGGTTACATCAAGTTGATTGTGGAGCTTTAATCCGCTGCACCTGAGGCTGCTGGGAGAGATTTCCCTTTCTCTTCTTTGTTCTCACAGCTCCCAGGGGCTCAGCTTTGGATTTGGCCCCGCCTCTGCGTTCAGGTCGCCGGAGGGCGTCCGTTCCCCGCTCAGACAGGACGGGGCCAAAGGAGCAGCTGATTGGCGGGCTGTGTCTCACTCAGGCCGCGGAGGCGGGAGGGGCACGGAGGGCGGGGCGAGCCCGCGGCAGCAGAGGCTGGCGTGACGCCGCACCAGCCTGAGGCGCGCCGTGAGTTCTCCCGAGGAGGTTGTCCCTGGATCCCGGGACCCTGGCAGTGGCAGGCTGCACAGGCTCCCCGGAATGGGGGTGTGGATAGTAACCTGTGCTCGCACACAGGTTTCTTGGTGGCGGCAGCAGCCGCCTTAGCGTCTCATGCCTGTCTCTGGGGTCCGCGCTTTTAGCCGCGGCCCTCGCCCGTCTCTGGAGCTCCTTTAAGCAGCGTTCTCAATCCCCTCTCCTCGCGCACCAGGTACGTGGGGGGTTTCTTGCCGTTTGGGAGGTCTGAGGTCTTCTGCCAGCGTTCAGTAGGTGTTCTGTAGGAGTTGTTCCACATGTAGATGTATTTCTGGTGTGTCTGTGGGGAGGAAGGTGATCTCCGCGTCTTACTCTTCCGCCATCTTCCCGGAAGCCAGCAGGTTCTTATTAGTTATCTATTTTATACACATCAGTGTATACATGTCAATCCCAATCTCCCAGTTAATACCACCACCACCACCACCACCACCCCACCCCCGCTTCCCCCCCTTGGTTGTGAATTCATTAGAGTTAGGTTTGGCTCACAATCAAATAAACAGCGGCCTAAACAATGTAAAAAGCTTCGTCTTTTTCATGTAAGTGAAATCTAGAAGCAGGCAGTCCGGGGCGGCTTTGGCATTCTCCACTGAGTCCTCAGGGATCCAGGCTCATCTGAGCTCAGGCTGAGCTATCCCAAGATCCTCTTTTGGTCCCCATGTTTCAGGCAGCAGGATGGAGGAGGGAACAAAAATAAGAGAGTAAGGGACTTACCTGGTGGTCCAGTGGCTTAAAATCCCCCTTTAATGCAGGGGATGTGTGTTTGATCCCTGATCGGGGGACTAAGATCCCACATGCCACAGGGTGCTACAACTAGAGAGAAGTAAATAAATATTTCTTAAAAAGTAATAAGAGAGTAAGAAGTGTGTATCAGCTGTCTTTCAAAGATGATTCCCAGATTTACCACATGACACTTCAGTTTTATCCTTGTTGGCAAGAACTTAGTCACGTGGCCATACCTAGATACAAAGAAACCTGAACAATGTAATTATTTAGCTCAACTAAAAATCAGAGTCTCTACTGCTCCAGAAGAAGAGAAGATTGGACTTAGGAGAGAACTAATGGTCCTCATCCCAGCATTCTGTATTGAATTTCTGCCACCTATCCTTCCAAATTCCCTTCTCTTTTATGCCATCACCAACACCTCCAAAAGTGGTAGTCCAGAGACTTCTCAAGCCAGAAATCTGAGTGTCAGCCTAAGCTTCATTTTTTTTCTTTTATTCTCCACATTCAGGCCAAAAGTAAGTTTGGCTTCTCATACCTCCTAAATGTCTCTTGAGCAATTTCACATAAGAGTTACTACCATATGAAAATGTAAATTGGTGCAGCACTGTGGAAAATAGTATGGAGGTTCCTCAAAAAAACTAAAACTAGAGTTGCCATATGATCCAGCGATCCCACTGTTGGGCATATATCCAGAGAAAACTCTAATTCAGAAAGATACATGCACCCCAATGTTCGTTGCAGCAGTATTTACAACAGCCAAGACATGGAAGCAGCCTAAATGTCCATCAACAGATGAATGGATAAAGAAGATGTGGTACATATATACAACGGAATGCTACTCAGCCATAAAAAAGAATGAAATAATGCCATTGGCAGCAACACGGATGGACCTAGAGATTGTCATACTAAGTGAAGTAAGTCAGACAGAGAAAGGCAAATACCGTATGATATCACTTATATGTGGAATCTAAAATACGACACAAATGAACTTATCTATGAAACAGAAACAGGCTCACAGAGAGAACAGACTTGTGGTTGCCGTGGGGGAGGGATGAATTGGGAATGCGGGACTAGCAGTTGCAAACCATTATGCATAGAATGGATAAACAACAAGGTCCGACTGTATATATAGCACAGGGAACTCTATTCAATATCCTGTGATAAACCATAATGGAAAAGAATACGGAAAACAACGTATATATATGTATAACAATCATTTTCTGTACAGCAGAAATTAGCACAACATTGTAAATCAAATATACTTCAATAAAATAAATTTTTTAAAAAAGAGTTACTACTACCATAACTTCCTATTGCGTCTACCATCTTCCAGACTTACTGCCCGTACCCCCTGCTCAATATTCCACAAACCTATTCCAGATCATACTTCTCTCTGCAGCAGGAGCTATTTTTCAAAATGCTCACCATGTCTCTTCCTGCCTATAGCCCTTCAGGGGCTCCTCTTGGCTTTCAGCATAAAGTCCAAATATCCTGGCATTGAATATTAGGCCACCCATGATGTGTGGTCCGTATCTGTCTCTCTTGCCTTGTCGTCTGTCTCCTACACTTACAAGCCCATACTATTGCACAACAGTTACATGAGGTCTCAAACCCACCATGCAGTTCAGTGACTCCATGCATTTCTGCATGTTGTGTTATCGGGAGTGCCCTTCTCCTTTCTCTCCATTTGGGCTCCTATTCATCCTTCAAGACCCAGATCTAGAGTATCCATCTGTCTTAGCCTGTTCGGACTGCTATAACAGAATACTATAGACTGAGTGGCTTATAAACGACAGACATTTATTTCTCACAATTCTGGAGGCTGGGAAGTCCAAGATTAAGGTACTGGCGGATTCAGTGCCTAGAGAGAGCCACCTTCATGGTTTATAGACAGTCATCTTTGTGCTGTGCCCTCACACGGTCACATTCATGTCGCTCTGCCCTCATGACCTAATCTTCTCCCAAAGGCTCTACCTCCTAATACCATCACCTAGAAGGTTAGGTTTCAACATATGAATTTTGAGAGGACACAAACATTCAGTCTATAGACTGGGAAGTGTTCCTGGACCCTCACTTCTGGAACTAGATGATCACTGCTCTCTTGTTGCCATCCCAACCTTATAAATACCCATCTGCCACAGTATGGCCCAGGGATTTGATTACACATTTCTCTCTACTATCAGGTTCTGAGTTTCTGTAGGACAAGAATTGCATCTTACTTATCTTTGTGGAACCAGTGCTTGACAGCATCTAGTGAATAACAGGTCTTCAGTAAACGTCTATTAACTAAACAAATCCTTTGCTGATGGGGAGACTCTCCCTGAGCTTGGAGCCCCTGCGGCACACAAGCACGCCTGCACTCGTGTGTCTTTTTGCTCTTGAGTGCCAGCTGGCTGATTCTTTGGCCAGAATCTCTGCTTGAACTGTGCTGTGCACTACTCAGGCAGCCTGACCCAAGAGACAGCTATTTGGGGGGCACATCCATTTCCTTCTGAGCGCTCATTTGTAAAACAAGCCACCATTTCTTACCATTTCACAGTCAAATTATGACCCTTGTGGATGCAAGATCCAGCTTTAGATTTTACCATGAGGTTTAATGGTGACCCCACCCTGAAATGTACCGATGTGAAAACACCAACATACAGAGGTTTGTGATATCAGCTAGTAAGATTCAGATTCCAGGTGAATTCTGCGCCTCCTGCCCTGAGCAGTCTTTGGCACTCTTTCAATCCATTGAGTAAAGTGACACTAGGGTGAGGCATTTGAAGTTATTTAAATGGTGTGTTAAGACCCTGAGACAGCTTCTGATGGTGGGTAAGCAAGGGGATGAAAGGTGGTCAGGGAGGCTCTCAGGAAGGAGCCCTTAAGTGATGTCATCAGGTACAGAAGCACCCATGGAGACCAGCTGCAATGGAGCTTGACAAAGTGGTCTTTGGGGGCTCTGGATTGGAATCCTGGCTCCCCATCATGGCTTTGCCATTTACCAGCTTTGCAAGGTTGGCCAAGTTACTCCACTGCTTTATGCCTCCGTTTCCTTATAATGTGGAGACAATACACCAGAGTTACTTTATTGTGAAAATTAAATTAGATAATTTATGTAAAGTGGCTAGCACAAGGCCTGGTCCACATTAAGTGCTCCATAAATGTTAACGTTTAATTCTTTTATGATTAAGAGAGAAGAGTCAGTATTATGGAGCAGACTGCCTGGGGTCAGACCCTAGTTCCACTCTTTCATACCTGTCTGCCCTCGAGCGAGTTATTCAACTTCTCTGTGCCTCAGTTACCTCAGCTGTAAAAGGGATGTAATATCAGGTTGTTTCAAGGAATAAATGAGGCAAGTCTGTAAAGTGTTTAAAACAACACCTGTCACATGAAAAAGGAAGCCTTCAGGGTGGTGCTCTTTCCAACAGAGCTTTTTACAAGTAAGATATACAGGACCTAGGTAGTAATATTGGTGGCAGTAACGAGGGTTACAGTTAATGCTAGTAGTACTAGTAAGCAATAGCAGCAGCATTACTTTTTACTAATTAAAAACAACTGACATTTACTGCATGCTAGCTCTATGCTGGCATTCATGCTAGTCTGGAAGTTTCTCCTTGCCTATCTTTTCCCCAGCAAAGCTCCCTGGATCCTCCCCAGGAATTTGACACTGAGCCCAGCCAAGGACAGGTCACATCCCTTAACTCACCAGTATATTACTATCCCTTAGCACAATGCCTGGCACGTAGTAGGTGCTCAATAAATACTTGTTCCAGGCATGAAGGATAACAGGACAACCATGTGGCACAACATAGGGGGCAGTCCATAACCAGCACACTGTTCCTACAGCAAGTTTCTGTGAAATTTCACTTTGTTTGTGCAAGCTTCTTGTGAAGGGTACCCTGCATCCACCGATGCTAGTGCCTGAGTATGAACTGTTTTAGGATCATAGCCTCAGAGTGGTTCATCAAGCAAGAACAGTATCTTAATTACGTTATCACCGCTTTCTGGCCTCTAGACTTGGCAGTCCAAAGTGACTGTAAAATGGAAATATTCATATTTATATGTTGGTCACTTAAAACCAGTGATTATTAAGTCAATATTTTGTAAGTGATCTGAACGTTTTTTTTCTAGCCCTCCAGGAAAAGTTTTAGTATGATTCTACGAAGCATCAGTTACAACCAGGCAATATTGTCATGTATATATTGTGCCATTCCACCTCCAGCTCCCTTTCCAAAAAACATAACCTATAGTTTGGTCTTCACAAGTTTATTTATATATCCCCCCGACCCCCTTTCACCTCAAGAACTTTGAAAAACTATGTGCCCCAAGCACAAATTTAAGTAGATGCTTAACATTTTTCATAAGTTTAAACAACAATTTAAACTTTGTAACTACAAAGGATGTAATTTCTGGTCATTGGAAATACTGAGGTTTTTTTAAAGTGTGACATTACTCTTTTATATGTATCCAATGAAACTTAAAAGTCATAGCAATTTGATACCAACAAATTACCCATTTGAAAAATATATGAACAACCTCTTATTTAATAATTAGAATATTTATACTGTTCTTTTTGAAACTGTAATTAATAACACTTTCCCCAAAGAATTTTTCTGATTTAATTTTTTACATTTTTATTGATTATCCTGTCATACTTCTCAGCAATTAAGATGCATATATGAATTGTGATTTAAATTGGTTTTAATTTCCCATGACCATGACTTTCCAAGTGTTAAATATTTTTTCTAGATTGAGCCTTCATTACAATTATTATGAGTACAAAACTAATGTAAACATAAGTTGTTTTTGTTTTTGTTTTTGTTTGCGGTACGCGGGCCTCTCACTGTTGTGGCCTCTCCCGTTGCGGAGCACAGGCTCCGGACACGCAGGCTCAGCGGCCATGGCTCATGGGCCCCAGCCGCTCCGCGGCATGTGGGATCTTCCCGGACCGGGGCACAAACCCATGTCCCCTGCATCGGCAGGTGGACTCTCAACCACTGCGCCACCAGGGAAGCCCTAAACATAAGTTTTGATTATTAATTATTAAACATAAGAAGCAAACGTTTTCTGGAAGCCATTTCTTCAATGAGGTTAGGCAGAAAGTTGTAGGGCCTTGATTAAAGGAAGCAACCCAGGTGACACTTTTGTGCTCCTTGGCCATCTCTTCCTGCTAGAATGGAAGCCCCATGAGGAAAGACTCTTTACTGTTTTGTTCCATCTAGAACTGTGCCCGGCACATAGTAGGTATTCAATAAATATATGTTGTCAAAGGAAATTGTTTTTTTGTTTGATGCCTCAGAGGTTTTTATACCACAGGCAATGCACTTCAGTAAGATTTGGGGTAAAGGAAAAAGAAAGAAAGTGCCCTTCTTTTGTAGAGTGGGAGAAGGATGCTGGGAATAGGAGATATAGGAGAGGATAAATCACCCAGAACCCAGATGAGCAGGTCAGTTTCAGAAAATCATCAATAGGGAAGCTGAGGACACAGAATCGATTCCATTGACATTTCAGTTCCCAAGTAACCCCTACAAAGTCTTCATATACCTCCCTGGATATGCAGGACCCAGTCTGAAGATCTCTGGGCTTCATAATATTAATCAAAGATGTCATGCTATTGTTTTAAAAGAGAGAAGTGGGTGTGTTGGCATCAAGAAGAATAAGGAGAAAAGCTTCTTTCGATTATAATCATTTCAGGCTGGAAACTTCCGAATCCAGGGTCAACCTAAAAAGAAATGTTGGAAGAGAAATGTATGCTTTCACTAATTCCACAAAAGAAAACCTTGGAAAGCAAATATATGGAAGGATGTGGTTATCTCACCTATGATCATATCAAACATCTAAGGAGCCCACATCAGTGAAGATAAATTGAAATTATGTTAACTCTCAAGATACTAAAACACACACATACATAAGGTTAAGATGCACAAACTCTTTCACACATTCAAATCTCTATGGAGTGGCCAGGGACAGTGATAGGTGTTGGGATGTAGCAACAAATCAAGCACAAATGGCCCCGCCCTCATGGAGCTTAGAATCAAAGCCAATGTAGCCAATGTTCTAGGCATTGTGCTATAATTTGTTTTCAATAAATCATATTTCAGAAACAAAAAGAAAACTCATGATTTGCATTGGGGAGGAAGAAATAAAATAAGAGAGTAAAAGTTTTCTACTATTTCTTGCCTTTCTATTCAAATTCAGTTTTTCAAGATAAATTATTTACAATTCATTATACAGTGAAGTGCCTCAGATAATTTCAAATTCACTGTTTGGAAGCTAGAAAGATGAACTGAATTCAATTTTCAGTTTTCACAGGGTACAGATAAATCTGTTAACATCAGATGGTTTAACAGCCTGAGCTGGTCTTGCTAAACCATCTTCTTCCTTTTCTCTAATCCCCAGACAACATCATGACACCCTAAGAAACCAATTCTCAATGGCCTTTCAAAACTGCATTAGTTGTCTTTCCTCTCCCGTAACACACACACACACACACACACACACACTCTCTCTCTCTCTCTCTCTCTCTCTCTCTCTCTCTCTCTCACACACACACACACACACACACACACACACATACACACAGCTTAGGAAGACTGAAAAAACTGAAGGCGTATTTTCCATAGCACTTCAGCTCATGGTAATAACTTCAATATAAATGTTGACTCACAGGGAAACAGTAGCCAACTGGAATTGTAGCTTAAGAAATGAAATAAAAAGCAAGACCTTATCTGCATATACTAGTTCTTTTTTGTGCTGCTTACAGGGGTTTATCCTCACCATTGAGATGAACACATCTTTTTGACAGCATGCAGCATAATCAGGAAAACAATTCTAAAGGTCCTCTAATTAAGGGTGCCATTTTCACCAATGAAGGTGAACCCAGGTCCAGCCCAAGAAGTTGTGACAGACACAAGTCCCCTCCCAAATGAAGTGAAAACGACACCTCTAGCCGCTTCTCGTGAGTCTTCATAATAAATGTCTGCATGATCCACGTTCTTTTCTATAGACCTCCTATCCCCAAGCAAGGGATGTGTAACTGAACCTTCAAGCAGACATAGATGATGATTTTAAACTTTGATTAGGAGCTCTTGAAGATAATTGTCTCTTCCTGTTTCATCCTCTAACAAGATCTCCCCTTCTTTAATTTGGTCACAAAGTGGTTTCCTTTTAGAAGAACTGTTTGACTTTTGGAAAACCCACAAGAAGAAACAATATTCACACACCACAGAAAATGGGTACTCAGCTGCTAATAAATTTCACTGTTCTCTCATCTCCAAGCCTTACGCCATCAAAAAAGTAGAAAGAATAAAAAAGCTAATCACAAATCTAAAATCTTATAGTCCTTTGGAATCAGTCAGCTCTTGTTCAGAAAGGGAGAAGGAGGGCAGGAGGGAGGCAAGGATGCCACAGGCAGGGTTAACTACTCAGTCGTCCCCACCCCCCTAAAAAGAAGTCATTTACATATTAAACACCTAGGAGCACAAGCTCCTAGGTACGTGACCTGGCTCAGACTCTGCCCTGCCTCTACTGGATACACAGGCTAGCTTTACCTCACTTGTCAAACCACAGTTTTATCCATAAAATGATGTTGTGAGGACAGTGCCCAGCACTCAGCAAGTGCTCAATCACTGTGGGTAGAAATGTTCCTAACAACAAATCTCATAAGAATGCGTAACCTTATTGATGATTTACCATATACCAGGCACTAAGAACTTTAATCTTTTCAACAGTTCTGTGAGGTAAGTACTATTATTAGCCCTGTTTTAATGACTAGAAAGCTAAGGAACAAGGATGTTAAAGAACGTTCCCAGAGCCACAGAACTAAGAGGCTAAGCCTACACTTGAACTCCAGCTGCCAGGCTTCGAGCGGTACAGTCCGATGGACCTTCCTGCGATGATTGAAATGTTCTATAACCCAAGCTGTCCAACATGGCAGCCACTGGCCACGTGTGGCTGCCGAGCACTTGAAATGTGGCTAGTGTGACTGAGGAAGTGAATTTTTTATTTTCTTTCATTTTAATTAATCTAAATTTAAATAGCCACACGTGAGTAGTTGCTACTGTGTTGGACAGCCCAGCTCAAGAGGCTACACTGTAAACTACCAAAGATTAGGTACATCCAGTGTGGGCATGAGACTTCAAAAAAGATAGTAATAAAATAGTGATTAATTTATTTATACATGTGGCTGTGATGTGGGAGAGTATGATCTCATTACTAGCAATATACTATTGCCATGGTCATATTCTATTTGCCTTCTTATCACGTGGCAAATTAATGTTTAATCACAAAAGCATTATATTGTGTTAAAAAAGTTAAAAAATCAAAACCTATTAAGTGAAAGTTCCTCTCTCCACTACCTCCACCTCTCCCATCCTAATCCCCTTCAGACCAGAACATACCAACTCTACGCCTGTTTTGAGTGTATATGTAGATGAGTGCACCTAGAAGGATCAAAATAGAATCAATTCCCTTTATTGTTCTATAACATTTTCTTTGCTGAAAACTACATCTCATTGATCCCTCCATGTTGATTGCATGCATATCTACCTTACTCTCTCCTAATAGCTATTTCATTGTACGGCGATACCGTAGTGTATCAGGTCCTCTACTGATGGACATTTTGGTTAATTCTAAATTTTTGCCTTTAAAAATAATATTGCAACAAGTGTACACTCACCATGGAGTTGCAGCTTTGTAAGACTGCTCCCTAAAAATGGTTCAACAGACACTTTCATTCGCCTACCCAAGAGACACACCCTCCCCCATCTTTTCTTTGCTAAGGGAATAGATTTGGATCAGGGTCCACCTCAACTCCTCCTGAGTCCGAATTAAGTCCTGATTGGTCCAGGCCAGTCACATGGTCCCATTCCCACTGGCAGTCATTGGTTAATGGCTGGGCATCCAACCAGATTCTGCCCATGGGAAACAGCAGAAAGTGGCTGGGCCTTTGAGAAAACAAGGGGCTCAGGGACATTCTCTGGTCACATCCAGAGTTGCTGTAGCCTTCACACAGCCATGAGAGGACCTAGTCTGAGAATGAGGCAAAGGAGCTGAGAATGGCAGAGGGGAAAGATGAAAAAACCCAAATCCTTAATGCACTGTTTAGCTGCTGAATTAACCATCTCTGAAGCCTCCCTCCTTCTGGGCTTCTTGTCAAGTGAGAGAAGTTATTTTTCCTTTCAGCCACTTGAGTTTGGGTTTGTAATACTTAGAGCCCAAACTATCTTAACCAATGCAAATGGGATTGCTGGTTGAAAGGGTATGAAAGGGGTTTCATTCTGATAAGTACCCTAAAGTCATTTCTGTTTAAGCTTTTCATAGCAAAAATACGGAAAGGACCTCATTGGCTTGGGTGCATCTTCCGTCCTCTAGAAGGGGAGCTTTACCGCTACATTCATCCAAGCGTATTTGAACAGCTCTTCCATCAGTATCCCCTGCCTTCTTATGCACACAGATGATACTGTCATAAAAATAAAATCAGAAATCTGGCCAGACTAAAGATAGGAACCTTCCAGAGCTGTGCTTCCTAGCCTTTTTCACATAATATTGCATACAGTAAATGATAATATTTTAGGGCACAGGGGGGTAAATGGATAACGCTGCTCACAGCCAAGTTTCCAGACTAGGGGTTCCAGCTGCCTGGCGTCCCTGAGGGCAGAGGAGAACAGTATTTGGCCCACTTGAAACCCACTCATGGAACACTGGTTGTGAGTAATACTCTAGAGAGGTTCATTGTATTTCATTGATTCTAAGCAACGTATTTTTTCACATTTTATCTCTGAAATTAAGATGCACCTTACAACTGGTAACACGTTATAAGCGCTGTCAGCCAAGCAGCAGGCATCATTTCATTGGCATTTTCTACCTTTGCACAAATTCAATCTGAAAATCTTCTTTTGGCCCCTTCTGGTAAGGTCAGGAAAACCCCAGCATCATGGGAAGTTACTGTTAAATGGGAAGAGATTTTCAGTTTGGGGTGATGAAAAGTTCTAGAGACAGATGGTGGTGATGGTGGCAAAACAGTGTGAATGTATTTAATGCCACTGAAGCGTACACTTAAAAATGTGTACTGAAAATGAAATGGTAAATTTCGTGTTATTTAAATTAAAAAAAAACATTTTTAAAGGCCCAGCATCAACCTTGCACAAAGGGTATTGGCGGCTTGGATGCAGAGACCACAGTGGGGCACCGTTCTCAGAAACACTGCATCTTGATTTGTGCTCTTATTGGCACAGAGGATGAGACTGTGTGAAAACATTAGCCACTGAGGACCCTGAGTAGGAAGTTCCAGGAACACTTTAAGCAATTTATCTCTCTGATAGTTTTTTTTGTTATGTATGCACAGGAGGACATGAGACAACAAAACTTTGTTCTGGCAAATTCCCTATTTGACCCCGCAGATGCACTCTCCACCCTTTCCTACCCGTGGGAGGCTGACCTCTATGGACTGACTCCTAATTCTGAGTATTTACTCTCCTGGCTCCCTCCCTGCTGGGCTGTGTGTTGGTAATAGCTGCGTTCCTTCACCAAAGGCCCCAGCTCCTGTGGGGCAGCTCTCTGCTAGAGCCTCAGCCCTCTCCAGGATCTGTCCTTCACCCCTTGCGGCCTGGGAGTGGTTGGTACCTGCTTTCCACCACTACCAGCCCCAGGCCGCTTCACTCTTCCCTACTGGCTTCCCCCAACCCTGCCCATATCCCTTGTAAGTATTCTTTTCATCAAACCCTCTATAGTCCCCCACCTTTTGAGGGTGCTCTTTGTTTCTGGCTGGGGTTGTTTTTTTTTTAATCTATATCTTAATCTAAAAGAGACTTTTAAAATTTCTTTGAAAATCTAAGCGTTACATAAGCACTGTGTCAGTTTAACTGGCAGCACTTTTTCTTTCTTAGTGACACGTAAATGATGGTGTGTCTTGAAATTGTTGACTTCTCAGATTTGCTGAACTAGGGTAAAATTTCCAATATGCCATAAAGGGTTAAAGAGATGTTTCTAATATTACACTTCCGGAATTTACTTGAGATTATAGCCAAGCAATTCAATATTTCGAAATATCACACACAGTGCAGTTTAGTGCCAATTTTATTCCCTGGGTAAGTACGACCAACAAAATGTATGCAAGGGCCTCAGGAGCAGCCTGCCTTGGACGGTTGCCCCAGGTCAGCTGGCCTTCCTGCTCTCATCCTAAACCCATGCACGCCCCTCCTGTGCATCCCACTGGCTCTCACTCTGTCTCCTGCACTACTCTCATAGCTTACTAACTGGCTCATCTACGTCTACACAATCCACCCTCTTCCCTTTGCTTCCAGAATCTATCTAAGAAAGCAGAGCTCATCAGGCCTAAGATCCTTTAGTTGCTTCATGGTTTTCAGGCTGAAGTTCAAAAATTTAAACATACCACACAAGGCCCTTCATGGTCTACCCTGCCAATCTCCTTAGCCTCATTTCCTGTCACTCACACATGACATTTATGCCTGCCACACATAAGGACTTACAGATTCCTAAACACATCATACTGTTGCACACTTCCATGAGTCTGTACTTGCTGTGCCTTTGAACTAGAATGCCCTTCCCTCCCTTCATTCAGCTACCTCCTACTTACCCTACACCATTCAGCTCAGTTATCACCTCCTCTGGGAGGCCTTCCTGGATGTTCCAGGTTAGTGAGCAGTGGTTCCCAGCACTCTGTGCATTTCACACTACACTGAAGCTGCTCGCATCCAGGGGTTGACTCATGGTAGGAACTCAAAGTTGTTAAATGAATGCATTAATACAGCTTAGTTATTTTCAGTTTTTTATTTTGTACTGTATCACCCAGCACACTTTGAAGAAACTGCCATTCTCTTTTCTTCAGCATTCAGTTCTGCCCAGTGGCAAAAGTGACCAGAAGACTGTAAAATAATCCTCAAAGCAGTGCTACCACAGAGCCCTGGGAACCGACCTCACATGCTAAAGACAGACCGGAAGATTTGCATTGAGCTATAAACCCTGATTATATTCAATGCTTCTAACTTTGAACCTAGACGCCCAGGCTTTGTCCTATGCTGCAACCAATTAGGCAACTGAATGATACTCAGTACAGCACCGCTGCTAAGATTATAGGCTCTGATCTAGACTGCCTGGGCCTGGGCCTTGCTTCAGCCACTGCCTTTGTGCCATGGGCATGTTATCTAATGTTTCCTTTGTGCCTTAGTTTCCTTATCTGTAAGATGGGAATGATATTAACAGAATTGACCTCAGAGTAAATGATCTAACATATGCGAATGTTTATAATAGCACCTGGCACAAATGAAGTACTATTTAACTACTAGATTTTCCCTATTAAATGGCAAAAAGAGAGGCATGTCTGAGGAGCAAAGCAGACAGATCATTTCAAGAGTGGCTTTTTGCTGTGCTGAAGTCAAAGCTAGCTCTCCTAGCGCCCACTTAATTAAGTCACAGGTCAGAATCATGAGACGTGTGTCTAATATTGCCAGGGGTCTGCTGAAGACACACCGTCCTTCCATCTGGTTCCACCAAGGTGACCAAAGCGACACAGGTTTCTATTCCTGACACATCACATATAGCAGCGTGAACAATGAGTTCTGCCTTTTTCTTTTCCTGTCCACAGCTTTTGTGTCAGGTTTCTCTGTGTCTGTAGCAGTTATGCCATGGAAGCACCCTGTATGTACTGCCCACATGAATAAGAAAAATCTAAGTCAAGTAACAGAAGTTTAGCAAGCGTCACTCCTGAAATCTCCTGTGGCCTAGATGGTAGACTCCTCTGGCTCCTGGGGATCCCAAAAAACGTGTCCACCCCCACCCCTCCCCGCCACTATTCGAAGCATGTTGGGGGAGCACTTAGGAGTTCTTTGGAATACATATTCTTAGAAATGCAAGGTTACCTAGAATCCTAGACTTCTGCTGCTGGAAGATGGGGTTAGATACTACATTCAGGTGCGGAATCGGTGTGGCCTAGTGTTGTGTTTCCCCAGCTCCTCATGGGAAGATTTTCTAGCACCCTCACATTTCCCAACCTTTGCACTTGAAAGTAAAATGCTCTTTAAAAAAGTGAAAGGTACCAATGTTTAATAATATACAGTTTCTGTTGCACCTCTTGTTTGGTTCATTCACTTGAAAATTGAAAATAAAGACGGGAGGCCTGGGCCATGCCAAGTAGGCTGCCGGTGGTGGCGTTCTTCAGCCTGGCGACCCAGGTTCCACTAGCACCCTGCCTCCCCAGCGCTCCCTGTTCTCCCTTTCCTGGCGTGCTTTCTCTCGTTTTACTTTATATTTTTATTGTCTGCTTCTGGCACGAGGATAACCTCCAAGAGATCTGAGATTCTGGCTTATTTTGTTCACTGCCCAATCCTTAGCATCTAGAATAACACCTGATACTCAGGAGGTGACAAGACACAGGTTGCTGAATGACCAAGGTCAATGAGAAAACGCCAAGTTTATGGTCAGAACCCCCAGAATGCCAGTTTTCCTGTTCCTACCCCATCAACGTCATCACCAGAGTATACCACAGCCCTCCTGTCTACTCAGTCCTTTAACTCACCGACAATCACAGGCAGGAGACAAGGCAAAAGATTCCTAAGCAAATCATTTAAGCATAAAGTGAAAGCAGACATAATCCCATCAGGGGACTCCAAACCTTACACTTCTTTGGAGGGGAGACCCTGATCTCATCTCTTTGCTAGGATGACTGCTCTCCCAGTCAACCACTCCACAACCCCACCCTCAAAGAACCACCTGCATTCTCCTGCAAGGTTGGTTTAAGTTTTGTTGGAGGTTAGTACTTTCAGAATATCTCGTGGACATATTCAGACACAAAAACGGGCAAGAATCCTTTTTACAAGTAAGCACATCTTACATCTCAAATGAATACAAGTACATGAGTTCGAAACACTTTATTTTACTGCACAGATATAATTCAGCCATCTTTTGAGTAAAGGATTGAGAAACTGAAGTAAAACGGTCACTGATGATGGAAAGGTGGGTGAGAGGATGGCTAAGAGCCATGTAAAAGAGAATCCAGGATGTCTTAGGATCAGGAGACATCATTCCTGTGAAAAGCAAGTACTAAGTCCTACCATTAAGCTCTGATACCAAGCAACTGAATACTTCCCACCCCCCAACCCCCACTGATCCTCCTTCCATTATCACCCTCTCCTGATGGAATACACACAGGTAAAAAGATGGTGGCTCTTATAAAATCAGGGACCTCTCAGAGACACAAACAGGCAACTCCCCAGGCTTCTGGAGAATCCTACATCAAAAGTGAGTCCCTCCTTCACTTGACTGTCAGCAACAAGGCACAGGAACCGTTTCCTTTTTACTCACCACCCTGTGCCCGGCACCCAGCAAGCACGTCAAGCATATTTGTTAGATAAATGACTTTGTTAATATAGTTTTTGTAATTCTTTGGAGCAATCAGCTCTCCAGCCAAAAGCTCATAAAATCAAAATAGGGCAGTGTCAATGGAACAGGACTAGAAACCAATGGCCCGTTGCAAAGGGCACGCTATTGATAGGAACTCCCCAAACCAAAGCCCACATTCCAGTAATGAGAAGAGCAGTGTCTCCAGTGCAAAGTGTCTCTACAGCCCCAACGAGTAAATATTTCCCCCACTTGCCCCCCACCCAGCTGCCCTTCAAAATTCTTTCTTGAAAAAAGTGCTTACTTTCCATTAATAAAACCTATTTTAAAAAATAAAAGTGAATTGGACCTGAATCGGAAACAGAATTGAGAATAGATCGCCAAACTCAATCCTTGCAGGATCTCATTTATCTGACAGGTCACTTGAGTAAAAGGACCATTATCCGTGGCTTTTGTACAAATACATTTTCTTCTTCAAGGGTAGAGAGTTTAAATTCCTGTAAGGCACTGCGCACCCACAGACCCAGTTATAAACCTGTGGCTCTCCTCTCCTCGCTCAGTAAGTGAAGTCCATCTTTTGAGCACCTTTTAAATAACCTTGAAAAGCCCAAACCTTTTTTTTTTTTTAAAACCAAGAACTCTGCAGTCAGAAGTCCACCAGGGCAAGATGAACGAAGGGAAATTTGGATTTTGGTTTAACCCACCAGCTTCAAGGGAGTTGGCCACGTTCCCCGAGCAGTACTTGGACACCCCCCTCTGGTGTCGCCCCTCCCCCAAGGGAAACGCGCTGCGACGTGGCCACCAGGGCTACCCGTCTAGCCCGTCGGGTGTCGGCGGACGCCCTCGCGGCGGGTGGTGGTGGTGGCGGCGGCGGCGGCGGCGATCACAGTCTCTAGAGACAAAGTTCTGTAGTGCACTGACTTCTATCATATTCAGAGTCGGAGTGTCTCAGAACTTTGCCTCAAAAGACCAAACAGCCCGTCTTCCTCCAGAAGTTTCTTCCTGCAGGTGTGCTCCCCCCTACCCCCAGCTAAGACAAAGAAGAATAACTTGTTAAAAGCAATTTAGCTCAGGATGCGACAGATAATGGAACGGGTCATTAATTATGGAAAGTTACTGCCGCAGTCAGCAGGAGCAAATGCCCAACAGAAATGGTGTTTTAACAGCCCGGTACGACAAATTCTGGTCGCAATGTCACAGCAAGCTGGCTGCAGCAATCACACACCCTCCCCCTGCCTTCCAACCCATCCCAGATTAGAACCTATTCCCGATCGAACCCCACCTCCTCCTCGGTCCTGCTATTTAAACTTTTGCAAGCAGCTAACTCACTCCATCTAACTTGTGGCAACTTTTTACCTTCCCATCTGGAAAGCTGGTGGGGGAGGGGGGCTGCACGAAGACGAATTCTCGGAGCTGGAAGAGTTAAGGGGGGGGGGGTGTGGGGGGAGATGAACACAGGCCCGGGAAATGCCCCGCGGACGGGACCGCGCAGGAAAGCAAGGTGGTGCGGGGCCTCCACAGCGGCTCCCCTTCCCCCAGCCATTCCCAACACTCTATTCCCGGTCTTCCCGCAGCCCGCGCCCAGCCCCAGAACTCGAGTCTATGCAGTCCTCTCCCCTCCACTCCACCCACCCACTCTGTGGGATTCTCCCTGCCCCAGTAGGCAGCGAGCTCCCCGCGGACCCCGTATGCACACAACCTTCCCCCTTGCACCCAGCTCCCAACACCACCCCTCCGTTCTGAGCCCCCGCCCTGTACCCCCTGCCCCTGCAGTCTCTGCGGCCATCCTCCCTCCCAACTCCGACAGCCCACTCCCCCTACCTACCGCACCTGAACAGCTGTTGCACCCGTGCAACAGGTCTGGAAAGTGTCTTCCCCACCTTCCCCCCCAACCGCTCGCCACCGTCCCCTACCCTACGACCCCCGAGACTTAGGGCCGGAGGGGCAGTGGGGTGCACAGGCGGCTGCCGAAGTGCGGGGTGCCCAGAGGCGCCGGGGACTGGGGGCGGGTGGTCGGGCTCCGGTCTCCCAGGGCCGGGGTGCCCTCCCGCGTGGCCCCTCCTGCGCCCGCCGCAAGCGCCCCAGCCTGCCCCTCCAGCACCGGCAGCCAGGCATTCCCGGGCGGGCTCCCCCCCTCGCGCTCCGCTCCGCTCCCTTCCATCTTGACTTTTGCCGACGTGGAAATTTTGGGTTTGGAGACGACCTGCGCTCTTATTGGCTGCCGGCGGGCGGGGTCGGAGGTCACGGCTGCTCTCGCTATTCCGCGCCAAGGGGAGCCGCACAGCGGCTCGTGTCAAGTCAGCAGGTTCCCTCCGCCTCCCCGGGGTCACGTGCGCCCCGGGCAGGCCCTGGAGCCACCTCCTTATGCAAATAGAGCTGCCGCGCGGGGCTGGGGGCGGGGCGGAGGCGGGAGTGGGCGGGGGCGCGCGGGGCGGGGGCGGGGCCTCGGCTCGCCGGCCGGACGGGGGAGGGGCCGGGAGGGGCGGGGTGCTCCAGGTGCCTACCTGGCTCGGCGTCCCGGCCCTCCCCCCTTGCCACCCCACTCCACCCCGGACCCCCTACCCTTTCTACCTCTAGTGAGTCTGCAGAACCTCGTCCCCGGCCCGCCCCGCAGGGCCTGAGGAGCCGGGTTTTGTAAGGTGCCCCTCACTGCCGGCTTCCTCCGGAGTCCCTTCCACCAGACCCGAGCCCTGTTGGGCCTCATGTCTCCTGGGCCGGGAAAGAGGAGGCAGCGAGGCTGCCTGCAGGGCAGAGAACGAAATGGAAACCTCGGGGAGGGCAGTTTCCTCCTTTGGCAGGGAGTTGAGAGAACTAATAGCGAGATTCCCGGTAAGAGAATTCTAGGACAAAGCAAAATCAAGAATTCATCGGGGTTAAAAGTACTCCCTTTTAATTGCCTTCCACCCCACCCCCAATAAAAAAGAGGCCAAAATACTAAAAGTAAAAGTACCACTCCTGATTTTTTTTTTTTTAACACGTCTACAAGGACTAACCGAAAGGCCGGTCCATCTCCACCCCGTCCTCTGCTGAGTACTGGGCAGCCGAGGGTGGAACACAGGACGCGTTCTCCTCTCTACATCTGGGTGGAGCTGTGACTTGAGGAGCTCAGAATTTCGTGAGAAGTCACGGGGCACGTAAAAGGAATCAATTCTTAACGTGGTTCCCCAAGCATGCCAAGAAAGGTGCTTTTCTAGAAAGAAAGGGAATCGATGAATGGCCCACATGACCAGGACCTCTTCCTTCCCTCCCCCTTCCCCAAGGAAAAGAAAGTAACAGCAACGCAAAGGTAGAGCCCATATTATAAATGCTGACTCTGATGGTTATTGTAAGATCTGCCAGCTTTTAGTCACCAAGGAAAAGGAAAGGGGCTGCATTTTTAAAAATATAAATCTTTCTCACAATTGGCCTAGTTATTTTTTCCTTCCTATAATAAAATATCTGTATCATCTTTATCATGTTTCTATCATAAGTCTGACCGAATGATACAGAAAAGCAAAAGATACATTTTCATGGGAAGATTCTTACCTGTAAAATTTTTCCCATCCTCTCTTCTTAATTTACTCTCTCCTTCTCCCCATTTCCCCCATGGAAAGATAAATCATTGCTCCTTCCAACTGTTTTATCCTCAAGGATCTTTTCCACTCTCCTTTCTCTTTGCTCTGCACACTTGGTTTATCTGACCCTTCCCAGGTTTGCAGGGGCCTCTCCCCTGGCATTGTCTCGTCCAGCATCGCCCCCCCACCCCACCGGCCTCCCGTCCTCGGCCAAGGCCTGCCGGCAGTGCTTGCTGGGCCTCGGAGTTGGTCCCGGCTCTGCCGCTTGCTCTGTTGTGTGCACTGGAATATTGATTTTTCAGTGTGTGTGCGCCGGCTCTGTAAAAATCAATATTTCAGTAGCTCGAGCACAGCGCAGGGCAGTGTAATGGAGCCGGCCTGCTGATCTAACATGTGGGGTCCACCCTCAGCGATTGAGATCAGTCAGAAAATGGCAGTGTGTTTTCCTATTTCATTGTTTGCTTCAGAGAGAAGGAAGGAATTTGCATACCGTTGTGTACATCAAATTCCAGGACAGAGTAACAGTGCTGTTGGGTGACATGCGAACCAAGTTAGAAAGTTATGTTCTTAGGCAAAAATGTGATGGAAACGTCCGATTATCCACTCTAAGAACTCCTACGGTAAGACATTGGAGAAGGGGAAGTTATTGTCTGCCTCGATCCTACCAAATTTCACAATGAGAAAATAAAAACAGGCTCACTCCAGGAAAGGACTAGAGTTCATCTTTTAATACTGGATATACGGATCATTATTAATCTACAGCCCCTAAAATATGCTTTTGATTAATGAGGACAAGAGATTTCTGGCATGATTTGAAGAAAAAAAAAATAATTGTACCAACTTAGGGGCCATCCTCATGACATTTGCAGCAGATGTGGAAAGATGCTGGGCGTAGAGTCAGGCCAGTGGGTTCTGGCCAGACATGGCCCACTGGGGATGCCTTTCTAATCTTTTCACTTCTCTGAGCCTCAGGGACTTTACAAATTAAAGGGTTATACTAAATGACCTCTAAATACTCTCTAGCTCTAACACCAAAGATTCTACAGAGAAAAAAAAAAAAATATATATATATATATATATATATATATATATATATATATATATATAATAGTTAAAACCTTCAAAAACAAAAATAAAATATTTTTCTTATTTCACAGATAAGAAAAATAGACTAATACCAGAAGTGTTGCAGAAACAGAAGATAGATACGTTCCTGCTCTTAGCTGTGTATTTTACTTTCTTTTAAATTATATTCCAGTGCAATCTTATGAGGGTAATTTGGCCATTTTTTAAAATGCACTTCTTTTGACCTAGCATTTCTAAGAGTTTTTCCTAAAGAAATTATTAATATCACTGGAAAGATGTTTATCATTGCCAATTTTAGAATACTGAAACATTAGAAACAATGTAAGTATCCAATAATAGGGGATGTATTAGATAAAATATGGTATTTATTCAGTGGGACACAACTATTTAATATGGTGGTGTTGAATGGATATTAAAATAATATCAAAGATTTGCATTTATTGAAATGCATGTACTGTTTAAATCTCTATCTATGTATATCTCATCATGGTAAAGGAGCCAGATGGCTTGAGTTCAAATTGTTGTGGTCCAAGTGTGGGTTGGAAAAGAATTTCCAGACACAAGGCAGAAGATAGAGTTTATTAAAGAGAAGGGTCACTGCAAGAACCTTTCTGTGGGCCGACTTCCTGGTAGCCAGGGAAGGTCGACAGTGAGCTTGGGTTGCTTGTCTGTTTTTAATAGCCAGGGAACCTGCAAGACATCTGCTGACTGGGCAGAGTATATATACTTTCAGTGTGCTGAGCGGGAGAAAAACAGGGCAAATGTCTTTCCTTATATGGGATGGGAAAGGGACAGGGCACGCTGCTTGGGAGGGGGGCTCTGTTTCATTGCAATGGTCACATCGTGACAGAGCGATAGGAGTCCTGTAACTGTTTGTCCCAGCAATATTGGCCCTTTGAGTTTATCTTGTTCTTTGTCCTTGGAGCACACCACACAAATCTCTGTCTATCACTAACTAGCCATGTGGCTGTGATCAGCTGTAAACTAAGTATATTAGTTTTCTATGGCTGCTGTAACAAGTTACCACAAACTTGGTGGCTTAAGACAACACAGAGGTATTATCTTACAGTTCTGGAGATAGTCCCCAAATGGCTTTCACTGGGCCAAAATCTCCCCTATGGAGGCTCAAGGGGAGAATCTGTCTGCTTGCCTTTTCTAGAGGCTGCCTGCATTCCTTGTCTGGTGGCCCCTTCCTCCATCTTCAGAGCACAGCACTCCAATCTCTGCTTTTGTCGTCACATCTCTCGGTAGACTCTCACCCTCCTGCCTCCTTTTGAAAAGGATCTTTGTGATTACACTGGGCCCACCTGGATAATCCAGGATATTCTCTCCATCTCAAGATTCTTAGTCATCTGAAAAGTTCCTGCTGCCATGTAAGGTAACAGATTCACAGGTTCCAGAGGTTAGGATGGGGACAACTTTGGAGCCATTATTCTGTCTATCACCTAGGGCTAAAATCAAGATGTCAACAGGGTGGTGGCCCTTTCTGGAGACTCTAAGGGAGAATTTGTCTTCTTGCCTTTTCCAGCTTCTAGAGGCTGCCTGCATTTCTTGGCTATGGTCCCTTTCCTTATTCTTTAAAGCCAGCAACGGCTGGTGGAGTCTTTTTCAGACTGTATCACTCCCACACTGACTTTTCTGTCTCCCTCTTCTACATTTAAGAACCCTTGTGATTACATGGAGCCCAGCCGGGTAACCCAGGATAATTTCCCTATTTTAAGGTCAGCTCATTAGCAACCTTAATTCCATCTGCTACCTTAATTCTCCTTTGATGTGTAACATAACATTACTATGCATTATTAATGGCAATATAGAGTACAACTCTCTTTGCAACATTATTGCAAGCTATTTTTTAAAATCAGTTAAATAAATGAGAGGCAAGAGTTCTTCCACTTAAGACTACTTTTAACTTCTCAGTGGAGGACTATCTTGGATAAATTCAAGATACAGGGAATTACTGCAGAACTTTATAGTCGGAGGGAGTGGGGAGAGCAATAGAAGGATTTAACTTTTGTAAGGTTTTTATTTCTTCATTCTCACCATCAACAGAGTATTGAAAGGGTCAATGAAACAACATCAGGTCTATTACCGTAGCCTTAGCTGGTCTCTATAACCCATCCTACGTACAGTTATCTTCCTAGAGCACAACTTTGCCCATTCCTTTAATAAATGTGTCTATTATGTGCAAAGCATTGTACTAGACTTGGGAGGGGATTTAAAGACAACCAGAATAGCTGCTTTTCGGGTTTCCCTGGTGGTGCAGTGGTTAAGAATCTGCCTGCCAAAGCAGGGAACATGGGATCGAGCCCTGGTTTGGGAAGATCCCACATGCTGCAGAGCAACTAAGCCTGTGCACCACCACTACTGAACCTGTGCTCTAGAGCCTGCGAGCCACATCTACTGAAGCCCGCGCGCCTAGAGCCCGTGCTCCGCAACAAGAGAAGCCACCACAAGGAGAAGCCCACGCACTGCATCAAAGAGTAGCCCCAGCTCGCTGCAACTAGAGAAAAGCCTGCGCGAAGCAACGAAGACCCAACCAGCCAAAAATAAATAAATAAGTGACAGCCATAAAAAAGAATGAAATATTGCCGTTTGCAGCAACATGGACAGACCTCGAGATTATCATACTAGGTGAAGTATGTCAGGCAGAGAAAGACAAGTATCATTTGATATCACTTCTATGTGGAATCTAAAGAAATGATATAAATGAACTTATTTACAAAATAGAAACAGACTCACAGACATAGAAAACAAACTTATGATTACCAAAGGGGAAAGGGGAGGGGAGGGATAAATTAGAAGTATGGGATTAATAGACAAACACTATATATAAAATAGATAAACAACAAGGTCCTACCATATAGCACAGGGAACTATATTCAGTATCTTATAATAACCTATCATGGAAAAGAATCTGAAGCTGTACACCTGAAACTCACACAATATTGTAAATCAACTATAGTTTAATAAATAAAATTTTAAAAAGAAAACAAAATGAGTGAGATTTGGACATGCAGAAATTATAATAATAAACATTTAACGAGTGCTTACTCTGCATCCGGCTCTGCCCTAGTGCTTTGCATATAATAAATGATGCAGCATACACAGTCCAATGAGGCTTCACTATTACCCCTCTTCTGCAGGAGAGTACACTGAGGTACCCAGGATCAAACAGCGTGTCAGAGGTTGCCCAGCTAAGAAGTGGAGACCTGGGATTTGAACCCAGACGATATACGTCTAGCGCCCACACCTTTTGCGTCTCAAGTGAGAGGAGAGAACCTTCCAGGAGGCAGGAATAGCAGAAACAGATAGGAGAGCAGAGGTACAAACATAAGGGGAAGGGAATAATGTCAGGTAGGTACTTTGAATGCCAGACTAAGGGCTCTGAACTTGACTTAGGAGGCTTTGGGGCACCAAAGATTCTTGAAAATGGGGCTTTGTCATGGGATTCTGTGGACTTCCAGGTACTGCAGGGATGTAGGGAATTACCATTGAAAGCATGGTCCATTCCTCCAAGACAGTGTGCTGCTCTTCCCCTCCTAAAGAACAAATCACTTTCTACCTAGTACTCAAGTTGTGGTGTATAGACTAGAGGCTCCAAGGAGGAGCCTCTCATTCTCATTTTCCATCTCCCATGGCAACTGGCGGAATGCACACTTTAGGCACTTGGGTATTTGTGGAATGAGTAGATATTATACTAGGTTTTTCCATATCAAATTGCCAGTATTTGTCCCTTTTTGACCTACAAAAATGGCAATTAATTATGGTTTCAACCTATTTTAAGGTATTTAATTAAAATACACAGAGATTGACTAATATTAAAATTCAAGTACACCACTGTTAAAGACATCAAAGTAGGCATTAGAAAATGTGTACGGGACTATTGTTTGGTTACAAACAATGTTGTACAGAATTTAAACCAGAATATATGTATATGTATGTAAATATTATACTATATTGTATATATACACATATATTGGCTTGGCCAAAAAGTTCATTCGGGTTTTTCCATAAGCTCTTAGGGAAAAACTCAAATGAACTTTTTGGCCAACCCAATACATATATTGTACATATATGTATCTGTAATATACATATATATTAGCATATTGTAGAATATGTGTAGAGAGAGCGAGAGAAAGAGACATAAAGCCCTGTCTACAGGTTATTTATGGAAGGAATATCATGCAGGCAATCTGATCCTGAGGTCAAATCAGAAGCACAAATTCCATTCAAATCAGGTTTATAAACTTGAGGGAAAGCTCAGTACAGTAGATCAAAAATGAGGGGGAAGAAAGAGAAACAAGAAAATTAGATAAACTTTATCCAGTAGTTGATGTCTGATACAGTGTTTCATAGAGGATTCTTTCTCCATGGTAAGAAGTCATTTTTAGCTACTTTCAACCAAGAAGTTAGGAAATTTTAATAGTTAGGTCTGTGTCACATTAGAGATGATGTCACCAATCAGAGGAAAAAGAGGAGCTGACGTCAGTGTCCCTCATAAAGCCAAAGAGATCTGCCCGCCCGGGAACCTTCTTGCTGACCAGGGCTGCTTCCACAGAGGGTCAAGCACCAAAGCTAAGCCCCCAAGGGTGGCCGTCATTTGTACAGCTTACGTAATGGCAGTGAACAAGTGACTCAGACAGCATGAGTAAAGTGTGTAGCGTGCAGCCCAGACTTCGCAGCCACCGCCAAATTTCCAGTGAGGAGTTTATATGTACACAAGAATCACAGTTCAAGGAGAAGGGGAATTTAAAGTAGATGGAAACACAGCTCAAAATCCTGCCCAGCAGGTCTCTTATTCCATATGTTTGCTTAGTTAAATTGAACAGGAGATTGTAAGAGACGATTTATTCCTGAAAGCAGCTCAGACCTGCTTGTTGCTTGCTGACTCTCCTGAAACAGACCTATTAGTGGGAAAGATCGTTCCTAAAGAGTCTTTGCAAAATGAAGTGCTCTGAACTAAATATTCAGTAGAGATAATTATTTCCAAGGTAGAGGAAGTAGAGAAGCTGGACTAGACTGTGAATCACTTAACTTTCTATTTGCACACAAAGAATCCTCGCTTCCAAGGTCTGAAAGCAGAGCCAAATTGAAGGGCAAAAGTTCCCCCTAAATTCAAACAACTTTGATCAAATGGCGTCAGGTGTTATCTTGCGTTTACAAATCACTGGGAAATTCTGTTACAAATCTCAAACGATTTAACTTTTCTAACACCATAGTCAGAAAAAACTCAGCCTCTAGTCTTTAAACTTCATAATCAGTATGGATGTTACCCCTCAGATGCTGATCTTATAAAGTGGAATCTACCATGTGCTTCCTAATATAAGCCCCCTTAACAGCACCTTTTGAAGATCAACCTCCCACCCTGACCAAAACCACACATACAAGTACCCTCAACCTCTCTTTAAATCTCTCAATTTTGTGTCTGTGGAAATATAGTACATTCCTAATAGAATTGTTCTTCCTTTTCTCCAGGTTCTCAGGAGTTTTCTTTTCAAGGGAAGAGAGATTTGGGGGATCAGTTCTCTTAGCTGGGGTATCTTGCAGAGTCTTATCTTCAGTTGCTTGCAATCCTACAAAGCATGGTGACCCCTACCGGGCACCCCAGTTCGTTACTCTTGTTTTGTTCCCTCCCCTCAATTCAGTTCCTCCTGCTCTAACATAAGAGAGACTGTTTTTCTAGAAGCCCTTCTTTCTGGGAGACCTCAGAAACCCCAAGGACTCAGGAAAGCCATAGAGCACAGACTTGTAAAAGGAGACGCCAATTCTAAGGTCTTAGAACCCTCTCCCCTGATTTTCAGGCTACTGGATACCTCATTTCCTGTTCAGATTTCCGTTGGGGCTAAGAGGTCTGGACAAGCGCCCTTTTCCTGGCCTTTATAACTTTCCTCTTCTCTGTTTCTCTCTGCTCCAAAGAGCTTTTCTTCTCCTTTAGTGATAAAATAATGATATAGCCACCCTTCTGGAAGAATGCCTGGAACTCTATGAAATAACATACCCACCTCCACACTCGGGCTCCCCACCTCTCTTACCTTTCTTCTGATCATCTAACAATATATGTTTACTCAATGTTTTTCCTCCCCACTCTCCCAAAACTGTAAGCCGCCTGAGGGTGGGGACTTGTCTTTTATTGCTGTGTCCCCAGAGGCCAATACACACATATTGTAGGCAATCTATAAATGTCTGTTGAATGAATGAATAAATGTGACTAGATTGGATGATATAAATGAAGAGAGTGAAGAACAAACTTACATAAAACAACTTTTCCAGTACTTTTTCATGTAACAGTGTGATGAATATCTGGCAAAGGGTTATAGAATTACCCAATGGGTGTTAAAACTGTCAAGGACGTTCTGAACCCATCCCTCAATAAAGCAGGGAAAAAAGGGACTTTTGCTTTCAGACATATAGTGTAGCCTGACTTTCTTTGCGGGGATTTTTTTATTTTTTAAAGAAATAATCTTTAGACAAATATGTGAAGCATTGTTATGTAAAACAGAGAATATGGAGTAATATTATCAAACAATGAGTTTTTCTTTCTTTGAATACCTCAACCACCAACAACCAGATATACCTCTTAAAGTAATTTGATTATCTTTCTGGAGAAAAGTCACTTTCACCAAAGATCATATGAAGAGTACATGTGACTTTTTAAGCAATATCCTTTAAACTATTGGCTACAGAATCATACGGTACTTTCTAAAAGGTTCAGAACTAGTCAGAAAGCTTGTTTCTCTAAAAAAATGAAAGAAGAGGGAAAGGAAGAAGAATATGTTACAACCTCATTTAAGCTTCCAGAATGATTCACCTCTTATAATTTTATTTCTCCATACACTGTCAATGCCACACTACAGTGTTTGATGTACTCAGGATCAAGGAATCTCTTGTTAAATCAAAAGCTGATAAGGGCATTATAAATGTAGCTGCATTCAAATTTACTAACCTATACAGCAGGGATAACTCTGCTCTGGATTCAATTTTGCATATTAAGTATGAGTTGCACTATTGGAGCTGGCACTGATCCTCAGGCTTATTTCTACCCACTGATGGGGTTTTGATTGCAAGATTCAATGACATCAACACTCCAACCAGTGGAGGAAAGCCTTTCACACGAGGCAGAACACAGCTGCTCCAGTGTCCTGCTCTTCCCGCCTGGAATTCCAACTTTCTTTTGAATTACCAGGCACCATTCCGTTGCTTTCTCCTTTATGCTTCAGTAACACTTTCACAAATCTCTCTAGAGCACCTATCACAGTGTTTTGAGATCAATAATTTTCATCCAGGATCACTGCTAGCCCATAGGGCACCTTTGTATGAATTAGAAAAAGACACCCATTCCTCTGGGAGAGTCAGAGAAAGATGGGATAACACCAACTATGTATTTTTATAAAGTTCCGGAGAAAAATTAGGGCAGAGAGGACACTCATCTTCCCTATTCCTGTGCCCACACTTCCACCACAAAATAGGAGAGGGATTCGTCAACAACAATATTTTTCATTGCTTAGTTCAATTGCGAGATATAACACTATCTTGTTAACAATAGTGAAAGTTTTCCTGTAAAGACCGAATGTCTTCCAGAATAAATGGAACCCGGTCAACATTTTGCATGAAAGAGATTTTTTTAGAGACAAGACATGATTTTCAAGTGTGTGCCCTGCTGGTTGTCAGCTATTCAGTGACCTCTCACTGTTTTGGACCTGGTCTTCTATCTTGGGCGTTCCACGAAAACAAGAGGGAAAAATGGAACGGTGCTTTTCTCTTGTGCCTGAGACTGTCTAAAAATACCCTTGATCTATTCTCCCTCCTGCACACTCTTCGGAACGCGGAGAGGGAATGAAGAGAGGCGTGAGAAGGGGGCTGAGAGGCATTTCCTACTGGGATCTCAACAATATCCTGACAACACGGTCTGGATGCCTTGGAATACTGCTTGCTTTTCTCCTTGATCTTGGCCAGTAATGGTGATAGCCACCAACGTGTACTCTCTCTGGAGAGTCCTCTTCTCAGTAGGCTAAAGGCTTACCCCGACCAAGGGGAGAGCTGCACAAGCTCTTCTAGTCCCATTTTCTCAACCAAGCTTGAAGCACTTTGATATATACTAGTATGCATACTAGTATGACCAGGAGTGCCTGTTTCAGGGAATCTTAGGTTTTAACCCTAGAGATAATCTATCTCAGTGTTTTCAAACTTCTTCGACTTCACCTCATAGTAAGAGGTGAAGCATTGCACCTCTCATTGCAACGTTGTACACACATAACTATATAAACATAGGTTTATATAGTTTATATAAACTATAGTTTATGTGTACACACATAACTATATAAACGTAAGTTTAACTAAAAAGCTTTTCTGGAAACAATATTTAGTCATATGACATGCAATGCACCCTAATATTTTCTATGCTATTATATATATATATATATTTTAATTCTGATCACAACTCACTAGATTGATTTCATGATTCACTAATGGGCTGGGGCCAACAGTTTGAGAATCACCGATCTACTTTAATCCCCTACGTTGTAGAGCAGGAAATCAAGGTCAAGAAAGGTTAAGCAATCTGGACAAGCTTACAGAGCCACTGCCTGCTGGCAGAACCAGGGCCAAAACGCAGGTAGCGAAATCATCTAACTTAGCTAATTATTAATGATAAACACTCTTCTTGCAAAAGGATGAGCAAGTGCTGTGCTAGTACTGTGAAGGGTGCGTGATGTTACAAAACACATAGATCTTCTTTTTGAACAGTGGAAAATTAAAGTCGCTCAAAGAAGAACTAAATAGAATGTCACCCCCCAAATCCTCACACACATATCATTTTTCAGTCGCAAACTCCAGTTGTCTAGAGGGCTAAGTCTTTCTACATATTTAAACACACACGTCTGTGTGTGTGTGGGGTGTGTGTGTGTGTGTGTGTGTGTGTGTGTGTGTGTGTGTGTGTAGTGGGTTTGTTTGTTTTACGAATGTTTTAAATTACATCTGCTGCTTGGCTCCAATTTGCTGGCTCATGTACACTTCCTCTCACTGAAATCTATAATGCAATAGAAAAAACCCCGAGCAACCAGTCCTTCCAAAGATCTTTAGTGAAGCCTGCTTGGTCAAAGAAGTGCCAGTGGGCATCTCTGTGATCTCAGTTACACTAGGGGACTCTATGGAGGTATGAGTAAGAGGGTGGGCTGCAGCTGGGATCTAGAGACATCTGGTAATAGTACGAGTCTAGAACAGGCTCAGCAAAGCTCAGCAACCTCACAGCCCATCATTATTGGATGGTTTACCCTCAAGGGCTGCATGCACAGTAACTGCAGTTGACTCTGACCTCATTACCTCTCTAAGAGTAGTATTTCCATTAAGATAAGTTAGTCTTTAAAAACAAAGCCCTAAATTTCAGCAACCAGCATACTTTCCTTCAATAAGGCTTGCGTGCCTTCCTGTTCCACCTATTTTTATCCTGGGGTTTTTTCGTTTTTTGTTTTTTTTTAAAAAAAGCCTACTCCAGCCAAAGCAAATACTATCTCCATCTCTCTCATTAGAAGGAAGACTGGTCTCCAGCCTGCCCAGGATACGGAACTGAAGATGCAGCGGGCTGATTTTGCCCGTGGCTTTTTTTTTCATTGATATGGTACCTGTTCCTTGGTTCATGTGTCAGCTGATGAAGGCAGCAATGACCTTTTCCAACAATTGGCCTCTGTCTTTACATTGGCTTTCTGCACTTGACTGGGAGCCATGAAGATCACCTTAAGGGCACCTTTCAACCTATTCCTGTGAAATGGCAACAGAACAGAAAATGACACAGAAGTAAAGGGACACTGAGGAATAGATACAGGTCCTTTTAGCTTGTGAATGTGAAAATGTCACAGGTCCCTTCTGAGCATGTTCCAGCTGGAGGCAAAAAACCACTTTGGGATAAACATGTGGACCACATGTGCAGAAGCACTGAAAATTAGGTATGAAAGTTATCTATGCAAAATTACCACAAAAATTCCTGCTGTGATCATTATGAAATTACCTTGGAGTGTGGATTTCTGGCTCACTTTCCAAGCCACGCAACTTCTTTAATAAAACCCCTAGGCAACATTATACCCTCTCCCGTTGGTCTTACCTCAGCATAGCACAGTAAATGTCATGTCTCTTCCAAGCCCTAAATGCTAGGACAACTGTGTAAGAAATGATTCCCTTTTGGCGGGATAGGAATAATAAATCAGAGGGTTTGATTATAATCTTTAAAACTCAATTTTTAAAAACTGGTATGTTTCTGTACTTTCTAAAGACAGACATCTTAAATAGTGCTTACATTTGTTTTGGCAGACACATGGGTGACTCTTGCAATGGGCAGTCTTCCATATCCGTACTTATGACAAATATGTCAGAATGTAATCCATCCCAATGTCTATGAAGGGATCAACATTTACAGCTTATCATTTCCCTCTCATTATGTTGCTTTATTTCTTTTCAAAGACAGACGTAGAAATTGCCATGAGATGGAGAATAATCAATACTCAGAAGAAAACATAATACCAACTCTTCTACCTGAATAAAAGTATGGTATCTGTAATGTTTGTTTCATTTCTCACCTACTCTTTGAGTGATGCAATGTAACTCATCACAACTCAATACAATCAAGGAGGTGGCATTTCACAGGAATGACTACTAGTATGGAGGAGAGGAGGTCCCAGAGGTCAGATCCGCTACTGATGACAGTAGCAATTCAGTGACATTAAAAAAAAATTAAGGGACTTCCCTGGTGGCGCAGTGGTTGAGAGTCCGCCTGCCGATGCAGGGGACACGGGTTCGTGCCCCGGTCTGGGAAGATCCCACATGCCGCAGAGCGGCTGGGCCCGTAAGCCATGGCTGCTGAGCCTGCACATCCAGAGCCTGTGCTCCGCAACGGGAGAGGCCACAACAGTGAGAGACCCGCGTACCGCAAAAAAAAAATTAAGTACCATTTCCAAAAGGATAGTTACCTTTAAAGAAATAATATTTTTTTTTGTTGACTTTAATGCTCTAGTTCATCCCCAACAGATAGATGCAGTGAAGAGCCTGTATCTGTACTGTGAACAATACACTTCCTTTAATGTCAGTCCCGGGTGAAATGAACCCAGCCAGGAAGAGCACAACAATCTCTCCAATTTTAATAATCAACAGTTCTCCAAAAAGCAGACTTGTGATTGTTGTTATCCCAGCAAGTTGGTCATTTACAAATGGATTGTGTCCAAAAATTTCAACTGTATATTTGGATTACAGAGTGTCAAGTATAGGTGCTCGTCTAAGCAATATAAAACTGATAGGTTCCCGGAACAACCCATAGACATCTGTTTCCTTCATGTTTTGCTGATGGTGTTGGGAGAGACAAAGAAGGATGGAGGATTCAAAGAGTAGTAGTCACACCTGGGAAGACAATTTGTGGCACAAGACCCCAGAACAATCTCCTGATGATTTCTACCACTTCCAGAAGGGAAGGCAGGAAGGAGTGAAAGAAGGAAAGATGGAAAGAAGGAAGGAAGGGAGGAAAAGAAAGAGGAAGGAATAACCATACCAGCCATGGTCCAACCAAGAAACAGAAAGCACTCGGAGTATTCTGACTTCTCAAGAAACAAAAATGCTGAGTAGCTACTAAGAGGTAGTGAGGCAACTCAGAAATTAGGAGCAGAAGGAAGTTACTACTATCCCTGGAATGGAGGGTCAAAAAGAGGAGGTGGTGTTAGCAGAAGCCAGAAGCCAGATCACCCTGTGGAAGCTGGAACCACAGTGGGCCTGTCCATTGAGGACTGGAGCCATGGAGGAGCTGCCATAGCTGCCATCAGAGAAGAATCTATGGATTCAGGGAAGGACAGAAGAAATACCGTGGCTTCTCCCTTTCTCCCACCATGATGCCTTCCATTGACCTAACCCAGCCAGAAACCAGCTGACACAGGATCCTAGGAAATTCAGCCTGCAGAGATCAGCCTCCTGTGATGCAGAGCAGGGAAGGGCAAGGAATGGATCTGAGGATTCACAAGCCAGACCCGACACACTACCCAATTAACTAAAAAGAAAAGGAAAAAATCTAATCCCAGTCCTAGAAGATTCAACAAGAAGGGGTTGCAAATGGTATTAGCTCTGAGAACAAGGATCACGCATGATCTACATAGAAAGTGAAATTAAGATACAACAAAAATAACACTACAAGACATCAATATGAAGGATGCCACAAGAGAAACCAGGACACCTGCCAAATGAATGATCATGAGAGAGGAGAGACCATGTTGACCTGGAAATGACTGGGTTCTTCTTCAGAAAGAAGGAAAATCAGTATGAAATCAAGGCTTCCAGGGCAGAGCAGGCACCATCTATGGAGAAAAACAGGAGTTTTACTGGGTCAAACACCACATACCTGCAGTCAAAAGATAAGTGAAACCCGGGGAAAGGCACTGGACTCCTCGGTGGGGGAGGAGAGCAGGTGAGTGACTCATGATCTTACCAGGATGGCCCTAGTCTAGGCTGGAGCCACACTGTGTTTAATGACTAGGTGTCATCACATTGTAAAGTCTGACAATGAATGGAAAGACAAAAAGAAGCTCTCAGGGTGGCAGGTTTCCGCAAAGGTTCTGGCTCTAAAGCGGAGGAAAGAGATAGTAGAGACTAACACCTGCGGCCAAGAAACTGCACAATAAACCGTCTACCACTCTCCACTCTCCCCCAACCCTGCCCCCCTCTCCCCACCGCCAGCAGGCTGCAAGCTACTCGGGGAGGAATTGCACCTCATTTGTCTTAGTAGTTCCGGGGCTTCGAACAGTGTCTAGCACACAGTAGGTGATCATCGCATAGTGGTTAAACGAATGAATGGGCCGAGGGTGCAACCTGGGTACACTGGGAGAGCAGAAGAACCGCAGAGGACACGTGACCAACGCTCTGAAGTGACGTGGCAGCATGCTGGCCTGCTGGAAAACCCCAGCGGCAGCCAGACCAGTGTGGGCAGCTGCAGTCAGAAAATGAGATGGTTCTTTGGAGCAAATATGCAGTCATAAATAGCACAGGCCTATGCAAATGGCCTCAGCTGCCCAGCAAAGGACTGGCGCGCATCTGGCACACAACACGTTCCTGCCACCCAAATTCTGCCTGGCTAATCCCACAGCTCACAGAGGGGCGGGGGCTGCCATCCAGAGGGGAGACCCACTGAGTGGGGAGAGGATGGTCACCACTGTAGTAAGCCTTCGTAAGACTGCCCCTAACAATTGCCCTAAAGAGCCTGTGCTTCCAGTATTACTGCCTGTGGAGGTGACCACTGAGCTGGTTTCAAAGACGCATTAAGAAATCACCAATAACCAATGTGTACAGTTGTTAGGTACCATACAGCAGCTCTAATGTAGGAATTTTTAGAGTGACCTTCTATGTCTAAGTGTACCAGACCTTCTCCTTTTGAGGGGTGCTTTAGCAGAGAAAATGGCAACATGCTATCGTTTTCTGATTTGTATTGTCTCCCTAAAACCTGTCACCCAGCCCAGGATGAGTTGAGGCCCTTAACAAAACCAACGAGAAAACAATGCTATTTATTAGCCTTTTAAGGGAAAGAACCACACCCGATTTGTATTTGTCCCAAGTTCCCTTTCCCATAGTCAAGAATCTAGCCCAGTGCCTGCTTGTCCCAGAGACTCAAATATTTGTTGAATGAAATAGTCCCTTCAGAGAAGTTATAACAATTCTCTAAATTAAATTTTGAAAGAAATTGAAAACTACCAAATACATTAATTATAATAACAATACTACCACCAACGGCAATTAAAATATATTGAACACAGTTTGTTCCAGGGACCATGCTAACCTATGAAACAGTTGACACACTACCTGGCACGCTCTCCAGCTAGGAGCAGAAACTGCTGGTGGATGTAATCAAAGCCTCAATCTTTTTTTAATTTATTTTTTCCCCACCTTCCACAAAAGATTTGTGGTGACCTATAAGATACATACATCAAATAAGATATTTAAAGTGTTCTAGTTTCTGGGGGCTGCCATAACAAAGTACCACCAGTTAGGTGGCTTAAATAACAGAAATTTCTTGTCTCTCAGCTCCAGAGGCTAGAAGTACGAGATCAGGTTTTGGCAAGGTTGGTTCCTTCTGAAGGAGCTTGGGAAGTGTCTGTTCCAGGCTTCTCTCCTTATTTCTGGTAGCCCCTTTGCTTTTGACAGCATAATTCCATCTTCACATGGCATTCTTCTGGTGTGCATGTCTGTTTCCAAATTTCCCCTTTAATATAAGGACATCAATCGTATTGGATTAGGGACCCACCTTACTCTAATATGACTTCATCTTAACTGATTACATCTGCAATGATCTTATTTCCAAATAAGATCACATTCAGAGGTACTGAGGGTTAGGACTTCAACACATGAATTTTGAGGGGATACAATTCAACCCATAACAAAAAGGGAAATGAAGAAAGCATGGGGGAATTCTCAGCAGACGGAACACACACAGTTATCTGTTCATCCTCCTAAAACCTCACTAAATTAATTAAGTGAAAATAAAAAGTTATTTATCCATGTGCAGAAAGAAGCTCCAGGGAAGACAACAGTCGATAGGAGATGGAGGGTAGATAGCAGAGAGAGGAGAGGGAACTGACCTGGCAGAAAAGAATGAAGTTACAACTCAAGGCCAATAAAATGTGAGGCATTTTATCACTCCACAGCATTCCAGAGACCCTGTACTGGGAGGTGCCAGATGCCGGGGAAGGCAGGGGTCAGGCGAGATGCTCGACACAGACGTGGGTTTACAGTCTGGATTCAGAGGCACTGGGCCTCTTCCCCACCCCACACAGCCAGATGACCATGTTTCCCAAGCAGCCTCCTAAAAGAACCAGGAGATTTATTTTTGGAGAGATCGAGATGGAAAGGCCCAACTCAGAGGACACCAGGCTTATCAGAGGGCTGGGATAGGGGATAGGCACAGAGCTAAAACCAGGGATATTAGTGAAAGCCCATAGGCCCTGTGAACTATCAGTCCCCTTCCCCTACCCAGATCTTAGAACACCTGCAACTGGAAATATAAATACAAAGACAGGAGGCTGGAAGATTCTACACTTGGAGACCCAAACAGCATCAGGGGAATATCTTGTGATGATATTTAAGTTTCCCCAACAAAAGATTGTCTTCATATCTGGCTATACTGTAGTGATTCCTACCAGTCACCAATTCTTGCCTGTGTTTATAGAACTTAAGTGAGATTTTAACATCTCACTCTTAAATACAAAAGGACAATCAGACACTAGAAGAAAACCTATGAAAGCTGGACATGACATGAATAAACAAAGGCACCAGGAGGAAACAGAGAAAATGAAAGGAACCAAAAAACATTTTTTAAAAATCAGTAATTAATATCCTCAGGGAGATTAAGAACAGAATTTGATAGAAAGAAAACAACTGGAGAATAAGTAAGGCTTCTTGGCAATTAAAAATATAACAAATTAAGACTCATTCAAAACATTAGAAGATAAAGACAAGAAAATCTTTTAGAAAGTAGAACAAAGTGTTGAAGAGTTAGAAAATAGGAAAGAAGAGATAAGGAAATAAAGAGATGAGAAAAGAAAAGGATCAATTTGGAATTCTAACATCTGCATAGTAGGAGTTGCCAAATAGTAATAAGAGAAATGGAGGAAAGAAAATTATCAAATAGCAATAATAACAGTAATAAAAATTATCAAGGAAATTTTTCTGGAACTGAAGGAAACATGTCTCCAGGTAATAATGATCCACTGAAAACCTAGCACGACAAATGAAATACTCACAACCAAGGCTCATCATTCTGCAATTTGAGACCTCCAGAACTAAAGAGGAGACCTAAAATTTCCCAGAAAGACAATACAGGCCACATAGAAAATATTGGAAAGAGAATGACACTGCAGGTAACGTAGTGTAGTTAAGAGTATAAACTCTGGAGACAGCTACCTGGACATGTAACCCAACTTATTAATTGTGTGACTTTGGGTAAGTTACTTGACCTCTTTTGCCTCCATTCTCCATCTCTAAAATAGAGATAACAAGAATCCTTCCGTATATATGGGCTCTAGAAGACAGACCCCAAGGGGAAAAAATTGAATTGATATAATTGAGTATATAGAAAATATTATTGATAAGCATGCAGTAGAGACAGAGCATTCAGGGGAGTGGTTGATGAAATAAAAATTTTTTTAGGCAGGACAAAATAATTTTTAAACATAAAATCTCTCTCTGCCCATTTGAGCCACTAACCCCCTCCTCTGCATTACACATTAACTAGATCCCGTTAGAAGACATAGGAATTCATACACACACACACACACACACACACACACACACACACACAATTTTCTCCTGGCGCCAGCAAGGTAACTCCTTAGGAGATAACATTCCTTTCTCAATCCTGTAAGGGGTCAGAATAATCCACTACTTGCCTTGTTGGACTATGTAAACTGTCAATATGTTACTTTGATGTATAACCCTTTGTCTCGAAAACTTATATAACTGTGCCTTGACCTCAAACAGGCGGAACAGTCCTCAGGGCTTTCTGAAAGACTGTCTCCCGGGTTATAATCCTCAAGTTGGCTCAAATGAAATTTTCTGTTTCTTTCTTAGATTGACTACTGATTAATTTTTCATTGAAGGGAGGGAATGTAAAAACAGAAAATCAGGCAGATTCAAAAGAATAAGCAGCTTTCAACTCCAGGAAAAAAAAAAGGGGACAAGTCATAGTCATTCATACAAGAAAGGGGACATAGTCATAGTCATTGCTTGCTCAGAAGCAAATAAGATTTGTATAGGCAAAATGATGTAAATGCTAACTAAAAATTGTGATATTACTGACTTAGGGAAATAGGGAGAAGGGAAGGGGTAAGACTAGAGTGGAGAGAGAGAGCTCAGTCCTCATTTACCAAGATGTTAAAGTCAATAGTTCATATATAAAACTGACAATTAAAGAAATAGCAAGCAGAACAAGTTATTTCTAAACATGGAGATAAACACCTGGGGATGCAGCTAAAAGAGCTGAAGGTAATTTCCTCTGAGAAGTGGGACTGGTGGGCTGGGGAGAGACAAAACAGGAAATTTCTAGTTTTTCATTTAGTACTATTTGACTTTTTAAAATCACATATATCTGTTACTTTGATAAAAATTAAATTTTAACTTAAAAAAAGAAAGAATAGAGGGAAATAACTCAAATATTAGTAGCGGTTATATGTGGCTAGTATGATTACGAATGATTCTAATTTCTTTCGGGATTCTTTTCTATATTATCCAATTTTTTAATAAATAATATGTATTACTTTTATAATTTAGAAAGTACATTTTATTTTTAAAATGAAATAAAAATAAGTGAAAAGAAAGTTTGTGTAGTTTGATGTAGCTTAAAAAATGATTTTCCAAAAAAGGTAAAATCATGACTCCTATAAAAATATAAAATGACACATGTCAAAGATTAATTAAATGAGGGAACCAGTAAGATATTACAGCTGGTTCAAAGGAGAAGTCAAAGAACTACAAACTACAAATGCAATAAAAACTGTTGAAATGAATTTGCAAAAAGTGGTTTCTCCATAGAGCAAGAATCAATTACATTCTACAGACAAACTATTTATATTTTTATGGAAAAGAATTATTCACATTCCTATCAGTTTTCTATAAATTTTTAAGGAGTTGTAAAATAAGCCTAGTCAAAGATAAACAGGGATATACATTCCTATAGGATCAGATAATCCCAGAGGTTTTAGTGTTCCTTTGAAAGGATATCCAGTAATCGCTTTTGCCCATTTGAAAGTCTCAAAATTTTTCCTTACATGTAGTTAAGGGCTAATTAGTCTACAGAATCTTGTGTCACAAAGTCTCATATGATTATTCAAAAGTGGGATGCAAGTTTGGTTTGAGTTCATAGAAGACAAAGTGAAAAAGAAAAGGTTTTAAGTTTACTGGGGTGCCCAGTGGGGCTTAAAATGTTTTGAAACTGAAGAAATTTCATTTTATCTATTTAACTGCTGGCAAAACTTTTCTCTGAAGAAAAGATCAATTTGCCTTTGTAGTCTGCTTCCTTTGTTTGGGTAAAAATTACCAAAATGATCCCTTTATCCAAATGTAAAGCAATACCCACTCATTGTTTTAAAACAACACCCTGTGAGGTTGCCATTAACTCTGAGTGCTGTTCGATTAAGTGGTGTGTTTAGGGAGGGAAATTGGATTCATTTTAAGTAATATCATGTTATTGGAGAATTTTTAAATTATAATTCCTTTCTATATGGGTTTAGAATAAACTATCTCTGAAAATTGGTTTTGGGGATGGATGTCTGTCTTCTTGTACAAGTATTTGCTCCTGTGAGAGATAAGATTGGATGTTGCCAGGAGGCCTATCCTTCTGACCTCTTTATGCCAGATTGTGAAAAGGGACTAAACTTGTCTAGACTGAATTTACAAGGGACACACACACTGTTCTTAAAATGACCCAGAATTTTATCATTTTACCCTTCCCCCCCTCCACATCTCCCCTAATTCAGGTATATCACAATTTTTAGATATAATCAATTATTGGGATTTCCTTATTCAAGCCAAAAAAGCAAGACCATATACTGCAGGTGCATATTTCCCTGTTCCTGTAGTTGATCATCCTGGGACAGGAAGGGAACACACCTCAGACAATCTTTGTGAGCAGAAGGGGCAGAAAATGATCAAGTCTTCCTCTTCCCAGAACAAACCTCAGGAACTGTGTTCTTTTTCATATGTACAAGGAAAAATTAGAACTTGAATATCTATCAATGAAGGATTGGTTTAAAAAATTCAGTTATAGTAAATCCAAACAGTAAAGTACTATGTAGACATTAAAACAAATGTAGAAGTTATCGTTGAATTGACGTGGAAAGTATTTTTCTCACATGCAAAGGGTAGGCAGTATAGAGCTGGTGCAGCTGCTCAAAGAACCAACCACCTTCCATCTCCCCAGACCATCATCCTCCATGTAAGGTCACAAGATGACAGCTGTCCTTCCAGGCTTCACATCTAAGCTCCAGGCAGCGTGAAGAAGGAAAGGCAAATTACGAAAAGCATAGACCAGCTGAATCTTTCTTTTTCTAACCAAGGAAGATGACAGTGCTTCCAGAAGGTCCTCCCCATGTACACTTCTGCTTATACTTCACTGCCAAAATTGTGTCCATTACTGTTGTGACATGATTAGCTGCAAGGGAGGCTGTGTGATTTGATTTTCAGTTGGACACTGTTGTTGTTTTGAATGCAGTCAATGGTACAGACCAGGTACCTGGCAGTGTCTGCCGCAGGAGTGTATCAAAAGAACGTACACCAAACAGTTAACAACGTTTGTCTTTAGAGATAGTATTCTAAGTGATCTATAACCTTCTCCTTTATGTTCTTTTGTATCATTTGGAGCTTTATCATTCTGTATTATTAGAAATCCAGAACCTCAGGTCCCACTACAGACCTACTAAATCAGAAACTCTGGGACTAGTAATCTACTACTAGGTTTACTACTTCTCAAGGTGATTCTGAAACTCTGGGAAGATTGAGAAAGAGTGTACTATATCACTTTTCAAAATTAGCAAAAAGAAAAAGATATTTGCATTTTGAGAGAAAAAACTTGTGACAAGTTAAGGATATCACTCAAGCTAACAAGTGTTTTTCACAGTAGAGCTACAAATACAACCTAATTAATGAATGTGTCAACTCTTTCTTCCTTCTTTTGAATCATTAACATTTATTCTGGCCTTTAGCAGTAAGAGTTTTTCAAAGCTGACATTCAGAAGAAGAAAAAAAAATCAACCTTGTGTTTTGATTAATTCCTCTACATTTTTCGTTTTAATTGTCAGGGGATGTGTAAATGAGTATGTAAAGCTCATAGCACCTCAAATGACACCTCATCAGATTGAAAATAGAAAGTTCCCAGTCACTAGATGGAGAAAAAAATATTTTTGCAAAAGTTTTTGCAAAATTTTGCAAAATTTTTGCAAAATTTTGCAAAAGTTTCACATTCTTAAGAAGATCCTGAATTATATCACTGTAGCCACAATATGTAAGATGTTAATAGACTCGGGCTTCCCTGGTGACACAGTGGTTAAGAATCCACCTGCCAATGCAGGGGTCACAGGTTCGATCCCTGATCCGGGAAGATCCCACATGCCACGGAGCAACTAGGCCCGTGAGCCACAACTACTGAGCCTGCGCATCTGAAGCCTGTGCTCCGCAACAAGAGAGGCCGCGATAGTGAGAGACCCGCGCACCACGATGAAGAGTGGCCCCCGCTTGCCACAACTAGAGAAAGCCCTCGCACAGAAATGAAGACCCAACACAGCCAAAAATAAATAAATAAATAATAATAATTTTAAAAAAAGACTAGAACATCACATAGAATTTTAATGATTAATTTCTTTTATTGTGAGATTTCACACTCAGAACTAGGATCTGAGTCAAAGCACAAATTTCCAGGTAAGACACCCAGGGCCTGGGGAAAGTCGGCCCGCATAGAGATGTTCCTGACCTCTCTTCCTGTGGTTTGTCTTCTGGGTATCAATGAATCTTCAGCCACCTATGTGACCATTACACATACTTCATAAATACAAAGTGCTCTCGAAAAATTCCAGTGTCACAAACATCCTTGTGGAAATTATGCCTTCCAATGTTTGCTTCTTGTCTTCATTTTTCTAAAATGAAATAAAACATTCTTATATGTTCACAGAGATTTAGACTCCTGAGTGGTATGACTGACAGTACTCTTAAATATTTCCAAATTTGAGTGGACAGAGGCAAAACAAGGCAGGAAAGTTGACGATGGATAAAGTTAAAACTAAAGATGTCTCACTGTAGAGAACCATTTGAATCTCTCTAAGACCAGCTGACAAATATCTAAATACAAATTAGGCCCTTTTGCCTTGTAAGTTGTTTATACTTTTTTCTATAGTTTGACTGAATGAGGGCATCATTCATGAAGAGTAGATCAGTCATAGATTAAGGAAAAGAGAATCACAGTGGCAAATGCTGGCAGGTTCACATCACCCCTTTGAGAAACACCATTCCAGGGGCAACCAATCAAGCTTAATAGTTAAGTATGTGGGCTGTGCCATGAAGCAGCCTTAGGGGTCAGAGGTTTGAACCTCATGGCTACTAGCTGCTACTGCAGTGTGACTTTAGGGCATTCCACTGGCCCCTCTATATGTCGGTATCATCATCTGTAAAATGGGAATAACAGGCCAATTCTGGGGATGAAATGAGTACCATATGCTAAGTTGTGTTGGAATGGTGCTTGGCACATGGTCAGCCCTTGATATCAGCTGTTGTCATTATTATGTCTGTATAGTTATTTCAATATCAAATAATGCTTTTTAATAAATGCAATTTGAATGCATTTAAATACTTCATATCATTTAATACTAAATTAAAATCAATTTAATGAGAGTTTAATTTTTTTAAATTATGCTCTCCTTTGAGGCCACTGGATTCTCTTGAACATGACCCCTTTCCTCCCCCTATTCCTTAGATTTTCTAGAATCTGAAGCCTGAAATAAAGCTGAGTAAAGCTTCTATGGGCAAGTTGGGGAGACCAAGAAAGAAACACACGAAACACACCTACTGTGGCAGACACACCCTAAGGTGACCTCAGTTAGTCACTTCCCCATATAATCCCCTCCTCTTGAGGGTGGGAGGCACCTGTGACTTGCTTATGATCAATAGAATAGGGTAATAGAATATGTCCCTCCCATGACTGGAAAGAGGAGAGAGAGTGAGAAAGAGAGCATAAGAGAGTGAGTAACTCCATCTGGAGCCACAGAGAGACTCTCTCCAGCCAGCCTTGAAGAAGCAAACTTCCCCATTGTGAACTGCCTACAGAGAGGACCACGGGCAGGGAACTGCAGACAACCTCCAGGTGCCAGCCAGTAAGAAGCCAGAGCCCTCAGTCCTGCAGCCACAAGGAAGTGAATCGTGACAACAACCCAAATGAGCTTGCAGCAGATTCTTTCCCCGAGCCTCCCAAATGAGAACACATCCACCAACACTTTTATTAGAGCCTGTGAGAACAAGCAGGGGGCCCAGCTAAGCCATGCCTGGACTCCTGACCCATGGAAACTGCAAGATAAAAGTATGTATTGTTTTAAGTTGCTAAATTTGTGGTAATTTGTTACACAGCAATAAAAAATAAATACACCTGCCTTCACCTGTGACTCTCATTATGGGTTAAATTGTGTCCCACCAAAAGATGTTGAAGTCCTAACCCCCAGTACCTGTGAATGTGACTTTATTTAGAAATAAGATCTTTGCAGATGATCAGGTTAAGATAAGGTCATGAGGGTGGGCCCTAATCCAATTTGCCTGGTGTTCTTATAAGAAGAGAAATTTTGGACACACAGACATCTACAGAGGGAATATGATATTGAAGACTGGGAAAAGGTGGCCATCTACAAGCCAAGGGATGCCTGAGGCTACCAGAAGTGAGGAAAGAGGCACAGAACAGACTGTCCCTCACAGCCCTCAGAAGGAACCAACCATGCTGACACCTTGATTTTGGACTTCTAACCTCCAGCACTGTAAGACAATACATTTATGTTGTTTGAGCTGCTCAGTTTGTGGTACTTTGTTTTGGCAGCCCTTGGAAAATGATATGGTTCCCAAAGGCAAGAGGAAGATGGAAAGGGCTGCTTTCCAATCATGGATGAGGAAAGACTGGGAAGGAGAATAGAATTCCTCCACTCATCCGTCCATCCATCCATTCAATAGACGTGGAGGCTTTACTTTGCCAGGTGGCCTGCTAGGCATTCCCTGTGTGCCAGGTGGGCACCGTGTGCTATGCAGTGGAGTTCTAGAAATCAAAGCACAGCCCCTGCACTCAAGGAGCTCACCATCTAATGGAAAAAGGGCACAGCGAGCACAATTCAGTTTGACATGTGCTAGAGCAGAAAATGAGCATGGCTTTGTGGTCCTTAATCCTACCTGGATGGGGAGGGGTAAGGAAGACTCCCAAGAAGAGGACCCTGGAAGAGGGAGAGGAAGAAGGAGAAGGGAGAGAGTGATCTAAAGACAGGGAATCATATGTGAAAAAGGATGAAGGCATCAAAGAGCAAAGACATTCCAAGAATTCTGGCACTGCAGGGCTGGAGCGGAGAGTACTTGTGAGAATAAGGCCACACATGCTGATATGTGCTGTGCTACAGGATCTGAACTGTGTCCTGAAAGCTTGGGGGCCACTGAGGAGCCTTACAGAAGTCAGTGACGTGATCAGATCCAGGTGGGATTCTGATAGAGGGTCCTGAATCATGGCCATGGCAAAGGGGATGGAGAGGAGAAGACATGTTCAAGAGACATGTAGGAGGTCGAATTGCTAGAACTCACTGAGTGGTTGTGTCGAAGGAATGAGGGAAAGACAGGAGTCCAGAATGATTCCGTATTTCTCTTTGTGACTAAGCAGGTGGGAGTACCTTTCTCCAAACAAGAGGCCATGGGAAGAGGTGCAGTCTGGAGGATGAGGTTAGCTGCCACCCCAGTGGCCGTTTCCCTTCGTCCTCCTTGCTAAGAGAACCCCAACTTTGTTCACCCTCCTTTGAGGGGCTCTGACTTCAGGGGAGGCTGGACCCCTTCCCAGCACCCACACAATAAATCTTGTTAGATCTAGACCCTCACTGTCCAATGCAGTAGCCATGGGCCACGTGTGGCTCTTACTCACTCGAAATGTGGCCAATCCAAATTGAGATGTGCTGTGAGTGTAAAATATACACTAGATTTCAAAAACTTCTTCCTAAAAAAAGTGTAATATATAACATTATTCATTTGTTGTATTAATTGTATGTTGAAATAATATTTTAGATATATTGGGGTCAATAAAATATATTATTAGGACTAATATCACCTGTTTGTTTTTTAATAGGACTGCTAGAGAATTTAAAATTATATATGTGGCTTACATATTTCTACTAGACAACACAGGTCTAAGCCAATCATGGTGGTCTCATTCCCTTACCTAGTAAAGGATCTAGGAGGGTGTGTGCATATAATGCCCTTACGACCAACGAAAATGAGGGAGTCAGTGGCAAGGCTTCTGGGAGGTTCTTCCTCTCTCTTCAGATAGAACATAAGACAGAAAGTGACATTCCTTTTTCTGCCATATACTGTCATCACAGTGTGCCGCCTGGAACAATGGCAACCATTTTGGTACCTTGAGGGCATCTGGCTTCAGAAAATAAATCAGAGTAGAAAGATAGAGAAAAACTGTGTCCCTGATGACACATCTGAGCCTCTGAACCCACAGAGTTTTTATGTTAAAATTATGGTTTTAATGTTAAATAAATAAAGATATTGTTAAAGCCAAATATAAATGGATTTCCTGTTCCTTGTAGACAAAACTGTTCTAACTGGTTCATCTAGCGACAACAGTGTCGGAAGGCTGTTATCTCCGTGTATGGTACCTCTCTACTTCATTTATAATCTGAAAAATAAGGGGGACGTTTGAGAATTATTTGGATAATTCTTTTCTGATCTATCCCCAAATACCACCATCCTTCATGTCTGTGGGAAAACAAAAATCCTCAGTGGCTGAAATGGCTTGGTAGGATAATACCTTCCCTGACTAATACTCTGTTTCGCTTTTTCTTTCTATTCTCTTTTTTTTCAAGATGTAAATAAGGAGTAGGCCTGGTCAGGCAATAGAGGATTGATTCATTTATGTAGTAACACATACGCAGTTTCCCTGAGTTCTGTAAATGGTGGGGAGGGAGCCATTTCCCTGGCCAGCTGCCAGTCTCCAAACCACGCAGAACTTGGTAGCCATTGTCTTTGAAAGCAACTTTCTGTGGCTTCATGGAGAAGGAAGCTTGATGTGATAATCACAGTCTGCTGCATTTTTGGAACCAATATTAAAAATCTAAATTTCACAGATCTTTTCTCTGGTACTTGATTATATACTAATATGAAGACTTTAGTGTACTTGATTATATACTAATATGAAGACTTTAGTGTACATGATTCTGACCCACCAAACAAACAGTTTTATTTATCTGTCTCCCCTAAGGTCTAAATATAATAAGCTGCCAACATCAGAAGTCGGAAACTGCTGGAACCCTGGTCAATGCCTGAAGCACAGAAGAGAGGCAAGGAAAAGGACGAAAGTTTTTAGAACAGTGCTGGCTACAGAGAAATGTGTGAGTGAAGCAGGAGAGAGAAAACAGAAAAGGTGTGGGAACACGGTGTTGAAGCTGAAAGAGACCTTTGAGCTCATTTGGTCCAACCCCTTCCCTTAAACATGAGGTAATGGGGCCCAGAGAGGTGCTCTTGGCTCCTTCCTTTTTCCCTTGTACAGGCAGTGAACGCTGGCCTCGGACCATCCTCTACGAAACACAGGGCTGCAAAGGTGGGGAGACGCTGGCAGCCCTGCCCTCCTGGGCTCTCAACACCAGCCATTACAGAGTCATTATCAAATCCAAGTCAGAGTGGTTTTGGTTTTGTTCTCATCTTGTTGGTTTTTTTTTTCCTGCTAAGTCACTGCCTCCCTCTCTCCCAGATATGAATCAGTACTGGCTCTCAGACTAGTTCTGCTTTATGTCTGTGCTGGTGGGGTTTGGTCACCATTAGATTAAGAAAATAAAGCAGTAAATTTTTGCTCAGATATTATTGTGGGAAAACTTGCTCTTACTCTCTTTTTCTCTCCTTCTCTCTCTCTCCCTCTCTCCTTTCCTTTCCCCTTCCTTCCTTCCTCCCTTTTTTCCTTCCTCCATACATTATTTCTCTGGGATATTTACCATTTTTTTTTACCATATTTACCATTCTTCCTGAACCTTGGGAATGACAAAGAAATGTCTTGGTTGGAATCACGATCCAAACAGAACTACTACAAGCTTAGGATTGAAGGGATGAGTGCCAGCCACTGACCCTTTTCTCACTCTTGTCTGGAATTTTTACTTGAAATGTAGCTATTCTTTGGCGAAATATGAAACAGACAAGTTTGCATCTTTTGCCCCTTTCTGGAGCCTGGAATGATAGGTGAAGTTACAATAGCTGAAGGGGAGAAAGACCCAATACATTCAGAAGGCCACACAAAGGATGATTCCAGAGGAAGGCCAGCTGTGGTGGGGGCCCCCCTTCCTCCTCTCCTTCTCTGACCTTAGAATCCAGCACCTCCCTCTCCCCCAGCTCCAGCCCCGACCAGCAACAAAAGCCAGGTCTGGACCTCAAGCAATGAAAACCTGGCCTGGAGGCCAGCAGAAGAGCAGGATCAGGGGGTTAAGCCAGGGCCGGGACAAACAAAACCAGTGAATAAGGGAAGAAAGGAAGGAATAAAGGGGAGGGGGAAAGGAGAAGAGAGAAAGTGTTTTCCCTTCCAGAAACTTCGGGGAATCACCCTGGATCCTCTGTGTGCCCCTCTTCTCCCCGGTCCAATGCACCATCATCACCCAGTAGAGGCAGAGTCTCCTAAAGGGTCTCCCAGCTCCCACTCTTTCCTCCTTAAAATGCATTCCCCATGGAGCAGTCACAGTGATCTTTTTTTTTTTAATAAATTTTATTTATCTATTTATTTATTTATTGGCTGTGTTGGGTCTTGCTGCACACGGGCTTTCTCTAGTTGCAGTGAGTGCGGGCTTCTCATTGCAGTGGTTCCTCTTGTTGCAGAGCACGGGCTGTAGGCACAGACTTCAGTAGTTTTGGCACGTGGGCTCAGTAGTTGTGGCGCACGGGCTTAGTTGCTCCGCAGCATGTGGGATCTTCCCGGACCAGGGCTCGAAACGTGTCCCCTGCGTTGGCAGGCGGATTCTTAACCACTGCGCCACCACAGAAGTCCCACGGTGACCTTTTAAAACCATAAATCAGCACCAATTTCCCCAGCACTAACAATGCTGTCTGTGATCTGCCCTCCCCCCCTCTGACCCAGTTCCTCCCCAACCTTTTTTGTAACCACTTGCTCACTAGCTCACAAACCCAGCAACACTTGCCTCCTTTCTGTTGTTTGTAAATCAACTCATGCTCTCACCTCAGGGCGCATCCAATTGCTGTTCTCTCTGCCCGGATTGCTCTCCCTTCAGCTCCAACCATGGCTGTCTCTTCCTCATCCTTCAAGCCTCAAGCCAGTGCAAACGCTCCCAGGTGGCCTTCTCTGACCACCTGGGCCAGACTGACTCTTCTTCATTATTTTATATCACTCATCACCATTTGAAGTTATCCTGCTGATTCTTTATTTTCTTTCTTAAAACTTTTTTTTTTTTTGGTCTGTTTTCCTACAAGACTGAAAGTTCTAAGACTGTGCAGGGACTCTGCCTGTCTTATTTGCAGCTCTCTTCTTGGAGCCAAGAACAGAGCTTGGCACAGAGTAAATGCTCCGTAAGTGTTTGTGGAATGAATGAGTGAGTGAATGAAGAAATGCGGGGGGGGGGGTCTCTCAAGAGTCCAGAAGTAAGGTCCCAGACTAGGGTGGCCAGATTTTGCAAATACAAATACAGAGTACCCAGTTACACTTGAATTTCAGATAAACAAGGAATGCATGCAATACTAAATTTGTATATGTCCCAAATACTGCATGCATTCCTTGTTTATGTGAAATTCAAATGTAACTGGGTGTCATGTATTATATCTGGCAGGCCTACACCAGACCCTCTGCAGAGCTTGTGTGAACTGAGCAAAGCAAAGGAGACCTTCTCAAATCTCTGCCTTGTAGATCCTTATGGGTTGGAATAGACCCGAGCTGTTTTGTTCCTTCTTCTGGACTTTGTCCATGTGTGTACTATTTGGCTAATAGTAAGGTGGTTTGGGTAATGTATTCACCACCTCTCCCTTCCACCCTAAAGGGTGCAGAACAGAATATACAACAGTGGACAACAGAGCTAGGGAACAGATACAGCCACGGACAGGTGTAGCTTGTTTCACACTGACGCAATGAGCCCAGCAGACCCTCTGCTAAAGGAGGGCTGTCCTTGCTGTAATTCTTTCTCTTCTCATAAAGGAAAGGAATCCTGAAGGTGATTGTTTTTTGGAAAAATGGAATAATAAATTAAATGTTTTCTTAAATCTTGTGATTACAAGAAAAGCTCACATATCTCACAAAAAAAATATTTCAGCTCTTTCAGTCTCAAAAATACCAAACTTTATGGGGAAACCAAATTATGTACATTCCAGTATTATTCTCTTGTGTCCATAAAACTGTTTCAGATATGTAAAGTGCATTTTAAAAGTTGCATATATTTTAATTTCCTCCAAAAGTTCGAGTCCAAAGGATAATTTGTTTCCCATGGCTTCAAAATATTAGAAATCATATGGATCTACTGAGAAGTGGTCCAGTCACAAGGCCTCCAGGAAGCTGTGGAAAGGACCTCAGGCTGAAAAGGGCTACGTGGACAGGAGACATCTTTGCACCTGGAACAGATTGGGTCAAGTCCCTTCACATGTTGAAGGAAAGCAAAGCAGGAAATGCTCTGATTTGCATTGTTTAAAGCGCTACAATGCATTGAGTTCATTCCTAGAGCTGTAAGCACTTAACCTGGAGGGAGCCCAGAGTCTTTTCGTGTCTTAATAAATCTCATATAACCGAAAAATACCTTTAATGAATGCAAAATAGAATATTGTTAAATACATACCTGTGGGTGTTTTGTTTTGATTGGGGTTTGAGGCCAACAGGGCAGCTGATTAACAAGTGTTCCTTGGACCAATCTAGCCATTTCCAAGGACTTCAGAACAATTCATACCTGTTATCTCATTGTCTTCACAGTAACTTTTGGTTTGGGCATTGACATCCCCCCCTTGCAATCCTATGGACAGGGCAGGTGCCTGACAAACTTAGTGATCTGCAGTAAGTTAGAAGCAAAAACCTCCTCTTCCCCATAATCGCCTATTAGCTGGAAACCAACTCAATACTTCAGTTCAGTGGGGAACTGAGGGAGCTACAAGGGTGATAACACTCATTCTATTTACCTATCAACCGCCTTGAACATCTTCCCTTTCCCGATTAACAACATTGTTATACGTTTCATATTTATTTTCTTTTATGCCTCTTATTCCAAAAAGAATCTGTGATAGTTGTAGAACATGCAAAGAAAAAATACATAATTTTTAATGTAAATATATAAAATATACAAAGATATAAAAAAGCATCTAATACATTTTTGGTTTTGGATCTGAGTACATAAAACTTTCTACAGCAGATGTTTAGTGATGGGTTAACCTATAAAATACCAAATTAGTATTCCGTATTGAGAAAAGGGACCTGTGGATGCTGGCTCATTGAAAGATGGTACAAACAGAGAATGGACACATCCCTAAAACTAAGACTTTACAAATATATGCAAACATGTACTGTTCCTTCATTGCAATAAAGATATGTAGAGCGTCTGGGCAGCTTCACAGATAATTGAGCCAGAGCTTTTGTACTGGGATTCCTGGTAAAGCTCAGTTTGTTACCATTAACTCATCTCAGTTTTCTCATAAAATCTAGCATTTTTCCCAGTAAGCCAAAATCTACTTCTGGTTAAATTCCTTAGATAAAAGGTATAGGTATACCACAGAGCAAAAGTCCATTCCTAGAATACTTGTATGTCAACTGAAATGTTATGAATTGACCTGTATTTTAGATGTGTATGATGAAATGAGAAAGAAGCAGTTTGGTAAGGAGTCCACTGTCTAAAGAAGCCCATCAGTGAATCTTTTTTTAATCTACATGTCATATAATTTTTAAATTTTATTTGATAGTATCTTTTTCTTAATTTGATAAGTAATACACACATGTTGTAATAAGCCAGAGAATACAGAGAGGTACAAAAAAAAAGCTAATAACCTTCCCGGCAGCTCCCATTTCATCCCAGGTGATTAATAAATTCTGATGTGGATCCTTCCATACTCTACTCATCACAATATATACAAATACATACATATACTTACTGAGGGTTGGTGGAATTTTTGTTCTTATTTTCACTCTTTTGATTAAAACAAGTTCTATTTTACACTTTATTCCTTTTTTTTCCACTTACCTATATAGTACAGTCATCCCTTCACTTCAGTACTCATGATTCTATCTTACTATGTTTGCTAACAGCCATAGTTACCAAATATTCCACAGGGAGGACATCTAATGATTTGCTCAACCGTGCCCCTTTAGATAGACATTCTGTTTTTTCCTTGTCTTTTTAAATTTTTTTAACCACTGCAAACAATGCTGCAAGAAGCATTCTGGTATGCTTTTCCTCAAGGGCCAGCAATTCTTGTGCTTACTCTCCAAGTTTAGATTTTTTCATATCAGTTTTCCTTAAAATAATTAGAACTGACTTTAATAGAGCATAGAAATATCTTGGAGCAAACTACTATCCCTCCTTTTTAAAATGCATGTTTTTGCATCCATTGAGTACCAACAGACTGCAAGCCAGCTTTCCATCTTGAACTGGTGCCCCAGGAAGTGTTTGTCCTGCAAAGCTTTGATCATCCCCTGGCCTCGCCACACTGGGAACAGTTTTCCCCATTTGCAGGCTCTATAACTGGTTTGTGAACTTGCACTATTCTGGAAACTAACAGAGATGTATAAAAGTCTGAATATTCAGCCTCAAGACCATGTTAGTAATAGCGTCCTTCGTAAAACTATCAGCTATTTATTCAAATAGGGAAATGAAACTCCAGCAATGGTTCGTATACTTGTTGTGTGCAAGCATGAAGGGTGTCAGGATACTTTATATGGCACCAAAAAACCTGATTTTGAGCCTATTATATATAAACTTTTATTATGATAATACATGGGACACACTTAAAAAGTTATTTGTGGGGCTTCCCTGGTGGCGCAGTGGTTGAGAGTCCGCCTGCGGATGCAGGGGACACGGGTTTGTGCCCGGGTCCGGGAGGATCCCACGTGCCGCGGAGCGGCTAGGCCCGTGAGCCATGGCCGCTGAGCCTGCGCGTCCGGAGCCTGTGCTCCGCAACGGGAGAGGCCCGCGTACCGCAAAAAAAAAAAGTTATCTGTGGTTTATCTTGAATTCCAGCTTAACAGGGTGTCCTATATTTTCTCTGAAAGAAGAAATTTGCTCCCTCTCCCCACCTCGAACTTTCTTTGCTTTAGTCTCTGTCAGAACCATACAGCAGAAGGATTCACCTTTCCCTGCAGACTTGGGCATGTTCATGCCATGACCCCAGCTCCTATTGGTATAGAGGGAGAAACTAGCCCCAAAACGTGTTGCCTAAATGCTAAGCTCACTGGTGGTCATCTTACATCTACTATCCTTACTTTCTGGGTTGAGAGATCTCTGTATTCCCAACTGCCTCCCTCTCTTTGACCAGGAAAAATGGCCCAGTCCCTGACTTATGTCTGACTTCTCTTAATTGCATGCCTTCTGTATTCTTCTGCCTCTTCTGCATTTCCAGTGTCTGAATGGTTTTTACCTCCTAAAACTTCAAGCTAAGATCATATAATCAGAAGATCTAAGTTTTGTTACCTGCACTATATAAACAGGGAAAGTTACCACCTGAGCCTGTTTCCTATCTGAAAAATGGGTGTTAGATTCAGTTAGGAGGTACTCAAGACAATTTCTAGCTCTGATACTTTGTGGCTATAAAGGACTTTTCCCCTCCAGATCTAGTTCTCCTGGCCACAGCCCTCATCTGAGCATCCCTCCTGGCCCTGCCACGGCCTGTATCCCAGCTTGACAGAAACCATTTACATGGCTCTGAGGATAGGGGCATCGATCCCTGCTCTTCTGAACACTGTACTCAGCTAACATCATAGATTGCCAGTCGTTAAAACTAGCACAGTGCCTAACCGAAGAAAACACTCACCTTTTTGTCACAGATGGTCAATGCAGAAATTCCTGACTGTATAAATTACTGTGTTTTTTTAAATCAAGCTATTTACATATTAACACAGTTCAATACTATATAGCTGTAACAGCCCTAAAGTGGGTCGATTTTCACTATGTAGAAATCTTTATAAGAAAATGTGACCATGAACATAAATATATGCTTTAAAAAAAAACCATAAATAACAAGGTCCTACTGTATAGCACAGGGAACTATATTCAGTATCTTGTAATAAACCATAATGGAAGAGAAGCTGAAACAGAACAAAAACTTAGACACAACCATCTAACTTATAGTTTAAAATCTGGAAACCACTAAGTACGTTTTGTATCCACTATGCTAAAAAAAAAAAGAAAAAAAAAACCCAGATAAAATGTGTATGTACACATGAACGATGAGAAGAAAATTGAAAAGAAAGTAAACATGTTTAAAATTTTTTAAAGAAAATCGCTCATTTATAAACTTTTAAAGAAAGTTTCTATGGTTTTAATCAGACCAAATATTTTAAAATCCAAGTTCTGTGGTGAAAATCTAGAAGAACCAGTCTGATGAAGCACTTCAATTTCTTGCAAACGTAACCTTCCAAACCACAAGACTATTTATCTTTTTTATTTACATGTAGAACATTGCTCAGAAGCATGTAGAAATTTATACTATGTAATGAATGATAAAGTGAAACACATCCATTACAGGAATTAGAGAATCAAAGGAATGGTCCTTAGAGATGATCTAATCCAGTGTTTTGTAAACTTGTTTCTCCTGACCCCCCATAAATATTGGGCTGGCCAAAAATTCATTCCGGTTTTTTCCATAAGATCTTACAGAAAAACCAGAACGAACTTTTTGGCCAACACAATACTTTCACAAGATAATACTTATCCTTACTATGTGTGAAGACATCTGATACTTCTATTCTATTTCATTTTTAAAAAAATGGTTGTGACCTACCTTATTTGTTTCATGACCCATTAATGGATCATCACCCACTAAAAAAATCCCAGCTCCCTCACCTTAAACATGGGAAAATCAGAGGACACTGTGGTAAATAACTTGATTAAGGTTAGTTCAAGGTAATCACATAATCATGAGAAGCATAAAATATCCTAGCAAGTACATGATTCTGTTCAATCAAAATACTAAATGGGGAATCGCCAATAGGGTGTGTTGGGTATATTAAATCAATTCCTTAAAAATTAAAAGGACAATAAAAAAAAAAGGAGAAGAGGTCCACCACGTAACCAAGTACCTGCTATGCATTAAGCACAAGTCTAAGCAAAAAAGAAGAATCAGAATCAAGGTCAGAATCTATCAAAAAATCAAAAATATCATCAGGACATTTTTCACTCGTTCCCTTATCTCTGCCTATAAAAAAATTGTTTTGCCCAACAGAAAACAGAAAAACAATAGAGAAAATCAATGAAACCAAAAGTTTCTTTGAGATCAATAAAATTCACAAACCTATGGCCATATTGGTCAGGACCAAAAGGGAGAAGATACAAGTTGTTGATACCAAGAATGGGAGAAGTGAATATCACAATATATTCTACAGATATTAAAAGGACAATAAGGAATATTACAAACGACTTTATGTCTATAAATTCAACAGTTTAGATGAAATAGGAAATTCTTTGAAAGACATATATTACATAAACTTAGTCAAGAAGAAATAAATAATCTTAGTACCTATATCTATTTTAAAAATTGAAATTGTAGTTAAAAATCTTCCCACAAAGAAAACTCCAGGCCTAGATGGCTTCGTCGGTGAATTCTACCAAACATTTAAGGAAGAAATAAGATTAATCCTACAAATCCTTCCCCAAAAATCAAACAGGAAGGATTAAACAAAAGAATTAAAATTAAAACAAAGAATACTAAAGACCAAAATCCCTCATGAGCATAGAAGTAAAAATTCTAAACACAATGTTAGTAAATTTAATTCAACAATATATTAAAAGGATAATACATCATGACCAAGTTGAGTTTATCCTGCGAATACATTACATTCGATATACAAAATCAATTGTACTTTTATATACTAGTGACAATCAGAAATGGAAATTGAAAAATAATACTATTCACAATAGCATAAAAATGTGAAATATTTAAGGATATATCTGACAAAAGATAGGTAAGACTTATACACTAAAAATGTAAAACATTGCTGATAGAATTTTTAAATACCTAAATAAATAGAGAGTGGATCAGAGGATTCAATATTGTTAATATGTCAATTTTCCTCAAATTGGTCTATAGATTCAATGCAATTTCTATCAAAATCCCAGCAAGCTTTTTTTGTAGAAACTGACAAACTGATTCTAAATTCATATGAAAATGAAAAGGACCTAGAATAGCCAAAATAAATCTAAAATTTAAAGGGATAACACTCTCTGACTGTAAAAATTGTTATAAAGCTACAGTGATTAAAATAGTGTGTTTGGCATAAAGACAGACAAATAGATCAATGAAAAAGAACAGAATCTAGAAATAGACACACACATATATGGACAACTGAGTTTTGACAGGTGCAAAAAGGTAACGCTACAGAAAAAGGATAGCCTTTTCAACAAATGATGTTGGAACAATTAGATATCCATATGCAAAACAAAAGTGAACTTGGATCTATACCTTGCACTACATATAAAAATTAACTCAAAATTTATCATAGACCTAATATAAAATCTAAACCTATAAAACTTCTATTAATTGAGGCCTGTGCAGGTCCCAACATGTCTATGGTTTGGGGTTGCTATCTGCCTCATAAAGCAGAGAGTTTGTCTTCTGGGAAGACAAATTCGTCTTCTCCTCTGAAAAAGCCTCTTACATAGTTGGCTTTGGCATATTCCAGGAAAAGAAGGGCAGGATTGAGGCCTCATGAGTCTGGGTTTTCAGTTGAGGGAGAGAGAGAAGACAGTGGTTATAACCAGAAAGTCCAGAGTGGGGTGTCATTACCTCCAGAACTTGTCACTGTTAACTCAACCTGGGCTTCATGAGTCATAGAAGTGGATTCCTTAATAAAATAATAGTTTCAAAAAAAAAGAAACTTCTAGAATAAAACATAGGAGGAAATCTTTGTGACCTTGGGTTAGGCAAAGATTTCTTATGACAACAAAACTATAATTAATAAAAGAACAAATTGGTCAATTGGACTGCATTAAAATTAAAAACTTCTGCTCTTCTGTTAAGAGAATGAAAAGGCAATCCACAGACTAGGAGAAATTATTTGCAAAGCACATATCAGACAAAGAACTTCTATCCAGAATACATAAAGAACTTTCAAAACTAAACAATAAGGAAAAAGCCAATAAAAAGTGGACAAAAGATTTGACCAGACACTTCATAAAAGAAGATGTACAGATAGCATATAAGCACATGAAAAGTTGCTCAACATCATTAGCCACTAGGGAAATGCAAGATAAAATCACAGTGAGATATCATTACACATCTATTAAAATGGCTAACATTAAAAAGACTGACATATCAAGTGTTGGTAAGGATGTGGAGAAACTGGAACTCTCTTGCACTTCAGAGGAAATGTAAAATGGAAGAACCATTTTGGAAAAGAATTTGTTTCTTGAAAAGTTAAATACCTACTTTTGATCCAGCCATTCTTCTCTTAGGTATTTACCCAAAAGAAAAGGAAATATGTGTCCATACAAAGACTTGTATATAACAATTTTTTTCAGTAATAGCCAAAAACTGTAAACAACCTAACTGTCCATTAACAAGAGCCTGGATAAACAAATTGTGCTATATCCGTGCAATGGACTACTACTCAGCAATAAAAAGGAATGAACTTTGATTCAAGCAATGACATGAAGAAATCTCAAAATAACAGTATAGAGAGGAAAAAAGCCTTATAAAAAGAGTACATATTCTGTGATTCCATGTATATAAAACTAGAGAGAGAAAGAGAGAGAGATGCAGTGAGCCCTCCCCACCAACGATAGCAATCATCTGCAAGAAAACATTCATTTCTCACTGGTGACTTATGGTTTTATTTTAGGGGAATCAATAAAAGTACCAAATTCTTTCTCCATGGTGGGCAGAGGCCAAGAACTGAGCCTGCCCTGGAGCCCCGGCTAATACCTGGGTTACTGGAATTGAAGAACACCAGTGTTCATAACTTACTGCCTTACTAAGACATAGTACATGTCAGGCATTGTGCTAAATGCCTCAGATAACCGATGACTAAGGTACACCTTTTGCCCTTGAGACCTCACAGTCCAGTTACAGGACGGACCAGTAAGCAAATATATAATTATAATAAAATGTTATCACATTACTATTTGGGGGGCCGTATTAGAGGTGAGTATAAAATGCCTTAAAAATGTAAAGAAACAAGCTAACCATGTAGCAGATTAAAAGTATTAGGACTAAAGGAGCAAATATTAGAATTGAAAGTTAAGAAGATTTTCCAGCTAACTTTAGAGTCTCTGAGCCACCGATGAAAACAGCTTCTAAATCAAATCCAGGTAGTATTTCCAGACCAAACTACAGCCCCTTCTTTTCCCACTTGTGCCCCTTCTATTTCCCACTTATGCCACTTTTTCCACTTCTGTTTCTTTCCAACCGGGTTGTCTCCCATCATCTGTCAAGTAGAGACACTTTAGATATGATACTGGCCTATCAAGGGGGAAAGGGAGCTGTATTAGCAGAAGAATCTTATCTTTACTTTCCCATAGAAGCCTCTGGGATCTTTGCTATTCCTAAAAAAGATCCAGAAAGCAAAAACAGACTAACAAACAAAAAGTAAAATTAGGTGATTTGGGTAATACCACCATATCTGGTTCTGAGGGCTCTTGGACAAGGGAGGAGTCTATTCTCTTGGTTGAATTGGGCACTCCTGGCTCCTGACACAGAAGTATACTACAAACTCTGACTGTAACCCTTCTCCTAGTGTTTGTCTCTGTTGCAATGTTTATATGTATAATCTCCAGAATCTTTACTGCTGCTCATTGCCTCATCAAATGAGCTAACAAATGATCACCCAGCAATAAGATCTAGAAAATCTGGCATCTATGCAAGTTGAAACAACCACCCACAGAAACCTGTGCACAGTCAGAACTCAAGCAGTAGTAGAGATATGGATCTGTGCGGCGTGGGGAGAAGGGAGTGGAGTCAACAAATGGAGAATAACCAGTACGCACCACAGTGAATGTCTGTTGAATGAATAAATGAACCCAGCAGGGTACATGGTAATGAATGTATGGTAATGCATGAATAAATAAGTTATAATGAATGTACATTCTTTCTACTTATGTTTTTGTTGGGGGCAGAGTGTCATAATTAGTAAATGTCAATTTTGTTCCTTAGCTTATAACTTCATCTTAAACCAAGACTGATAAGGATCTCAAAGAATAAGGAAAATTGGACATGTTTTAGAGATTTCTTACATATTGTCTGTGGTACAATTTGGCTTTAAGCCTGGACTTAAGAGTTGTGGCACAAATAATTCTTTACCCCACTCCCAGAAATATCACCAAACCAAGGTTTTGTGTCTAGGAAGCTTACCCTAATTCCAAAAGCTACACAGATCGCATTTTCTGGAAGGAGTTGAAAAGGTTTGCAAATTTGGAAAAACCACCAAGTAGATTGCCAAATAATCCCTTTGTAATGGTCTGTTTTGAATTATATAGCCTAAAAAAAATGTGAGCTGATGAGGGTTAAAGCCAAGGAAGCAAATTAAATTTTGGAGCTATCTGCCATATGATAGATACTTGCCAATATAATTGCTAAATATCTCTAAGTACTGAAATCAGATAGACCTGGTTTTGAATCTCATACTCTGGGACTTTGAGCAAGTTACTGACTTCCATGCCTCAGTTTCCTCATCTATAAAATGGGAATAATATCCACATTTCTTTTGTCTATTATTGTTTGGCAACCAGCATTCATCCCCACCCCTTACATGCTCTCCCCCCATATCCCAGGACTGAAAGGCTTGTAATTATATGTCTCAGACTCCATTTCTTTCATGGTTCTCAAAAAGAAATACATTCTGACGATGAGATGTATGACCTTCCGCAAGATTTGGAAGTTCAGGGATTAGCAGATGTGAAGTTTCACAGCAACTTCTAAGTTTTCCTTTCTAGTTATCTGCCTGGGTGCTGCAGGACAGCTATGACCAGGTGTGACCACAGGCAGCATGTTCTTGTACTTTCCTGATCTGGGTGGTACCAGCAGCTTCTTGTGATAAGACTGCTGTGGCGAAGCTGAAAGCTAGCAGTTGCCTCTCCTGACTTCATTTGCAATGTCAGCCTTCTAACTTCTTCTTCTTTTTTTTTTTTTTTTGCTGTGCGCGGGCCTCTCACCACTGCGGCCTCTCCTGATGCGGAGCACAGGCTCCGGACGCGCAGGCTCAGCAGCCACAGCTCACGGGCCCAGCCACTCTGCGGCATGTGGGATCTTCCCGGACCAGGGCACGAACCCGTGTACCCTGCATCGGCAGGTGGACTCCCAACCACTGCGCCACCAGGGAAGCCCCCAACTTCTTTTTATTAGCATCTTATTCCTTCTGTTAAATCCTTTCCTACTTGAAATACCTAAGGTGGTTTCTGTTTTTCTAACTGAACCCTGAATGATATCTACTAGAATGTAAGTTTCATACCCAAAGAGTGCCTTTTGCATAAATGATCCTTGAATTAAATCACTTCCCTTGGCATGTATATAACTGTGCAATGTCATAAAATTGAAGACTTCAGAATTCTTCACAGCAATGAAGAAATTTGTTCATTATCCTGTTGGCACCTTAATTAAAATCATTTATTTGTTTAACATAACCATGTCTAACACCTTAGTTATAGAATCGTATCATATAAAAAATAAGCTGAACTAGGTTTCTTGGTAAGAAAAGTACAATTTATAAAATTCAAACATATATTTAGAAACCAAATGAAATTTTTATTTACCAAAAGCTACCAATAGCCCATTCCTTAAGACAGAAACTTTTACTTTAAATGATTAGTTCTCTTTACGGGAACGTAAATACTTTACATGTTTATTGTTCTCCCATCTAGTTTGATGTGCTGTATGTGAAGTAACAGAAATGTATTAGTAACTTTTATATTATTTTAATTAAAAACGGAAGAAAGTCAGACAATCCGTTAGAAACACAGTCATTCTTTGCTGATTCCGTTAAACTGTAGTGGGGTTGAGGATGGCCGCTCTCATACCAAATCCCTCATTCCCCATCCCCAGCACTTTCCATGAGTATTGAATAGTATATTTGAAAATACTCCACGCTGTATTAATTCAGCATTCCCACCTCTCCTGGGTAAGATTGTAACCTTCTTGAAGTCAGGTTTATCCCTTTGGGGAAACACTTGGCATGGTGTTCTGCATACTAAAAAATATTATTGAGATCACACCTCATAGATTTGCAGAGAGAATCACCCACTGAGCCTCCAGCACCACTTCCTTTAGTGCTTGAGCTTTTCAAAGCCAAGTCCAGTCCTTGCTTGCCTCAAAAATCTAATTAATCTTACCTCTTAACTAAATGCAACTGATTACATGGCACTTTGTAAACATCCAAGGTACTCCCCAAAAGGTAAACAGCAGTAATATTCAAGATCAAAGTCTCAGGTACGGGGTGCTGCTATTATGGTCTGAGGGTCATGCCTACCTGAAAGAACAATAAACACAGGCAGTTCCCCAAAAAATTAAACATAGAATTTCCGTATGATCAGCAATTCCACTTCTAGGTATATACCCAAAAGAATTGAAAGCAGGGACTCAAAGAGATATTTGTACACACATGTTCATAGCAGCATTATTCATAATAGCCAAAAGGGAGAAAGAACTCAAATGTCCATCAGCAGATAAATGGATAAGCAAAATGTGGTATATATATATATATATATATATATATATGTAAATGGAATATTATTCAGCCTTAAAAAGGAATGAAATTCTTATACATGCTACAACATGGATGAACGTTGAGGGCATCATGTTAAGTGAAACAAGCCAGTTACAGAAAGACAAATTCTGTATGATTCTACTTATATGATGTACCTAGAGTAGTCAAACTCATAGAGAAGAAAAAAATGTTGGTTGGCAGCAGCTGCGAGGAGGGGTAAGTGGGGAATTACTGTCTACAGAGTTTTTGCCACAGAGTTTCAGTTTGGGATGATGAAAAGTTCTAGAGATGAATAGTGGTAACAGTGTGAATATACTTTATGCCACTGAACTACACACTTTGAAATGGTTAAAGGGATCTGTTTTATGTATATTATACCACAGTAAAAGAATAATTTATGGAAATGCTTTTATATCATGTATTTGTTCTCAAATACCCTGTGGGGAAGCAGAGGAGATCCCCCATTGCTAAGATACGGAAAGTAAGGCTCAGAGGGATCCACTGACTTGCTCTAGGTGTGCCTAGAATCCCCTGGGGATCTTGTCACAATGCAGAAGTTGGATTCTGTGGGTCTGCATGGGGCCCAAGACTTGGCCTTTCTAAGCTCTCCCAGGTGATGCTGGGAGTCAACAGGTTCGGGACCAGGAAGCAGTGGGACTGAGACTCAGAACCTGATTCTTTAGACTCATGATCAAGAGTTCTTTTAACTCTTTCAGGGAGTCCATCAGAAATCACTCCACCCTCACAAGGAGCAAAAGAAGAAAGGGCCCACTGAGAACCAGATAGATTCTCATCATCCCCATGGACTGATTAACTCAGAGATTGCCAGATGATCATAATCAGACTCACCTGTTTTTGTGAACGCTCTGGAAACACAGGGAAAACCTAAGTTACACCCTCCTTTGATCTCACACACATTATTGTTCTTAATGCTACTTGAATGTTAGCTAAAATAAAACTACAATAGAAACTAATTCGATTGCACACTAGTTGAACTACTTACTTAAAGCTTTCCTTAACAAGACTACGTGTCAGGTATATTTCACCTCGGGCAGAAGTTCTAATAGCGAGATGCACATTAAAAATACCTAGCATACATTTTTTTTTAATATTTTTGCCCAGGACCCACCCCCAGAAAGATGACTTGATTGGTCTGACCGATTTTTGTTTAATTTTTTTAAGTTCCCCAGGTGATTCTAATACCAGTCAAGGCTGGAAACCATTGACTTAGGATGAAACAGCAGCCCAAATTCAAGATATTTAATAAATCGCATTAGTCTCTATTCTTGGTGAGATTACCAGACATCAGAAGAAAGGTCTGGTGTATTTTGTTTGCTCACAACAAAGGCAAACAAGACATTTCAGACATTTTATTAGGTCTAAATGTACTCCAGGAGCAAACTTTATGTGAAATAATGCGAGATTGTTAGCAATTACAGGTCCCTCGCAACACAAAGGTTAGTTTTAGCACAATTAAACTCCCAACTGGACCCACCCTTCTATTTAAAATCACGGTTGAGCTTACCAACTTAACTCAATCAATAGCTACTTTACTTCCCCTCTAAAATAAGACTTGCTGCAATAGCCATATGGATGGTACACTTCTTGTTGGTTATCATCACTCATATTCAGCCATAGTTTGGCTACTGCCAACCAACATTTCCAGCCAAGGACACTTCAGGATAATGTATATAAATTGTGCCTTATTGATCACAGAACATCTGCTGGCACTTAAGCATGTTGACATATAAACATGAACACGAGTTTGCAAGTTTGCAATTCTGATGTTCATAAAATGATAATTTATAATAAAATGAACACTGTTGTGCTTTTTGAAAATCACCTTCATAAAGATAAAGTGATATAAGCAGGAGTTTTAAATTACAAAAACCATTAAAAGCATGTGAAGTCCTAAGGGTTTTTTGAAAATGATTTATGGAAAGAAATATTATTTTTCTTTTACACTTGATACCATTTAATTGCATTTTTCCTCTTATACGATGAAAACTAAATTTGCCAAGTCATAATTACCGAAATCAGAAATTATAATGTAATGAAACAGTGTTTTCTTAAGATAGGTATGTATATGTATATCTTTTCTTATTTTAAGATTTCAGGAGTCCACAGTAAGATTAGTGCAATTGATTTCTTGGGACACGTTTCCCAAAGATAGATCAGCATCTGCATAGCAGCGGGTGGTTGTTAAATATAACACATGGTCAAAGTCTCAACCCCTGTCATGAGGTGACTGCAGTTAATACTCTTTTATTAAGACTGAAAAGCTGCAGCCTTTCCCATTAAAAAAAAAAAAAAGATAACCCAGGTAAATAGTGAGCAGGTGTTGACCTGCCCTACTGTCGCTCAAAGTCTAGGAACAAGCCAGGTGACCTCATCAGAGGGCACCTTCCTAAGTCAGGGAAAGGAAGAATGAGTTTCAGGAGAAACCTAGGAATGATTTGTTCCCGGGTGAATGTTGAGGAGATGTCGTCCTGTCACTCACTGCCTTTGCTCCGTTCCCATAGCAAGGGAAAAGCTGACTCTCAGGGAGGGCCCGGGATGGTCTAGGACTATATGCTAGAAAGAACACATGCCACGTATGTTATATAACATGAATAATATTTTGAACGTATTGATGGTGTGGGTTTTTATTCCACTCCCACCGTCACGTTCTCTGCAGACATTCCAGAGCTCCAGGAAAGAGAGAAAGGAAATGCCATCTGGGAAGGACAAGAATACAACCCAGAGGGGTGGATGAGCCAGAAAGGATGGGAAAGTAAAAGAAAGCCTTCCAGTTCTGAAAGAACGGGGGAAGCAAACAATCGGACCCATGGGTCCTGCCCCTCTTCCCACTCTGGACAGAAATCTCGGCACTAGGTGGAGTGGGCTTTTGATAGTTGGGGTGGGGAGTTGGAAGGCTTCAGAACCTGCTTTTTACAGGGACTCCAGGAAGTGACTCCCAGGCCTGGGTATCACTATGCCAGCAGAGGGTAGCACAGCAGAGTCAAATTGCCGTCCTGCAAAGCAGAGAAGGGTCCTGAGTCAGTATTCCTGCACCTCCCTTGGTTCCTGTGTGGTGTGGGGAGTGGAGAGAACAGGCCTGCCAACGAGCTGAGGTGTTGAGGGGTGAGTCGACCCCACCAGAGAGGTCAAAGCTGACCTTCAGAGAGGTCTGCCAGGCCAGAGAGAGCCAAGGTGGAGAGCTTGCGAGAACAGAGGCCTGGCACACCACTGAGCCACAGAAGGCAACAAGGGGACCCAAGACATGCTGTCCCGTACACTACCCACTAGACCAGGGTTCCTCACCTCAGCACTATTAACATTGGGACCAGATAATTCTTTATTGAGGGAGGCTGTCCAGTGCGCGGCAGGATATGTAGCAGCGTCCCTCGCCTCTATACCTACTAGATGCCAGCAGCTCCCCCACTCATGATCACCAAAAGTGCCTGCAGATATTGTCAAATGTCCCCTGGGAGACAAAATCACTGCTGATTAAGAACCACTGCACTAGACCTACACACCAGCTTGGAGGGGAGGAGGAGGAAAGAGACTCTGAAAACTGAGCATGCATCCCAGAGCTCGCAGTTTCACACTGAGACTCTGCAGCATGAGGAAACTAAGGTACCACTATTGGCAAGTTTAAGGAACCAGGCCCTCCAAGCCACACACCCTTCCCTGGGCTACCCCGCAGAGTGGAAGCCCAAGACCAGTAGAAAATACAGGAAAATAGAAAACAGCAACTCTGGAAGTATGTGTTATCATTCCATTTTTACAGGTGAGGAGACTGAGTCTCTAAAGTTCAGCCATCTGCCCAAGGTCGTATATCCAGTTAGTGGCAAAGCCAGTCTTCAGCCCCCAGTGAGGCTGCCTCCGAGGCCACGCTCATCCAGGTAAGCCAGGCTACAGCTGCCTCTCGAACACTTAATATATATTTCAGTGTCATTTCCAGAAGACGTGAACTCCTGTGGGGAAGGAATGATAGATACCTGGTTCTATACCAAGCATTTAGTTTGTGCTCCATAAATATTCATTGACTGAATGAATGAAACCCTGTCCTGTACCCTTCGGCTAAATAGTGCTCTTTTCCAAGGCCAGGTTACACCTGGGAAAACAAGAATGGAGATAAAGCCTCAGCAAAAGTTGACAATTGCAGGACCGGTGTTCTTTCTCAGGAGGTCCTTGAAAGAGGCAGGAAAATGTACGCTGGCTTCCAATCAACAGCACTCATGTGTGTGTCAAGAGATAAGCTCCACAAGCTTGCGGAGAAGGGAGAGATGGGAGGGGTGGGAGGAGCCAGGCAGGGTGTGATGGAGCCTAAGTGGGGATTCGGGTTCAGTTTGGAAGGACTGAGAAAATGAAGGAGGAAGACAAGTCCAGGGTTGAGTTGGTATAAGAAGTAAGAACAAAGGGGAAAAGGCACAAATGAGTAAAACAAGGAGAGTCTAGGCTAAGGGGACATGTGCGAGAGATGGGTCTGGCATAAGGAAGAGCTGATACTGAGAAATAAGGTTGTGAGGGAGGGCAAACAGGTGGGGAATTTGAATTTCAGGCAAAGACGTTATACAGTGGACTCCTGAATAACAACAGCAATGACCATGAATACAGACTGGGGAGTCAGCAAAGGTAGGCACTGCTCTGAGCGCTTGATGGAGATCAACTCATAAAAGGAAGGCTGATTTCCCACCTGAGGAAACCTGCAGGAGCTCAGCAGGCCCTCCAAGGGGCCACAAGCCCCATAATTTGTAAGTGATGGGGCTGGAGGAGAATCCAGGCTATATTTCCCAAGAACCCACACTCTTAGCCACCAGACTACACCACTCCCCGACGTGTGATGTGATGATGGCAAAATTAGCCACTAAGGAGCAGATGAGCGCATCCAAGCCCCTCTTTCATTTCTCCCCCAGTGTAGTGCCTGCCCAAAGTCGTTCTAAAAATAATTGATGGGGTCAGAGTAAACTAGCAAAGCAAACTCTTCATGATGAGTCAGCACCGGGGAAACCAATGCTGGGGAAGACGTGACACATTGTCATGCACGGCACAAATAGCGACAAAACGAAGAATCAGTCACTCAGAACCACCCAGTTATGAAAAACAGTGCCCCACCACCCAGACCACATGTCACACAAAGCACTAACACCTGCATTATTGAAACTTCAGTCCCTTCGCCCTACTGTGGAAGCAATCAGCTTTGTCTATTCACGGTCCTGGGATCTTTCCAATGGGATATGGGTTGTGTCCAATCCTTCCCCAGACCATGGGAAATGTCTTGGTTCCCGGTAAACTGTCTTAATCTGGGGAAATTCACTTTGTTCTAACAGGTTGCTTTAACTAAACACCTAAGGTATAGTTTCACTAAACCACTCGGGAAGTATTTTGCATTCGTATTGTATTTTTTGCCTTAGAAGTCACTGCAAGTGGTTCTTTGCATTTTCTTGTTCCCTGAAGCAATTTCCTCTGCTAGTGTAGCAGTTACAAAACATTTTGTTAATTTTAAAGCTCGATTCTTTTGTGACACTGGGGTGCCCTTGTGTTAAAATACTGACTGTTATAAAAGGGCATTACTTGGCAATGGGGACATATTAGTTTCAAAAGAAAAGTCGACTTGGTTCTTGCTTACATAGATCACCTACAACCTACAATGCTGAGCATGGAGAATGTACATGAAACACTTTCATTTCCCACCTATTTTTGTGCTCAATGATTTCTCATTCTTAGATTATTCAGAATTCATTTGATTTGACTGTTTCTTGTGAGTTAAAGGGCCTATAGTCCTCTTCCTCTAGGCTTTAGAGGAAAAGAAGGGATAATCCTGGATCTTCAGGACCTTTTCAGGATCTCCACTCTAGTTCTTTACCCAGCTTTCTGCTCAGGTGAAGCTGGCTGTTCGGTGGGAGTTTGGGAACTCAATCCTTTGAGCCAACCTGGCTCCGCGTGGCCATCCTCAAGGACCTCACCTTACCAATGCAGGCTCCAGAGAGCATCCTGTGACTCCTCCAATGGGCCAGCCAATAGCCCTCATTTCCAGGAAGGGAGTTTGGGAGACTGGTAAGGTCAGAAAAGCAGTTCATCATTTATCAATATTTATTTATTATTATTTTTTAATAGATCTTTATTGGAGTATAATTGCTTCACAATACTGTGTTAGTCTCTGTTGTACCACAAAGTGAATCAGCCATATGCATACAGATATCCCCATATCCCCTCCCTCTTGAGCTTCCCTCCCACCCTCCCTATCCCACCCCTCTACATGGTCACAAAGCACTGAGCTGATCTCCCTGTGCCATGCAGCTGCTTCCGACTAGCTACCTATTTTACATTTGGTAGTGTATATATGTCGATGCTACTCTCACTTTGCCCCAGCTTCCCCCTCTCCCTCCCTTGTCCTCAAGTCCATTCTCTATGTCTACGTCTTTATTCCTGCCCTGCCACTAGGTTCATCAGTACCTTTTTTTTTTTTTTTTTAGATTCCATATATATATATTAGCATGCGGTATTTGTTTTTCTCTTTCTGATATACTTCACTCTGTGTGACAGACTCTAGGTCCATCCACCTCACTACAAATAGTTCAATTTCGTTTCTTTTTAGGGCTGAGTAATATTCCATTGTATACATGTGCCACATCTTCTTTATCCATTCATCTGTCGATGGACATTTAGGTTGGTTCCATGTCCTGGCTATTGTAAATAGTGCTGCAATGAACATTGTGGTACATGTCTCTTTTTCAATTATGGTTGTCTCAGGGTATATGCCCAGTAGTGGGATTGCTGGGTCATATGGTAGTTCTATTTTTAGTTTTTCAAGGAACCTCCAGACTGTTCTCCATAGTGGTTGTAACAATTTACATTCCCACCAACAGTGCAGGAGGATTCCCTTTTCACCACACCCTTTCCAGCATTTATGGCTTCTAGATTTTTTGATAATGGCCATTCTGACCCATGTGAGGTGATACCTAATTGTAGTTTTGATTTGCATTTCTCTAATAAGATGTTGAGCCTCTTTTCATGTGCCTCTTGGCCATCTGCATGTCTTCTTTGGTGAAATGTCTATTTAGGTCTTCTGCCCATTTTTTAATTGGATTGGTTTTTTTTTTTTTTTTTGATGTTGAGCTCCATTAGTTGTTTGTATATTTTGGAGATTAATCCTTTGTCCATTGTTTCATTTACAAATATTTTCTCCCATTCTGAGGGTTGTCTTTTCGTCTTAAACATGGTTTCCTTTGCTGTGCAAAAGATTTTAAGTTTCATAAGGTCCCATTTGTTTATTTTTATTTCCATTACTCTAGGAGGTGGATCAAAAAAGATCTTGCTGTGATTTATGTCAAAGAGTGTTCCTCCTATGTTTTCCTCTAAGAGTTTTATAGTGTCCGGTCTTACATTTAGGTCTCTAATCCATTTTGAGTTTATTTTTGTGTATGGTGTTAGGGAGTGTTATAATTTAATTCTTTTACATGTAGCTGTCTGGTTTTCCAGCACCACTTATTGAAGAGGCCATCTTTTCTCTGTTTCTATGTTCTTGCCTCCTTTGTTGTAAATTAGGTGACGATATGTGCGTGGGTTTATCTCTGGGCTTTCTATCCTGTACCATTGATTTATATTTCTGTTTCTGTGCCAGTACCATACTGTCATGACTACTGTAGCTTTGTAGTATAGGTTAAAGTCAGGGAGCCTGATTCCTCCAGCTCTGCTTTTCTTTCTCAAGATTGCTTTGGCTATTTGGGGGTCTTTTGTGTTTCCATATGAATTGTAAAATTTTTTGTTCTAATTCTGTGAAGAATGCCATTGGTAGTTTGATAGGGATTGCACTGAATCTGTAGATTGCTTGGGGGTAGTATAGTCATTTTCACAATATTGATTTTTCTAATCCAAGAACATGGTATATTTCTCCATCTGTTTATGTCATCTTTGATTTCTTTCATCAGTGTTTCATAGTTTTCTGAGTAAAAGTCTTTCACCTCCTTAGGTAGGTTTATTCCTAGGTATTTTATTCTTTTTGTTGCAATGGTAAATGGGATTGTTTCCTTAATTTCTCTTTCTGATTTTTTGCTGTTAGTGTATAGGAATGCTAGAGATTTCTGTGCATTAATTTTGTACCTCGCAACCTTACCAAATTCATTGATTAATTAGTTTTCTGGTGGCAGCTTTAGGATTTTCTATGTACAGTATCATGTCATCTGCAAACAGTGACGGTTTTACGTCTTCTTTTCCAATTTGTATTCTTTTTATTTCTTTTTCTTCTCTGATTGCCATGGCTAGGACTTCCAAAACTATGTTGAATAAGAGTGGCGATAGAGGACATCTTTGCCTTGTTCCTGATTTTAGTGGAAATGCTTTCCGTTTTTCACCATTGAGTATGATGTTTGCTGTGGGTTTGTCATACATGGCCTTTATGTGTTGAGGTAGGTTCCCTCTATTGCCCATTTTCTGGAGAGTTTTTATCATAAATTGGTGTTGAATTTTGTCAAAAGCTTTTTCTGCATCTATTGAGATGATCATATGGTTTTTATTCCTTAATTTGTTAATATGGTATATCACATTGATTAATTTGCATATGTTGAAGAATCCTTGCATCCTTGGGATAAATCCCACTTGATCATGGTGTATGATCCTTTTAATATGTTGTTGCATTCTGTTTGCTAGTATTTTGTTCAGGATTTTTGTATCTATGTTCATCAGTGATATTGGTGTATAACTTTCCTTTTTTTGTGATATCTTTTTCTGGTTTTGGTGTCAGGGTGATGTTGGCTTCATAGAATGAATTTGGGAGTGTTCCTCCCTCTGTAATTGTTTGGAAGAGTTTGAGAAGGAACAGTGTTAACTCTTCTCTAAATGTTTGATAGAATTCACCTGTGAAGCCATCTGGTCCTGGACTTTTGTTTATTGGAAGATTTTTAATTACAGTTTTAATTTCATTACTTGTGATAGGTCTGTTTATATTTTCTAATTCTTCCTCGTTCAGTCTTGGGAAATTGTACCTTTCCAAGAATTTGTCCATTTCTTCGTGGTTGTCCATTTTTTTGGCATATAGTTATTTGTAGTAGTCTCTTATAATCCTTTGTATTTCTGCAGTGTCAATTGTGATTTCTCCTTTTTTCATTTCTAATTTTATTGATTTGCATCCTCTCCTTTTTTTTCTTGATGAGTCTGGCTAAGAGTTTATCAATTTTGTTTATCTTCTCAAAGAATCAACTTTTAGTTTTATTGATCTTTGCTATTGTCTTCTTCATTTCTGTTGCATTTATTTCTGCTCTGATCTTTATGATTTCTTTCCTTCCACTAACTTTGGGTTTTGTTTGTTCTTCTTTCTCTAGTTGCTTTGGGTGTAGGGTTAGATTGTTTATTTGAGATTTTTCTTGTTTCTTGAGGTGAGACTGAATTGCTATAAACTTCCCTCTTTGAACTGCTTTTGCTGCATCCCATAGGTTTTGTGTCCTCGTGTTTTTGTTGTCATTGGTTTCTACGTATTTTTTAATTTCTTCTTTGATTTCTTCAGTAATATCTTGGTTATTTAATATCACACTGTTTAGCCTCCATGTATTTGTGTTTTTTTACAGATTTTTTCTGCCATTGGTTTCTAATCTCATAGTGTTGTGGTCAGAAAAGATGCTTGATACAATTTCAATTTTCTTAAATTTTCCAAGGCTTGATTTGTGACCCAAGATGTGAGCTATCCTGGAGAATGTTCCATGTGCACTTGAGAAGAAAGTGTATTCTGCCACTTTTGGGTGGAATGTTCTATAAATATCAATTAAATCTATCTGATCTATTGTGTCATTTAAAGCTTGTGTTTCCTTATTTATTTTCTGTTTGGATAATCTGTCCATTGGTGTAAGTGGGGTGTTAAATTCCCCTACTATTATTGTGTTACTGTCGATTTCCCCTTTCATGGTTGTTAGCATTTGCCTTATGTATTGAGGTGCTCTTATGTTGGGTGCATAAATATTTCTAATTTTTATATCTTCTTCTTGGACTGATCCCTTGATCATTATGTAGTGTCCTTCCTTGTCTCTTGTAACAGTCTTTATTTTAAAGTCTATTTTATCTGATATGAGTACTGCTACTCCAGCTTTCTTTTGATTTCCATTTGCATGGAATATCTTTTTCCATCCCCTCACTTTCAGTCTGTATGTGTCCCTAGGTCTGAAGTGGGTCTCTTGTAGACAGCATATAAATGGGTCTTGTTTTTGTATCCATTCAGCCAGTCTGTGTCTTTTGGTTGGAGCATTTAATCCATTTACATTCAAGGTTATTATGAATATGTATGTTCCTATGACCATTTTCTTAATTGTTTTGGGTTTGTGTTTGTGGGTCTTTTCCTTCTCTTGTGTTTCCTGCCTAGAGAAGCTTCGTTAGCATTTGTTGTAAAGCTGGTTTGGTGGTGCTGAATTCTCTTAGCTTTTGCTTGTCTGAAAAGATTTTGATTTCTCCATCAAATCTGAATGAGATCCTTGCTGTGTAGAGTTAATCTTCGTTGTAGGTTTTCCTCTTTCATCACTTTAAGTATATCCTGCCACTCCCTTCTGGCCTGCAGAGTTTCTGCTGAAAAATCAGCTGATAACCTTATGGGGATTCCTTTGTACGTTATTTTTTGTTTTTCCCTTGCTGCTTTTTTTTTTTTTTTGCGGTACGCAGGCTTCTCACTGTTGTGGCCTCTCCCATTGTGGAGCACAGGCTCTGCACGCACAGGCCCAGTGGCCATGGCTCATGGGCGCAGCTGCTCCACGGCATGCGGGATCCTCCTGGACCGGGGCATGAACCCACGTACCCTGCATCGGCAGGCAGACTCTCAACCACTGCACCACCAGGGAAGCCCTCCCTTGCTGCTTTTAATATTTTTTCTTTGAATTTTAATTTTTGGCTGCATTGGGTCTCTGTTGCTGTGCACGGGCTTTCTCTAGTTGCGGCAAGCGGGGGCTACTCTTTGTTGTGGTGCACAGGCTTCTCATTGTGGTGGCTTCTCTTGTTGCAGAGCACAGGCTCTAGGTGGTGGGTTTCAGTAGTTGTGGCATATGGGCCCAATAGTTGTGGCTCTTGGGCTCTAGAGTGTAGGCTCAGTGGTTGTGGCACTTGGGCTTAGTTGCTCTGCAGCAGGTGGCATCTTCCCAGACCAGGGATCGAACCCATGTCCCCTGCATTGGCAGGTGGATTCTTAACCACTGCGCCAGCAGGGAAGTCCCTATCAATATTTATTAAGCCTCTACTACATGCCTGGACCCTGCCTGCAAGGATCCACTATCCAGTAGCTCTGAAATGCTGCAGCAGATCAGCCTTCCCTACTAGTCAGATCATCAAAGGCTCTCTCTGTAAATTGAGCCATGGGGCCACCATGGACATGGTGACCCACCCCTGCAGTGCTGCCTACATGCCAGAAATGCCCAGCATGCAATGCTGCATGACCTCAGGCAAGTCACCTCACCTCCCTGAGTGTTGGTATCCTCATCTGCAAGGTTGGGTTGGTAAGAGTGCCAACGTCACAAGCTTGTTGGAAAGGTTCAATGAATCCTCACACTTAGTTCAAGCCCTGGTACATAATACTAGATGCTCAGGCGACACTCATTATTATATTGGTTATCCATTCAATTTACTGCATGGTAGTGAGCACCATCTGTGGCTGCTTGTTGGTTGCTAGTTAGCAGAACATGGGACTAGTGATGTTTTAAGACATGAAACTTGCAAGATCCTCCAGGAACCAGATTTGCTCTGCCTACCCCCAACAGTACCAGGCTCAGGGGCCCATAAGCACGAATGTCTGAATTGAGAGCTGGGACCACATAGGTCACTGTTGAATGCCACTGTTGCTGCTACTGCTATTGTTGCTTTGAATTGACCTTGAGGGTCGTAAGGCAGGACCCACCTGTATGCTCCAAGTCCCACACCCCTGTTACCTCACCCTAGCAGCTTCCACATTACCTTTCCACCCTGTGCTGAAGACTTTGGAAGTCTGGCAACACTCACTTCACTGAACACCCAGATGTGCCCATTCAGTGGCAGGCAACCTCTAAAGGTCAGATTATTAACACCATCAGGATTCTTGAAAATCCCACCACTTCGTTTCCAAGGCAGAAGTGGCGTGGGGAGAGGGATGGATTGGGAGTTTGGGATTAGCAGATGCAAACTATTACATATAGAATGGATAAACCACAAGGTCCTACTCTATAGCATAAGGAACTATATTCAATATCCTGTGATAAACCATAATGGAAAAGAATATGAAAAAGAATGTCTATATATGTATAACTGAATCACCTTGCTGTACAGCAGGAATTAACACAACATTGTAAATCAACATACTTCAATAAAATAAATTTTTTAAAAAACCCACCACTTTGACCACAAATGACAAACTGCTCACCTACCTCCTTCTCGCCTCTTAGCGAAGGCTTTGGCTTGTTCTAAAGTGTGCATGACATTTGGACTGAGGGGACGATGCTATAAGAATGACGGGAAGGCTCCCTTACCTACCGATAAGGTGTTTTCTCTGTGGTTCACAGCAGACCTCAAATCCTGGGAGGGATTTTTCTCTAGACGTGAATAAGAGGCCATTCTTGTTCACTTTCCTGTAAACTCCGGTTGATATCTTGCCGATGTAGCAGGATGCTTCCCTGCTCCAGATGGGCAGGAAGCCAAGAACTGCAGTTTTTGTGTTTGTTCAGGCACAGATAGTTGAGGAAAAGCCCTGAAGCAAATGTACAGCAGAGACCTCTCCAGCGCCTGTTGCAGAGAGTGTCTTATTTCTGAGCAACAGGACAAGCCCAAGGCAAAATTCAGTTCAACGTAAGAAATGTGCTTTTCCAAAAACTATAGTCCTCCTGGGCATCAGGCTTATCCAGAAAATTATGTGGTTGGTCCCCACTGGGCAGTGGTGTTTCCTCAAGTTGTGCCATATGTCCTTTCTCCTGCCTGTGACCTGGGTGACCCTGGGAAAGCAAAATGATTTTTAACATCAGCTTATGTCCACCATAATCTGGAGGGCAAATCTGCTGCTAACAACCACACGACAGAAAGGGCACTTGACTCCTTCCAAAGTCCAACAGAAACAGTATTTGCATCATCAGAGCTCTCTCCTATGTGAGCCCACATGCAAAAGAAAGTACTTCTTGTTCATAAAATAAGACTTTGGTGAGTCAACTGGAGTTGATGGCTTTGCCTGTGAATTTAGATTATAGTTAGTGTTTTTTTTTTCTTCAAGCCGCTAAGCTTGAATTGGATGAAAAGTGTGACTCATGAAATAGGTTTTACTCCAGGGATTTGGGGTCTTGATTTCAAATGTATGCTTATGTGTATGGGAACGCTGTGAGGAAAAAAAAAAAGTACAATCACGGGTAAATATTCAGATTAGAAGTCCAGAATACATTCCAGCTGTAGGATTCTTGTTGTTGTTGGCTGGCTTCGTTCTGGGGGTGAGGGAAGTGGTGCAGCCTATCCAAACCAGCCCCATGTAACTACACTTCCCACAGGATTTGTTTTTTTAACATAACAACAAATGCTCATACATTTTGAAGTGAGAGTTAAACACTGTGTCTTTATTTTGTTTAGCTAAGCTGTAGTTTAACTCTGCCTTCTTTCAACTCTGGTCTTCTAACCTTACCAGTGGTCAGAGTTGAAGGGAAACCCTTTGTTTTTGCTGGGAACCACATAACTTACATCTGCTTCAGGAACATTCAAGGGTTTCTTCTGACAAACACATCTATACTCCACCCTGGCCCACCCCGGCCAGGACACATAGATTTGGTTGGTTTACATTGGTTAGCCTGATGGAGAAATGGAAATACGGGTTAGGATGAAGACACCAGGCAAGGACCATGTTTGATTCCACCTTAGTCCTCGGAGTCTGGATGGAAACTTCAGAGCTGCCAGCCTCTGCAAATGTCCTGGATCTGATAGCACTCCCTATGGCCCTCTGTCTGCCACAACTTCAACCCAAAGGCAGTGGGGAGAAGCCAGGATGAGAGAGACCCAGGGCATTGGAAGCTTTACTGGAAATGTCTCCTCCCATTCCCTGATTTGGGACCCTGGCTCCAGTCCTCATTTGAATGCGGGTGAATTAGACCACCTCTCACATTCCTTCCAATGCTAAAATTTTATTTAACCTTGAGTCCTTTTTCTAGACTGTAAGGCCTCAGAGGCCAAGCAGGATGATGATAACTGCTCCAGGGTTCAGAGCTCAGGAACCCTGAGAAGGAAGTCTGGAGGCTGAAAGATGTAATTGCCAAGGAGGACACAGAAATGTGATTTTTCTTCAAGTACAAAATTATAAATTGGGATGATGCCTATCTACTCTAGAGAGGTGTCATGCTGATTAAGTGATATAACATATAAAGTATATAGTGCAGTCCCTGGCATACAATAGGTTCTCAATGATGGATGGTTGAAATAATGAGTAAGTGAATGAAACACTCAAGCCAGCAACTTGCCCCAAGGCCTCACAGTTAGCAAGGGACAGATGGAGGCTGTGACCCTACATTCTCTGATTTCAAGTCTAGTTATCATTCCACCGATCATCATATCTACTGATATGTCCCCCAAGTTGGTTGCCTGGTACTTCATTGTGGTCATTCCAAAGTACGAGTTCTGCTTAGACATTCATTACAAATTACCTGATTCAAGGTAAGGACTTTAATCATAATGTTGGATTCACTCAGGTGATTGGCAAAAATTTATGATATCCAAATTGAACACAAGACACTTGTACCTTCCTACTATATTAGGCCCAGCATTCATACCTTCACTTATTCCTGTTAAGCATTTATTGAAAGCTTCCTTTGAGTTAGCACCATGCTCTAAAGATAAGAAATCTTGCATTAGGACTTAATAAAGAGTAAGGCAGGATCCATAGACAGCTGGGGAGATGAGACAGGCAGACACACACAAGAATTAAGGAGCATTGCAAACATGTAATGGGCCAAAGAGAATTCTACAAATCAGTCCGGCACCATGGAACACCAATAAGAGGGAACTCCATGGGTACTGAAAGATGGGCTACAACGTGTCTTGAAGGACTTTAGTGAAGAGGAGGGAAGGACATAATAAGGTAAAGAGAGAAGCCTACATCAAAAATAGAATTCTCTGGGCTTCCCTGGTGGCGCAGTGGTTGAGAGTCTGCCTGCCGATCCCACATGCCGCGGAGCGGCTGAGCCCGTGGGCCATGGCCGCTGAGCCTGCGCGTCCGGAGCCTGTGCTCTGCAATGGGACAGGCCACGGCAGTGAGAGGCCCACATACCGCAAAAAAAAAAAAAAAAGAATTCTCTGCCTACCAAAATGGTACTGATACTTAGAGTTTTCAAGTGTTATCAATATCTTCTTACACAGTGGTTCTCAACATGTAAGAATCACCCGCATCAGAATCATGTGGGGGCAGGGACGGGTGGTGGCATATAACAAAAAAATATATTGTTCTTTGTCCCTGGTTCTTGGCACAGAGATCCTAAAAAATCTTGGAATTTTCTGAGTGCTACCATGTTTGATATTCATAACAAACCCTTTCTGAACCATACTTGAGTGTGTGCTGGCAACACAACTCTTGGTGGGCCCTGAGTTTCTGGGGAGGGGCTGGCCACAACAGAAAGACTAACGTGTTTAGAGGACTGGAACTTGCAGTGCCACCCTTGACCCCCTGGAAAGGAGAGGGGCTGTAGATCAAGTTCAATCACATACAGCCAATGATTTAATCGATTGTGCCCACTGACGAAGCCTGGATAAGAACTCTTGAATAATGAGGTTCTGGGAGCTTCTAGATTTGTGAACATTTCATGTGCTGAGAGGGTGGCACACCCAGAGAAGGCACAGAAGCTCTGGGCCCCCTACTTCCTACTTCCCCTATAGATCTATCTGTCTGATCCTGAGCTGTGTCATTTATAATAAAGCAGTGCAGTCGACCCTCCATAACCTCACGTTTCGCATCAGCAGATTCGACCTGCTACTAATTGAAGGTCAGTGGTTGGTTGAATCTGCAGATGCGAAACTCCGCACATAGGGAAGGCTTACTGTAGTCACTGCCCCGCGCCATTTTATGTCGGGGGCCTGCACGGGCCTGCACGTCGGAGGCTTTTGGTACCTGTGGGGTCTCCTGAAACCAGTCTTCTGAGACTACTGAAGGACGACTGTAATTGTAAGTATAGGGCTTTCCAGAGTTTTATGAGTCATTTCAGTGAATTATCGAAAATGGCGGGGGAGAGGGGGTTGGTATGAGAACCTTTGAATTTGTAGCCGAATCGTACAGAAGTGTGGGGGGCCTGGGGACCTGGACTCCCAGCCGGCATCTGAAGTGAGGGCGTCTTGTGAGACCGATTCCTTAAACTTGTGGGGTCTGACGCTAAGGGCAAGTAATTTATGCAGAATAGGAGGATCCTGTCCGAGAGCCCGTGTTGAAAAACGGTATAGGGGTATTTATTCAAATTCTAATTCCTAGGCCCAGAGTACTGTCGACGAAAATTTCAATCTAAGAGAGGAATGAGAAGTTTTATTCGCACCAAATTGAGGATTAGAACCTGGGAACAGCCTCTCAGAAATCTTGGAGAACTGTTCTGCTCATTTGAGGTCAAAGCACAGTTTTATAGGTTTTTGAGACAGAGGGCTGTGGATGTAGATAGTTTGTAGAGTCCAGATCTGCAGGTACCAAGTGATGGGTGGTCATGACCTCTTGCAACATTAAGAAGGAATGTTATCTTTAAGGAGCTGCCTTGTTGGTGGTAGGAGAATGTTATTTATGGTTGAGCAGGTGTTTCTGCCAGTGGGAGGTTTGGTCGATACTTAATGCAGATACACAATGCACAGCAGAGGGGGGAGAGAAAGCCAAAGAGCGGAGAAGACTTTTTTTTTTTTTTCGGTACGCGGGCCTCTCACTGTTGTGGCCTCTCCCATTGCGGCGCACAGGCTCCGGACGCGCAGGCTCAGCGGCCATGGCTCACGGGCCCAGCCGCTCCGCGGCATGTGGGATCTTCCCGGACCGGGGCACGAACCCGTGTCCCCTGCATGAGCAGGCAGACTCTCAACCACTGCGCCACCAGGGAAGCCCGGAGAAAACCTTTTATGTTTAAATTTTCCTTGACTTGGCTCAGAGTACGAATTTTTATTTCATCAGTGCGAACTGCTTAATCAGACTGTGGGTGGAGCAGGGGAAGCCCCCAGGGTGATGGTGAGGCACGCCAGCCTTTGAGAAGCGCTATCACAACTTCTGCTTTGGCAACCTCCATATCAAACCCAGAGTTCATTTTGCCAGAGACACTAGTCTCTGGACTCTGGCAGTTAACCAGCTTGCCAAGTGTACTGCCTTGCTGGAATTGGAGGGGCTGAACAATGGACACTTCCGGAGTTTGGGCCCTGCCATTTCAAGAATCACCTTGCTCAGGGTGCCCACGTGGCCCACTTATATAATACATGACTCCTTTGGGGGTGGGGGGTGGTTGTGAACCCAACAGGAAGAGAGGTGGGTTCCTCAATTTAGTCCCTTTCCCAAATCCTCTCTGGGCTAGGAAGCAGCCCTGAGATTGCAGAACTTCCATATCTCTAAAGTGGGGGCTTGTGTCTGGAGCCTTAAAGTGGCTTCCCCTCCCAGAAGGAACGCCCAGGGGTGAATCTGCTGTGTGGGAGCCCATGAATGCAGACCCTCATCTGCATGTGGCAGGAAAGGATTTCCTTGGGCCCAGGAGTCAGGGGGGCACCAAGACATTCCTATCCCTGGTCAGCATCATGTACGTGGATGCATGTTTTTAATACAGTAAAAAATAAAAATAAAAGCAAAATACGCAACAAAAAAATCAACTGCAATCCCACCACACCATGATGACCAGTTGGTACTGTTATATCTCCTTCCTGTCTTTCAGTACACATTTTAAAGACATGGCTGAGTTCTGTATTCATGTTTATGATTGGCTTCCAGGGCAGTAAATAGAAAAGCACAAAGTTTCTTCCTCAGGTTTCCTCATGGAAGAATATGCTGTGTTCAGTATCCAACAGCTTTGTTCCTTCTGCCATGGAAAACTCACTCTCTCGAGGAAGGCTTTTTATGATTTTTATTTGCCTCTTAATCTTTTTACTACCACAGTAATACCTATTCATTTTTTATTAAAAATCCAAACAATATAAAAATGTATAAAGTCTCTCCCTATCCCATGTTTGATGTGTATGGTTCCAGACTCTTTCTTTTTCATAGTAAAACATATATGATCTATACCTACATTGTTTTTAATCTGCAAAAATGGAATAATAATGTAGATTCTGTCTGATGACTTGCTTTTTTAAACTACCAATATATTGTGGATACCATAGATGTTTTTAGTGAGAAAAAGAGAAAGCAGAAATAAAAACTGGGCTAGAAAGTGAAAACAGCCTCTTTAATCTAGATGCCAGGAAGAAAGTATGTACTGGGTTTGCTATGCTAATTGAAACCACAACCCAAGACTATTATATATTTTGTCCTAAGTATGGGATTGAGAAATGTAAGTACATGGATTGCCATTTCTTAAAGCACCCAGAACAAATAATAAATATATGGAAAAGGGCCTAAGAAAAGGTTCACATGTCTTTTCTTTTTTTTTGTGGTACGCGGGCCTCTCACTGTTGTGGCCTCTCCCGTTGTGGAGCACAGGCTCTGAACGCGCAGGCTCAGCGGCCATGGCTCACGGGCCCAGCCGCTCCGCAGCATGTGGGATCTTCCCGGACCGGGGCACGAACCCGTGTCCCCTGCATCGGCAGGCGGACTCTCAACCACTGCGCCACCCAGGAAGCCCCACATAAGTCTTAATCACATACTGTGCTTCAGTATGGCATCAACCTGAAATTTAACTTTCTTTTAAATAGACAATACTGCTAGAAAACAGTGAACCTCCAAAAATACAGATATACATTTTCCTTTTAAAAAATACAAAAGCAGTCAGTTAGTTCTACAGATATATATTGAGTGTCTATGTGCCAGGCACCGTGATAGGAGATGGGATATATGAGTGAATAACAGCCAAAGATGGTCTCCTCCACTCCTCAAGATCAGGGGAGTGGTGGTGTTGGGAGAGACAGCTAACTGTGAGCATACTCAACAGGTAAATGACCGAGTATGTTAAAAGATAATATGTGTGATGGGAGGAAAAAAGAGCAGCGTAAAAGGTATTGGAAGTTGGTGCAGAGAGGTGGGGCAGACTGGAGTATTAAAAGGGGTCATTGGAAGAGGCTTCGTTGAAAGATACTCTAATGAGAAGATGATGTGTAAGCAAAACCCTGAAGAAGTTGAAGGAGTGGGCCAAGCAGATAACTGGGGGAGCGGAAGCTGCCTGGTGTTTGTTTGTTACAGGTTGAATTGTGTCATCCTCTCCACCCCCCACCCCTTCCACAAAAAAAAAGATCTGTTGTGACCTATTTGGAAATAGGGTCTTTGCTAATGTAATCAAGTTAAGATGAAGTCATTAGGATGTGCTCTAATGCAATGACTGATGCCTTTATAAGAAGAGGGAAATTTGGACACAGACGCTCAAGGAGAACACCATGTGGAGACACACAGACACGGAGGGAAGATGGCCACGTGAAGATGGAGGCAGAGATTGAAGTGATGCTGCCACAGCCAAGGGACGTCTGGGCCACCAGAAGCTGAAAGAGGCAAAGGAAGAATCCTCCCCTAGAGGTTGCGGAGGGAGCATGGTCCTACTAATACCTTGATGTAGGACCTTTGGCCTCTGGTCGGGGAAGCAAGTGGAGGGGTCATTCAGAACCCAGTCAGTCTAGAGAAGGACTTGGATTTTCTTCTAGTGAAATGGGATTGTGGACAAAGGAGTGGCAAGATCTGACCTGTGTTTTCAGAGGTCTGTGTTGCCACTGTACCCAGAATAGACTGGGTGGCCACAAGGAGACACATTAGGAGGGTTTTGCAGTGATCTTGGTAAAAGGGTCTGTGGTCACAGTGAAAGGGACAGGAAATGGCCAGACTCCCCAGTTACTTTGAGGCTAGGATTTCCTGATGGGTTGAATATGGGGTGTGAGAGGAAAAGAAGGCCAAGAATGAATGACATTTCCTGAGAATGACATAATAAGGACAGTAGCTCATCTGGGCCGACTTGGCACTTATCACTCAGGCAGCACCAAAAACCAAACCAACCAACCAACAAAAGACTACAGACACTGAAGAAGTAATTACCATTGTTTACACTGCCCAAGTGAAGCTTTGAGCAACTTTAGACCTAACCCTAGGAGACCTGATTGGGCATAAGGGTGCTAATTTTTAAATAATTCTGATTTATTGAGAACTCATTGAAAAACCACCTTTTTTGTTACTTTTCATTTTTTCTGGAAAACAAAAGTGCAAATACATTGTTGTCCTTATATCTTTTCATGCCTTGATGAGGAAAATTCATCTCAAATGTACATGGTGACTTCTCTGAATTTAACAGAGAATGGTGAAATCTTTTCTGTCATTTTATTACGATGCTAATGAGGAAGTAAATCCAGATGTGCATGATTCAGTTAAGCTATAGGGCACCTGAATTCAGGAAACAGCTATGAGCCCCTCCTGCTGCTGCTGGGAAAGGTTTGGAGGGTACAGAGATAAGCAGGACGTGCCCCCGTTTGGGGGAGGGAAGGTGGAGAAGTAAATGCACAGAGACATGCAAGCAGGATGTATGAAGTATAAATAAAAATTGTGGTGGCCCCAGAGGAAGAAGTAATTCATTTTGAATTGAGATTTTTGGTTATGTTACATATTGGAGATGATATTTAAACTAGGTCTGAGAGTATGAGGTGCCTCGAGAGAGGCAAAGAATGGGGGAAGAGTATGTCAGGCTTTGGGGACATCTTGAGCAAAGGCAAAGAGGCTTGAGAATAAATTAAGTGTTTGAGGATGATCAGAGATCTGAACGGAAAATAAGTGAAAGGATGTGGTGGGGGAAGAGGCATGAGATGCGCCATACATGGTGGACAGTGGTCTACCTGCTGGTGCCCTTTCTCGGAAGCTAACTCATGGTCTACCTGCTGGTGCCCTTTCTCGGAAGCTAACTCAAAGGGCTGGTGCCCTTTCTCGGAAGCTAACCAATCAGGTGCTTGGTCCTGTGGTCTTGAACTAAGAGACTCAGAAGCTACAGCCTAGAGATGCTGGCATTGACCTTTGAGATGTCATGTGGCGTCAGAGCAGCCATGGCAAGCCAATAGTGGAGAGGGAGAGAGATAATGAAAGAAGGAAAAAAAGAAGCAGATATGAAAGATGCCAGGGTGGCCCTCATGCAGACAAGTTGTCTGACCATTTTCCAATGCCTAGGAGGCCCACTTGTACTTCCTGCAGCTAGGTTTGATGCGATTATCCTATGTTTTTGTAATGGATCCTTTTTTCACCTGAGATCATTTGAATGAGCTTTTGTTTCTTGCTACCAAATAATCCTTAAGACAGGCATCGTAAGGGTACTGAAGTGAGAAGAGGAGCATTGAATGCTGCACTTCAGAGTAAAGATTTCGTTTCTGTAAAATTCTCCCCATGCCTCTTCACAGTAGAAATCAGGGTGCCACCACCCATCCAGCCCCTTCCCCAAGTCCTCTCCACATCTGTTCCTTGCCTTGTCTCTCACAATAAGTGCTGTAGTTTCAGAAACTATGTCTGTAAGCTGAGCAACTCACCTGTTGGGCCTTGGAACCAATCAGACAAGTTTCTCCCAACATGAAAGTAACACGATTGGCCCTTATGGGCATTGGCAACCCACAATGCTACTATACCACTTCACCCCTTTAATAATATATGGCCTCACCTTAATCACCCCAAATCATATGCCTTGCCAGGTTTCTTTCCCTCTCTTTAGATCAAAGCCTTCTAAATTTGCATGGCTTATCCTATCATCCAAAGTACCCACTTTAGATTTATACCTGTGAACTTGACATCCACAAACTATTAGAATAAAAACCACTTGTAAGCAAAGATTTACAAGCAACAAGAAGATACATGTTGCATTTTTCTCTCAATACATATATTATACTTATATTCTAATTTAAAATTAAGCCTTTCCATGATTAGTTTTTGCTATAACATGCTCATTGAAACAAATCAATCAACACAAAAGTGGTTTATAAGAAAATGAATAAACTTCTTTCCAGCTCTGCTCCCACAGCAACCACAAGAGAAAATCAGAGTTAAAGACTGGTGTGTATCTTTTCGTCACTAGGTTCACACAAACATATATTCACAATGTGGGATTTGCACCTTAAAAAAAACAATAGCGTCATATCATACAAAGCACTCTGCAAACTTTTTTTTCTCATAACAACATTATAAACATCTTCCCGGGCAATATACATAGATCAAACTTGTCTTCTTAATAGTTGTGTAATATTGCATTGCATAGATGAATCATAATTTATTCAGCTGTTCTCTATCAACAGACATTGATATTTCATTTTCATATTTTTGCTATCTTTCATACATCTATTCTTATTTACTGGGACATTTTATGTCTGTAGAATAGATTCAGAGTAATATGCTTTTTAAATAAAAATATGTGCCGTTAAAGATTTATGACCACTGTAAAGTAAATTACTCATTTTTATCTTCTAGAAATAACTTCATTACATCTTTAAGCCTCATACTATATCATAGAGATTGGTAGCTAGGAGAAACTCACTTTTTTTCCTCGTTTTGTTTTTTTTTTTAACATCTTTATTGGAGTATAATTGCTTTACAATGGTGTGTTAGTTTCTGCTTTATAACCAAGTGAATCAGCTATACATATACAAATATCCCCACATCTCCTCCCTCTTGGGTCTCCCTCCCACCCTCCCTACCCCACCCCTCTAGGTGGTCACAAAGCACTGAGCTGATCTCCCTGTGCTATGTGGCTGCTTCCCACTAGCTATCTCTTTTACATTTGGTAGTGTATATATGTCCATGCCACTCTCTCACTTCGTCCCAGCTTACCCTTCCCCCTCCCTGTGTCCTCAAGTCCATTCTCTAAGTCTGCATCTTTATTCCTGTCCTGCCCCTAGGTTCTTCAGAACCCTTTTTTTTTTTTTTTTGATTCCATATACGTGTGTTAGCACATGGTATTTGTTTTTCTCTTTCTGACTTACTTCACTCTGTATGACAGACCCTAGGTCCATCCACCTCACTACAAATAACTCAATTTCGTTTCTTTTTATGGCTGAGTAATATTCCATTGTGTATATGTGCCACATCTTCTCTGTCCATTCATCTGTCGATGGACACTTAGGTTGCTTCCGTGTCCTGGCTATTGTAAATAGTGCTGCAGTGAACATTGTGGTACATGACTCTTTTTGAATTATGGTTTTCTCAGGGTATATGCCCAGTAGTGGGATTGCTGGGTTGTATGTAGTTCTATTTTTAGTTTTTTAAGGAACCTCCATACTGTTCTCCATAGTGGCTGTATCAGTTTACATTCCCACCAACAGTGCAAGAGGGTTCCCTTTTCTCCACACCCTCTCCAGCATTTATTGTTTGTAGATTTTTTGATGATGGCCATTCTGACTGGTGTGAGGTGATACCTCATTGTAGTTTTGATTTGCATTTCTCTAATGATTAGTGATGTTGAGCATCCTTTCATGTGTTTGTTGGCAATCTGTATATCTTCTTTGGAGAAATGTCTGTTTAGGTCTTCTGCCCATTTTTGGATTGGGTTGTTTGTTTTTTTGATATTGAGCTGCATGAGCTGCTTATAAATTTTGGAGATTAATCCATTGTCAGTTTCTTCATTGGCAAATATTTTCTCCCATTCTGAGGGTTGTCTTTTCATCTTGTTTATGTTTTCCTTTGCTATGCAAAAGCTTTGAAGTTTAATTAGGTCCCATTTGTTTATTTTTGTTTTTATTTCCATTTCTCTAGGAGGTGGGTCAAAAAGGATCTTGCTGTGATTTATGTCATACAGTGTTCTGCCTATGTTTTCCTCTAAGAGTTTTATAGTGTCTGGCCTTACATTTAAGTCTTTAATCCATTTTGAGTTTATTTTTGTATATGGTGTTAGGGAGTGTTCTAATTTCATTCTTTTACATGTAGCTGTCCAGTTTTCCCAGCACCGCTTATTGAAAAGGCTGTCTTTTCTCCATTGTATAGTCTTGCTGCCTTTATCAAAAATAAGGTGACCGTATGTGCGTGGGTTTACCTCTGGGCTTTCTATCCTGTTCCACTGATCTTTATTTCTGTTTTTGTGCCAGTTCCATACTGTCTTGATTACAGTAGCTTTGGAGTATAGTCTGAAGTCCAGGAGCCTGATTCCTCCGGCTCCATTTTTTTCTCAAGATTGCTTTGGCTATTTGGGGTCTTTTGTGTTTCCATACAAATTGTGAAATTTTTTGTTCTAGTTCTGTGGAAAATGCCATTGGTAGTTTGATAGGGATTGCATTGAATCTGTAGATTGCTTTGGGTAGTATAGTCATTTTCACAATGTTGATTCTTCCAATCCAAGAACATGGTATATCTCTCCATCTATTTGTATCATCTTTAATTTCTTTCATCAGTGTCTTATAGTTTTCTGCATACAGGTCTTTTGTCTCCTTAAGTAGGTTTATTCCTAGGTATTTTATTCTTTTTGTTGCAGTGGTAAATGGGAGTATTTCCTTAATTTCTCTTTCAGATTTTTCATCATTAGTGTATAGGAATGCAAGAGATTTCTGTGCATTAAAAGTGTATCCTGCTACTTTACCAAATTCATTGATTAGCTCTAGTAGCTTTCTGGTAGCATCCTTAGGATTCTCTATGTATAGTATCATGTCATCTGCAAACAGTGACAGCTTTACTTCTTCCTTTCTGATTTGGATTCCTTTTATTTCTTTTTCTTCTCTGATTGCTGTGGCTAAAACTTCCAAAACTATGTTGAATAACAGTGGTGAGAGTGCACGATCTTGTCTTGTTCCTGATCTTAGGGGAAATGGTTTCAGTTTTTCACCATTGAGAACGTTGTTGGCTGTGGGTTTGTCATATATGACCTTTATTATGTTGAGGTAAGTTCCCTCTATGCCTACTTTCTGGAGGGTTTTTGTCATAAATGAGTGTTGAATTTTGTCAAAAGCTTTTTCTACGTCTATTGAGACGATCATACGGTTTTTCTCCTTCAGTTTGTTAATATGGTTTATCACATTGATTGATTTGCATATATTGAAGAATCCTTGCATTCCTGGGATAAATCCCGTTTGATCATGGTGTATGATCCTTGTAATGTGTTGTTGGATTCTGTTTGCTAGTATTTTGTTGAGGATTTTTTCATCTATGTTCATCAGTGATATTGGCCTGTAGTTTTCTTTCTTTGTGACATCTTTGTCTGGTTTTGGTATCAGGGTGACGGTAGCCTCGAGAAACTCACTTTTGAAAAATGTTTGCCTTTTCCACCGAGTGTTCACTGCTGCTCTGTGCTGTGTACTATGGCAGAATCAGCATCACAGTAACAACTATTTTTAAAAAAGAGTAGGCGTTCCCTCCTTCTGGAAATTCTCTCTCTGTGGGAGAATGAAGCTGAGATCCTTCACTGGATTTAAATGAGAGAAGCAAAGGAGGAGTCAGGGAGGAATATCCCTGTAATTTCTCCCACATCCCTCAACATAATAGGCCTTTTCTTCCAAACATGGGCCAAATGCAAAAGTGGGTTCTTTAAAAGTGTTCCTGCTTTTGCCAAGGATAACCAGAAGACGGTTTCTTTTAAAGGCCACCTAGTTCCTGGCATTTGCTAAATTAAGGGTCTAGCTTTAGCCACAGGGAATGAGCTAGCTTAGAAGAAAAAGGTGCAGCATCGTCGGATAAAGCCCAGCCTGGTACCAAACTCTTCACGGCCCCATCTAGGATGAGGCTCCCAGCTCTTCAGACCCATCCTCACATGCTGAAGGGGTCAGGCTAAAGCTAATGGGAGCTGCAGGATATTGCAAACCATATTGCACTGAAAAAAATTTAAACCCTCTCCTAACACCAAACCTAGCTAGGTAACTGCTGAAACCAGCTTTAGGAGATTACCCACAGTGCTCCGTGGACACAGACACTTTCTGGAGCTATGTGGTCATCTTTTCTAAATGAGCCAAAAAGAAGACTGGGAAATTCTATCATTACTAAGTTTTTGGTGAAATATGTACAAGGATGAGAAATGAAGATGACACAGTGGTTACGATGGAAACTTCCTCCCTTCCTGTCTCCCAGCGATTCCCTTTCCAGGCACAGGGGTAGTAACATCAGGTTTGGTTCCCTGAATCCCTGCAGAGTGCAGCTGCCTTCCAGCACGTTGATGGCTGTTGACACCACACATGCACACACCATCCCTGGAAGCACATCTCCCAGCGATCTGTAGCAAATGCTGGGAACTAGACTGTGAACTTCTTCACCAGATACACTTGGTGTGATCATCTGTTGCCCTGCAGGTGCAGGAGGAAGTACACAAAGTACCACTTAGGTTTTAGGAGAAAAACCTAAGTAGAGAGGAGGGCAAGGAGGAAAAGAAGAGGTGAGACAGTCGGATACTGGAGACACAACAAGGCACTGACAATGGAACCCTGACCCTGACTAACTTCTACTCCAGGATGTGCTGGAGATGCTTTCTCCAGAAAGCCCTCCCTCTTACCCCGAGATAAGTTGGGGTCCCTCCAGCGCACCCATAGCACTGTCGTGCCATTCACTAGAGGACAAGGCCCGTGCCTTTTCTTGCCCACTCCGACATTCCAGCACCTGGAACCTGTCTGGCACAGAGGAGGTATGCATTGAGCCAGGGTACCAGAGAGGCAAATGAAGGGCTGAGGGAGGTGGTGCCGATGAGCACAAGGAGATACAAACAAAGTCCCCAAATGCAGGAATGTAGCACTGATGAGACACTTAACTTGTAAATCTTAGTTTTGTATATGTATCAGTCGGCAAAACAAAGCGATAGTATAAGATACACTTCTTAGGATAGGGCTTCAGAAAACTTCTGAAAGAGAGCTCTATGGGTTGGTTGGTTGGTTGGTTGGTTGGTTTTTACTACTATCGCCCCCAAAGAGTCAGAAATTTTGAACTCATATTTAATCTTGGCACTTCCGAGCAAGCTAGCTTACTCACTTTCTTCTCTTCTTTCTTTTCATCCTTTCTTTTTTTCTTCCTTCCCTCCTTCTTTTTAATCTTTCCTTCCTGTCAAACATTTAATGAGAACCTACTATGTGCCAAGCATAATGAGACGTACCAAGGATATAGTAATGGAGATCATAGCCCCTGACCTAGAGGAAGTTTCAGTCTAATTTGTATTAGTGAGGATAGGCTATCTTATGCTGAAGTTAATAAATACACCCTGAAACATCAGTGGCTTAGCACAGCAGAATTTCATTTCTCACTCCTACAAAGTCCTATGGCTTACTGGCCTAGGAGTCCTAGGCCAGTAAGACTCCTGTCCATCCAGTGACACAGGGATTCAGGCTCCCTCTGTATTGGAACACCACCATCCCACACGTGGCTTCCAGGGCCACAAGAAAGGAAGAACAAGCATGGAGGTGGAACACTGGTTTTTCAAGGCTTGGGTGCAAATTGGCCTATTAGTCCCACTTACAGGGCATTGGCCTGAAGTGGTCACATGCCCCAACCTAACTCCAGAGGAGGCTGGGAAATGTGGGGAGTGCATGGATTTTTACTGAGTATTAAATATCAGTGTGACACTAGCAAAGACACAGACAAGCAAACAATCATTTCTACACAGTGTGTTGGGAGCAGTGATCCAGGTATGCACAGGGCACCAGGGAAGCACAGGTGAAGGACCTTCACCTCAGCCTAGGAAGGAGCAGGTGATACTCCTTCCTAAATGAGCCAAAAAGAAGACTGGGAAATTCTATCATTACTAAGTTTTTGGTGAAATATGTACAAGGATGAGAAATGAAGATGACACAGTGGTTACGATGGAAACTTCCTCCCTTCCTGTCTCCCAGCGATTCCCTTTCCAGGCACAGGGGTAGTAACATCAGGTTTGGTTCCCTTTCTGAGGAGGTGAAGCCTTTCTGAGGAGGTGATACTTTCCCTTCTCTTCAGCATGTTTTCATATCTACAGTGTTATTTTAGAGCATAGCTCTGCACTACACAAAGACCCGGAATTCAAATTATATTCTGTGTCATTTTAGAGATACATACTGAAATATACACAAATGAAATAATAAATTGTCTGGAATTTGCTTCAAAATTACTGGGGAATTGAGTAGGTGGGGGGAGAGCTGAAACAAAATAGGCCATTTATTAAAAAGTGGTGAAACTGGGTGATGAGTACATTAGGTTCTTTATACTATCCTTTCTACTTTTATTTATGTTTCAGATTTTCCATAATAATTTGTTTAATTACATAGCCATTGGGTAGATTACAAGTATAGAGTGTCTTGTTACAAACCACACTGATGTCACCTAAATTTTTTAATTTAAACAAGCTATTACTCTAGTTCCACTCCACCCTGGATCTCAAACCTCAGCTTCTCACTCCTTCTTTGCTGACTTGCTTTTATTCACATCTGCCTTGCTGTCTGCAGCCATTTCCACTTATACAGCTTGAGACTTGAAGCACTTTTTAGCTGAGGGAACTTAATTCACGAAGAGGCACCGACCTGTCCCATCATGCTTCCTTTACAAGAAAAAGCCCTTTTGATAAACTTCTGACAGCCTCTGCCTAGATTCAGTCTCAGTTAATTATGTTGATACAACCTAGTCGAAGAAAAGCAGCTCTAAAATTTCTGCACTGGCCCTAAATTTCAAGAGCTGGCAACTTCCTGTTTAGGAAAGTAAAGAAGTAGCCCCAGACTCAGCGAACTCTATGGCTTCCTCCACTTAACAAAAACCTGATTCATCTTTGTGCCCCTGACATCTAGCCCTGCACAGTCTGCCACAGACTGGGAGCTCAGGAAGTTCTTGGTGAGGAAATGTGTCTGGTCCCCTCAATACTCCACTTTCTCCAAGATATTCCGGAACAGCAGGGCGCTCACTGGGTCTACTTCTCTCTGTAACCACACTCGTCTGCTCACACTCAGCTACTTCAGCTGCTGCCAGAGTCCCCATGTACACTCAGCCACCCACTTTCCTGTATTCCCACGTGGCCAGAACGTCACTCAAAGACACTCCCAGGTTGGTGCCACATTGTCTCTGGCTTTATACTCCACAGAAGGGCTTCTCTCCTTTCACAGGTTATTATTTTAACATCTCACTATTTCCATTTTAAAAATAGCCAATAGCCAGCCTCCTCCTACTACTGAAGCCCCATGGTCTACTGCTAACACGTTCTCACATTCCAGCGGCTCACTGGGAAGCAGGAGGCCAAGGAATTTCCTACACCTATGGCAGGGTTCTTGGCTCTGCACTTTTGGTGGCATTTCATATCTAGAAATACATCTGGAATCAGTCCAGTGCATTAAAGAAAGAGCTTTAGTCCTTATTTGTAACTTTGCTTTTCCCTCCTACTAGCCCATAAACACTTGGGCCAACTTGCTTCAATTCATTGCATTTTACAAAAAAAACAAGAATAAATATTTTGCTTCTAAGTTTTACTGGGAATGAGAAAGGATTCAAATTATTCTTAACATATCTTTAAGAAAAAAAGTTTTAACCTTAGCAGAAAATACTTTTGTGAGATTTCAAGAGATTTACATTTTTCTTTTTAGCTTGTCTTATTTTAAATGTTTTCCATAAGGATCGTGCATTATTTTGTAATTTTTTTTAAAGGTAATTATCTCTTTCTTTTAAAGAAGTTTTCTCAACCTTAGCACTGTCGATATTTTGGACTTAATGATTCTTTGTCAGGGGTGCGGGGGCATGTCTACTGCACTGTAGGATATTTGGTGGTATCCCTGGCCTCTACCCACTAGATACCAGTAGCAGCCACACAGTTGTGACAATAACAAACGTCTCCAGACATTGCCAAATGCCACCTGTGGGGGAAGGAAGCCGAATCACTTTTTTACACATCTGTTTTAAAGTAAAGATTCGGGGTCTTGGAGGGGTTTGGGAGTCTATTTAGGTAAATGAGTATTCACTAGGAAAAATGTCATCAAGCTGCTAAGATTAAATACGTTAAAGATGACAAAGAATTTCTAAACAACAAATGTCGAACCACACACAGATTGCTAGAAGTCCGGCAAGACAGTCAGGGGTTAATGAAATGACCCACTGGGGACAAGCAGAACTGGTTGAGAAGCACCACCAGGCCCAGTTTTCCTACAGAAGGTGGAAAAACGTCAGAAGTAGTGGAACTGGGCTCCTGTGCTTACCAATTGGATGCCATTGCTTCCCAGAGAAGGATAAGCTGGAGGGAGAGAAGAGGAGGCAGTTTTATTTGAGGGGTGCAATTTAAGCAGCAGCATGATAAAATGGGTATCATCAGAATGGAGTGCTTTGCTCTTAACCCAAGCTGAGCTGGAAACCCGTTATTCAACATCAACCTTTCTCAGACTCACCAGTCTGTTCTCCAGTCTCCAAATGCAGCACAGCTGTTGACTCAGCGTCTTCTGATGGCAAAAGCCCATCACAGTTTTCCCTGTACAGGGGCAGTGAAAGATGTTGCAAGGATGAGTTAGAGAAATTCATCCTCTGACTCTCACCCCAGCGGGGAGAAAGAGAGCAAGAGTATGTGCAGGCACCTTGAGAGACTGGCCAGGAAAGGAATGGAGTGTGGGAAGGGCAGAGCAGACAGTGGATGCCCCTAAGACAGAGAACAGGATAGAGTTTGGCCATTTTAGGAAGAGCAGATGGTACTGAATGCGAGTTTGTGTGCCCAGCGCACAGCGAGGCCAAACCAAAACCTCAGAGTTTGGAGCAGAGAAAGGTTTATCACAGGGCCATGCAAACCATGGGGTTTGCTCGTGCCCCCAAAACCCCAAGCTCACTGAAGGATTTCAGGAAAACATTTTTAAAGGCAAGGTTGAGGGAGGGGCGCTGTTGGTTGTTGCAGACTTCTTGGTGTAGGAATCCTTTGTTCTTGTAGCTGTCCACGTGGGTAGGTCAGGTCACAGTGTTCCTGTAAACCTCCAACAAGACAAGTGTTATTCTCTTTTCTGCAACTGATTATATAAATGGAAAAGTGTTGTATGTACCCTGAAAGGTCAGAGCTTTGAGAATGGGCTGTCCTATGTATTTCAGGCTATAGGCAATACTCTTAACTCGAAGCAAAAGCAATAGAATACAAAGGTTAAAGTAAAAGAAACAGATCTAATATGGAGTCAGATTTATTCTTCTGTATTACACAGACACTGGCCTCACCCTTGCAGCAGACTTCTGAGGCACCACCTCAGAAGTGTGTGCCTGGTTACCTGGCAACCTTACGGTAGCACCTGGAATTGAGCACTGGGGCTCCTCTGAGCTGCAGCAAAGGCCTCTGTACCCACCTAGTCCAGAAACAGTAAAGCTTCCTGTCTTTCAACAAGCATAGCAGTGGTGGCCAGCGTGGAGTAAAGATCTCCACATTTGGGGGCAACCTAGGATGAGTATTAGGAAAAACTGTGAAAGACTGAAATGGGCAAAGAACAGTTACTAGGTGTCATGTCTTTCATTACCTTTGAGCTATTTTACAATTCTGTACTTGTAGAAAACGAGTAGTATTATGGATTGAATTGTGTTGCCTCAAAAGATACGTTGCAAGTCCTAACCCTCAATACCTCAGTGTCACTGCAGGTATTATTAGTTAAGATAAGGTCATACTGGAGTACGGTGGGCCCTTAATCTAATATGACTGATGGCCTTATAAAGAGAAAAGACATAGAAATAGAGACACATAAAGGGAGAACGACATGTTGTGTTGGAGGCGGAGATTGAAATGCTACAGCTGCAAGCCATGGAATGCCAAGAATTGTCAGCAAACCAGCAGAAGCTGGGGAAGACAAGGATTCTCCCCTTCAGCATCAGAGGGAGCTTGGTCCAGCCAACATCTTTTTTTTTTTTTTTTTTTGCGGTACGCGGGCCTCTCACTGCCGTGGCCTCTCCCGTTGCGGAGCACAGGCTCCGGACGCGCAGGCCCAGTGGCCACGGTCCACAGGCCCAGCCGCTCCGCGGCATGTGGGATCCTCCCGGACCAGGGCACGAACCCATGTCCCCTGCATCGGCAGGTGGACTCCCAACCACTGCGCCACCAGGGAAGCCCCAGCCAACATCTTGATTTTGGACCTCTAACCTCCAGACTGTGAGACAATAAATTTCTTTACGTCACCTAGTTTGTGGTACTTCTTATGCAGCCCTAGGAAACTAATATAGGTTGTAATGCAAATGACTCTTGTCCACTGAAATGCAAATGAATTTTGTCCAGTGAAACACAGCTGATTATCTCTCAGTGGATATTGACCAGTTTTATATCTATTTGTAAATCCATTTCAGCATTCCTGATGGCCTGTATCTGTGTGTGGTTTTTAAAATTCTCCTTTGAACCTGTGGTAACATCTGATTTCCTCATTAATTAATGAGTTAAATAAAATCTTTCACATTGTTCATTTTATGTTTACTGAATCATGATTTTACCTTTATTTAAAAACTCTCTTAACAAGGGGAAAGGCTCCTCAAAACGTTCCCAAGATGAAGCTTCTTTTTACCATGGTCACAGGCAGACAGAGTCATTTAATTCCACTTAGAAAATAGGAGTAATGAGACAATGATTGCACCCAATGTAGAGGAATAGATTCAAACCCACAGCATGGAGAAATTGGGTCCAGTGGGCAGAGAGTTACCTGAAAGCCTAACTCAGAAGCCATTGGTTTGTTTTATTTAGTTTTGATTCCCAAAGAACAGTTTCATTAGTTATTATTGGCCTTACTTTAAATCTGTCTTTTTCATCCAAAGCTTCATTAAATCTCCACTGGACCAGCCCCAGAGAGTCTTTGAGACTAAGCCCAGTTGCCATCCTCAAGGAACTCAGAACTAAGTGCTAAATACAATACCTGTCACCAAGTGAGAATTCAGTGCTTATTGAAGATTTCCTCAAAAAGGGAGATGAAACATACATCACTAGCTATGGAGGACTGGTAAGTCAGGTTTTAATTATATTATTATACAGCAATGTTACCAAGCAAGCAAAACATTTTATGAATCTCTGTGGGTAGAAATTCTATACATTATTTAAAAATCATAGTGCAGCAATGCAATAGAACATTTTACTAGAATAAAGAGACTAAACTGGAAATACATATGATTAGTAGTTTTTTTAAAACAAGCCAGACAGGGCTTCCCTGGTGGCGCAGTGGTTGAGAGTCCGCCTGCCGATGCAGGGGACACGGGTTCGTGCCGCGGTCCGGGAAGATCCTACATGCCGCGGAGCGGCTGGGCCCGTGGGCCGTGGCCGCTGAGCCTGCGCGTCCGGAGCCTGTGCTCCGCAACGGGAGAGGCCACAACAGTGAGAGGCCGGCGTACTGCAAAAAAAACAAAAAAAACAAGCCAGACAGCAACTATATATTTGAAAAAGACTGTACCTTGTCTGAAAATGAAGAAACTATAGCAGGCCTAGGCAAAATTCTATTTCTATAACTTGTGTTTTCTTGCGTTTTCTTTAGTACTTTTCCTCCTCTCCCTCCTGAGGATACCCATAATGCTCAGCCTGTACCCTCAAAGGAGTCTTTGCTCCTACGGCCCATTATCCCTTTTTAAACAGCAGCTTTTAAATAATTGTTATAAAATAAACATGTAAATTCACGCTAAGGTGAGAATGACTAACAACACACAATGAATTATCACTTTGGGGGAATATTTACATTTTAGTGAGGACAATTTAATCCAGTAAGCACTTGGGAAATATCCTCCATGTCCAGCATTGTGTTATTGCTGTGAGCTCTATGTGATAGAGTCTTGCTTCTGGCATAAGTGACCTAAAGTTAGGCTGAGTTGATAGCCTACTTGATCCTTCTGACCTAAACAAAACTCAGTCTTCTCCCCACAAGCAGCTCCTCATCCTCCATCTCAGTAAATAATATCCAGCATCATTCAGGCACTCAAACCAAAAACCTAGGGTGGTGTTCATGATTCTTCCTGCGACTCACACTCTACATCTAATCCATCAGTCGGTGTCTTCTCTGCCTCCAAAATATATCCCAAGCCCATACACTTCTCTCCATCTCCTAGCCTAAGCCACCATCATCTTATAACTGGGCTAGAAGTGTCCTTGCAACTGGTCCCTGATTCCCTCCTTGCCCCTCTACAATCTGTCCTCAGCAGCCGGAGCAGCCTCCTGAAAACTAAAATTATGTCATGGCACTCTCCTCTAATGACTTCCCATTGCACTGGACATAAAATCCAGACTTACTACCTTGACCTCAAGGCCCTGCACGATCAGGCCCCACCACCTCTCTGACCTCAGCTTCTGTCTTTCTTGCCCTTGCTAACTCTGCTCCAGCCACACTGTTTTACTTTCAGTTCTCTGAATAAGCCAAACGTGTCCTGCCTCAGAGCCTTTGCACTTGCTTTTCCCTTTGCCTGGAAAGACCTTACCTGGGCTTGCCACGTGATTGGCTTCTTGTATCATTTAAGTGTCAGCCTAAATGTCACCTCCTCAGAGAGTACCCTCATAATGTAAAGAGCCCCTCCTAACTGTGCTCTGCTGCACCACCTTTTTTAGTTACTCATCGCACTTGGCACCATTTAGACCCCCTTGCTTGGTTATCCGTCTCCCCACATGCCCACTGTCCTATAAACTCCCACTAGAATGCCAGCTCTGTGCAAGCAAGGATATTGCCTCTGTCGTTCCTTGTTACATCCCAGTTTATATCAAGCACAGAGAAAGTGCTCAATAAATACTCTGAATGAAGAGGCAAGATAGACGATTTGGGGGAGAAGTCCTTCGTGGCACCTTTTAAATTACACCTGTCTCTGCAGTCAGTTCCTTTAGTGGGCAAGCTCAGCCAGCCCTATGTGGAAGAGAGATTTCAATGATATCTTCCAAGTACAGGTAGTTTTAGAAACTACAAGGAAAGAAAATACAATAGACATAGTTCCAGGTAATAAACAGAAAGTCATGCAGGAAGTATTGTGCGAAAGGATGGTCATAGTCACCGTTCCGGATAGAGAAGGAAAGAAAAGCATCACCAGGACCTCACTCAATTCAAGAAGAACATCAGGAACATCTGTTTTGGATGCTCCCAGAGAAAGAGATCAGAAAATAACCCTCAGGGGCTTCCCTGGCGGCGCAGTGGTTGAGAGTCCGCCTGCCGATGCAGGGGAGACGGGTTCGTGCCCCGGTCCGGGAAGATCCCACATGCCGCGGAGTGGCTGGGCCCGTGAGCCATGGCCGCTGAGCCTGCGCGTCCGGAGCCTGTGCTCTGCAACGGGAGAGGCCACAACAGTGAGAGGCCCGTGTACCACAAATAAAAAAAAAAAAAAAAAAGAAAATAACCCTCAGGAAGTTTGGAGTTTGCTTTAACATTACTTATGAAAAGGACTAGAAAAGAGAGTGGTACAGATCAACTGGCCCAAACTCCCCCCATACAAAGACTATTCAAAACTCATTTGACTCATCTGACGACAGAGACAAATATGATATCACATATGTGTGGAATCTACTAAAAAATGATACACATGAACTTTTTTACAAAACGGAAACAGACTCACAGATCTTGAAGTCAAATGTATGGTTACCAAAGGGGAAATGTGGAGGGAAGTGATAAATTAGGAGATTGGGATTAATGTATAAACACTACTATATATAAAATAGATAACTAACAATGACCTACCATACAGCACAGAGAACTCAATATTCTGTAATAACCTATATGGGAAACGAATCCGAAAAGAATGGATGTGTGTGTGTGTGTATAACTGATCACTTTGCTGTATACCTGAAACTAACACAACGTTGTAAATCAACTATACTCTAAAAAAGGTGTCTAAAAAACTCATTTGATTTGATGAGAGTTATATTGGGCTGCTAAGGTTGGGTGGGGGAGCAGCTTAAAAATTGAACTTCATCCACAGGAAGCAAGAGAAAGTGCCCCCCCAAAAGGTAAACAAGAATTAAAGAAGGTGATATGAAATGATCCTTTAAATGCCTCAAAGCGCCTAATAGCTTACATTGGAGTCAATGACGATTTGACTGCCACAATGTAAAAAAGTTGCTCAGGAAGACATAAGAAAAGCAGGGCAACTCAGAATTTTCTGTTTTGGTCTAAGGACGAAAGTAGTTGTATTTCCAAATAGTCTGGAAGAAGTATACAACTATTAACAATGACCACCATGACAAAGGACCAAGAATACTCTGGGAACCACACTACAGTTCCCTTCCTCGCATTGCTGAGCGTGGAAGGGGTGGGACCTGAGTGCTTATGGGAGAGCCCATGGGCCTGTGGTGCTATAGCCCCTGTGATCCCGTAGGAGATGAGTGAATGCTTGGACTTGTTAACAGCCCTGAATGATCTGTGCTGCTTATGTCAACTTGAAAGGTATTAGACCAGATTCCCCACCAAAGGTTATTAAAAAGTATAGACAGAGGAGTGGCTCTGAATCAGGACACAGACTGTGCACGTGGCGAGGTACATCTCTGGGCTGAGAGCTGAGGCACCGTGGAAGAACTAGGGACTTGGGCCAAATCCCAGTTCTGCCCCTTATTAACTCTGTGGCCTTGGGCAAATTCCTTAAGATGACCATGCCTCCAATTACTCATTTTTAAAATGGTGATAGTGATACTGACATCACAGGTTACAGTGAGATTAAAAGAAGTTTTATATATATGTTTTTACGTGTGATAAGGCCTAGCACACAGCAGGAGTTTAGTAAATAGTAGTTGCCCCTTCTCTCTTCCATCATGGGGATTTGGGCTGGACTCACTTTTAAATGTTCTGAAAGAGGCTGGTGATAAAAGCTCTTTTGGCTCCCTACATGCCAAACTCACAAATACACTGTAAAATGACTTCATGAGGCCATGGAAGGAGAAGAAAGGAATTAGATTATATCTAAAGAAGGCAGGTGTAGGCCATGAGAATTCATGCTGGGAGGGTTCTCCAAGGTGCCTGGTCACTGGCTGAGTCCAGCCGTGCACTGGCAGGTGAAGAACAACTTATTCCAAAGTCACAGTTCTGATCCAAAATAGTCATAACAGCAACATCTCTCATTAAATAGTGCTTTCTCTATGCCAGGCAGGATTCTCAGCACTTAACATATATTATCTCATTTAATCCTTACAACAATCCTACCAGACAGGAACTACTCTTATCTCCACTTTACAGATGAATAAACTGAGGCACAGAGAGGTTAAGTGACGTGTGCCTAAACCTACTCTGTTCCCAGTACCATTCTGTGACCTCTCCTAGCTGCTTGTTTTCTAGAACCTAGTTTAATAACAAATATTTCTAGAGAGCCCCACGCCTTAGAACACTTGTTCGAATTTGCAATATCCATTAAAATTTAAATGCTCATACCTTTGACCCAGCAATTGCTTTCCTAGGAATATGGCAGTAATCACTCAAATATGTAAAAATACCATAACACAAAGTTATTTGTTGCAGCTTTGTTTCAAAAAGTTAAAAATTGGAAACAAGCTAAAATGACTACCACCATGAAATGGACTAAAGTATGGGGCACCCATGCAGTTAGGATCCTATGGAGGCATGAAAAAGAATGTGGTAGGTAGCCCTCTAGGCACTGACCTGGAAAGATGTCACAATATATGAAGTGAATGAAACAAGAGAAAATATAGCATGTAGAATGATCTTGCTTTTTCAGTTGTATTACATGTTATTAGCCAGAGAGGGAGAAAAAAATCTGGAGTATAACCAAGCTAGCCCCAGTGGTTATTTCTAGAAATTTTGCTTTCCATTACATATTCCTTTTATATATATATTTTTACAATGAGAATGTATTTTTTATATTAGAGGAAATAGAGACTTGTATCTTTAGGCCTGTACTTTGTCTCATTTGATCCTGTGGCTACCCTGGGAGGTACATAAAACAGAAGAAACTGAGGCTCAGAGAGGCAAAATGACTTGCCCAAGGTCACCTAGCTGTCAGAGGAATGCCCCAGTCATCCATTCCGGTATACCTTACCCAGCAGTCAGTGCTACAGTATTGTACTATTTAATACATCCTTGAATTACACCTTTAGCAGTAGCACTAGCCCACCCTTGTACAGAGTCATGCTGCAGCTTTACCTGGAAAACTGCATAAGATTTCTGTGGTTACACCTCAAGGAAGATGTAAAAGAGTTGGAGACCAATCAGAGAGGAGAAACCAAAACAGTATGATTTCTATACAATAGAGAAGGCTAATGGATGTTAGCCAAGAGTGTCTAAGACTGAAGTTTAGAAACCATGAAAGAAACAGATGCACAGATCAGCAATCTGTTCTCCAAATCCCAAAACTCTGAAGTATGAAGATGTGATTTAATGTTTCAAAATACTAGCTTTGGGTTCAATACAAGTTAAATACTATCTGCAGAAAACATTACACCAAAGCTGACATAAAATGAGAGTAAAAGTAATAGACATTTATATCAATTCATAAATTATAGCTCAATAACTGTGTAACCTGGGAATCCAGGGCCAGGCCTGACCTGCCACAAAATATCCCACAGAGTCAAGGAAGACAGAATTTGGGGCTGTGGGCCACTGGCGTGACTCAGTGCCACGTTTATGATTATCATTTTATTCCTTTTTCATTCCCTGAGAGCCATGAGACATCTTTTCTAATATTTTAAATCATGTGCTTTGGGTTTAGATTTCTTTCTTCAAAATAGATTAAGCTATTTGAATTTGCTTTCGTGTCACTGCTTCAGACAACATCTTATTTTACCCATCATATTGCCAATTGCTCTCGTATTTGGCATTCAGCAAATCTCTTGACCTTCAGTTGTTTTCCTCTTGGATATTTTCATTTAATAATTGTATTTTCAAAAGTTACTCTCAAAATTGAGCACATCAGAGTTAACAATATCATCATTCTAAAGATTCAGGCCACACTTTATTTTACATCCAGTTTTTGTTTGTTTAAAGATAATCTAGTCTTACTTAAATCCACATATCCAAAACTATGCCTGGAGGCTTCCCTGGTGGCGCAGTGGTTAAGAATCCACCTACCAATGCAGGGGACCCGGGTTCGAGCCCTGGTCCAGGAAGATCCCACATGCTGCGGAGCAACTAAGCCCGTGCACCACAACTACTGAAGCCCATGTGCCTAGAGCTCGTGCTCCACAATAAGAGAAGCCACCACAGTGAGAAGCCCGCACACTGCAATGAAGAGTAGCCCCTGCGTGCCGCAACTAGAGAAAGCCCACGCGCAGCAACGAAGACCCAATGCAGCCAAAAATAAATTTTAAAAAACAAAAACAAACCAAAAACCATGCCTGAAATTGTCATCTACTAAATAATTATATCCTGAATTTACTAATATAATTAAATATTCAGACATAGTATATAAGTATCATTAGTAAACTATATGGAGATATCTTTGGTGAGGTCATAAAGAGGGCACAAACCCATCACTGACCCCTCTCCCCACAGCCGCTCAAAATGTTACCCTGTTATTTCAATGTATAGAAATAGAACAAAACACTATACATTTTAAGACTTCTTTTCTTGTTTATTTTGATTCTGTACAAATTCTTAATATACAGTTTCTTAAACTAAAATTTTGTCTGCCACCTTGGTTATAGCACCCAAGAAGAACCAGCACCTCTAGGTGCTGGAGTCCAAGCTGTCCTTTCATTCTGTGTTCCCATTACTCCATGCTTTCCATACTCTAGATAAAGTGCAGTGAACAGGGCTTCCCTGGTGGCACAGTGGTTAAGAATCAGCCTGCCAAGGCAGGGGACATGGGTTTGAGCCCTGGTCCGGGAAGATCCCACATGCCGCGGAGCAACTAAGCCCGTGCATCACAACTACTGAGCCTGCACTCTAGAGCCCGCGAGTCACAACTACTGAAGCCTCGTGCCACAGCTACTGAAGCCTGCGTGCCGAAAGCCCATGCTCCGCAACAAGAGAAGCCACCGCAGTGAGAAACCTGCACACCACAACAAAGAGTAGCCCTCGCTTGCCGCAACTAGAGAAAGCCCACATGCAGCAATGAAGACCCAACACAGCCAAAAATAAAAAAAAAAAAAATTTTAAGTACCTATCTTTCATGCTTTTTGCCAAAATTAAAAATAATATGCACAGCTCCTACCATGGTACTTGGCACAAAGCAGATGATAAATAGGTGATAGAATGAGATGGATAACAATTTTTTATTCTTAAAAAGAGTCTCCATGGGCTTCCCTGGTGGTGCAGTGGTTGAGAGTCCACCTGCCGATGCAGGGGACACGGGTTCATGCCCCAGTCCGGGAAGATCCCAAATGCCATGGAGCGGCTAGGCCTGTGAGCCATGACCACTGAGCCTGCGCGTCCGGAGCCTGTGCTCCGCAACGAGAGAGAGGCCACAACAGTAAGAGGCCCGCGTACCGCAAAAAAAAAAAAAAAAAAAAAAAAAAAGAGTCTCCTTATAAACAATATGAAGCGTACACAAAAGTGTAGAAAGATAGGTAGATGATAAATAGATATACACACATATACAGTATACATATAAACTCTAATGGCCCTGTGTCTGTTTTTGTATGACTCACAGGCTAATGGCTTTACATTTTTTAATGGTTGGAAAAAATCTAAAGAATAATATCTCATCACATTTAAAAATTATATATAAGTTAAGTTTATGTCCCTAAGTAAAGTTTTATTGGAACATAGTCATGCACATTCGATGAGCATGACTACAGTGGTAGTTGTGACAGGGATTATACAGCCCTCAAAGTCTAAAATATCTACTATCTGGCCCTGGAAAATTGGAAGTTTGTAGACCTCTGACTTAAGAAATGGAAAGATGCCATTATCTTTAAAGCTTTGGGGTATCCATCCTTCCTGATTGCCTCTCCCTCCCTCCTTCCTTCCCCACAAAGAGGTCACCTTTCCTGAATCATGTCTTGTTACTTTGTTTTCATTTTCAGTTTTAATGTCTGTTTGCTAAACAAAATATCACTTGGTTTTGCCTGTTTTTGACCTTTGATGAAAGAATTCATGCTTGCCTTTTTTCTCTCTTGCTGTGACTTTCCATTTTTCACTCAGTAATGTTTTTGAGATGCATCCATATTGACCTGTGTAGCTGTAGTTCATTCATTCCATTCCACTGCCAAATAGTCTTCTATTGTATGAGTATACCACAACTTAAGTGTTTATCCATTACCCTATTGGTGGTCATTTGAATTGTTTCCAGATCTTTGCTGTGAACATTCTTCTGCATGGCTTCTAGTGCACAGGTGCAAGAGTTTCTCAGGATTTATCTAGGAGTAGAATTCCTGGGTATGCAAACTTAGGTAATGGCAACATGTTTTCTGAAGTAGTTGTACCAACCTGTTCTCTCATCCGTATATCAGAGTCCCCATTGTGCTGCCACACTAAACATTGTGAGACTTTCAAATTTTTGCTAACTTGGTGGATGTAAATAGTATCTCACTGTGGATGTAATTTCCATCTCACTGATTATTAAGAAGGTTAAACATCTGTTTATACTTCTTCTATAGAATTCCTATTTGTGTCCTGTACCTATTTTTCTATTTGCAATTTAACTTTTTCTGTTTTCCTCTTAGGCACACAGTGTATATTCTAGATGCTAACCTTTTGTCAGTTGTATGTGTACAAATATCTTCTCCCAATTTGTGACATATATTTCCAATCTTTTTATAGAATCTTTTTTTTTTTTTTTTTTTTTTTTGCGGTACACGGGCCTCTCACTGTTGCGGCCTCTCCCATTGCGGAGCACAGGCTCCAGATGCGCAGGCTCAGCGGCCATGGCTCACGGGCCCAGCCGCTCCGTGGCATGTGGGATCTTCCCGGACCGGGGCACGAACCCGTGTCCCCTGCATCAGCAGGCGGACTCTCAACCACTGCGCCACCAGGGAAGCCCTATAGAATCTTTTGATGTGCATAAGTTCTTAATTTCAGTGGAGTAAAATGCATTCATCTTTTCCATTATGGCATGCTTTTTTAGTCAAAACTCCTGATGCATCTTTTGTAATTGGTAAGCCATTCCTTTTCCCGCAGCCTATGTACCATCAAGGTTAAGGCATGAGGTTTAGTGTCCCAGGGAAGAAAAGGGCAAGTCCCATTTAGAGTAAAGAAGGAAAGCAGAAGGAAATGATATAAGGACATAAGGGAAGGTTCCCAGCAGGCAGAATGAGGAACCTGAAGTCCTTCCGGAAGTGATGATAATAGAGATTTGGAAAGAAACAGGTAAAGAAAAGACTGTACCTGAATCTTTCAAAGACTAAGCACTGCCTCTCCCAGACCTCACACTGGCCATAATGTTATTGTACAGAATAAGAGGAAAGCTGAAAGTAGATGGGGCTTGTGGGAGAAAGCCACTTCACAGGGTATCCCTTTGCCAAAATGGGGCAGAAGGCATCCTGAGCCTCTCCTTGCTTCCTCGTAGCCTGATAGGAATTCATATGATACAGTGGGCTCTCCACTGGTTGATACAGAAGCTAGTTGACCACTGAGCACCAAAAGGACTGCCATAGTGCTGGCATGGCTGGTGTCAAAGTGATCCATAGCAGAGACCACAGAATAGACACTCCAGGCCAGTATCTGATGGAGAACAAGGAAGAGAATCAGAGTATCTGCAGAGCCAGCTAGGGCCAGTGTGACGCTTAGTCAGCGAAAAGTCTACCAGCTCGTGATCAAGCTGAGATTGGCCGTGAGTTATGTCAGCTGCAGACTTCAACATCCTGCAGATGCCAGCAGGATGCCGGGCAACAAGGTGGAATGATGTGCAATTCTGAGGAGGCCAGTGCAGGTGCAGACAACATCACAGGACCATCACATGAACTAGCCATTTTCCCCAGTGGCCATGAGACACATAAGCCTTCCCTATACCTGACACAGTTTTGGAGAGAGAAGGGAGGAAAGCTTTGAAGAGAGAGAAACAGCTCTGATAAGGGAATTGATTCTTGAATTTGACTGACTAAAGACCAAGCCGACATAAAGAGTTATGTTTCATTAGCAAGTTTAAGGAACTCCTTCTCACCCATGCACACAGCCATCAGCAAGATGGGACCCTGAGACTGAGATGAGGGCAGTTAGAGAAAACAATAGAAAGCTACTTTTTCAAAAAAGAAAAAGAAAAAAAAAGCTACTTTTTCTTTTCTACACATTTGAGAGCTACAATGTACAATTCTACTCCACTTCAGTGATTATTAGTATTATTATTGTGGTCCTTATTGTTTATGGGGCATCCAGACATGCAAAAAAAGATTACAGTGCAGTCTAAATACAGTTATAGAGCTATGTACTATATACACAGAGTCCACAGAGGAGGGGGAAATTAGCTACATATCTTAGTTTTCTATTGTTGTGCAACAATATTACCACAAACTAAGCAGGTTAAAACACACATTTATTATCTCAGAGGTTCTGTAGGTCAGAAGTCAGGACATGGCTTAATTGGGTCCTCTCTAAGGCTTCAATCAAGGTATTGGCCAGGGATGGATCCTCATTCAAACATTCAACTGGGGAAGGATCTGTGTCTAAGCTTATGTGGTTGATGGCAGCATTCCATTCCTTGTTGGGTGTTGGACTGAGGGCTTCGAATCCTTTTAGGCTGTCAGCCAGAGGCCGCCCTCAGTTCCTCACCACACACACCTCCCCAACATGGCTGCTTACTTCCTCAAAGCCAGCAAGGGAGATGTGACAAATCTTATGTAACATCATGCAAGTGACTTCCCATCACCTTTGCTGTATTTTATTTGGTTAATCAAGTCACAGGATCTTCCTACACTCAAGGGGAAGGAATTTCAGAAGGGCATAGATACCAGGAGACGGGATCAGGGGAGCTACCTTAGAGTCTGTCTGCCATACTACAAGGCAAGTGGGTGGGAGAGATCATGCTAGATGTAACCTCTCAGAGGAGACCCAATGTGAGCTGGCTTTTGAAGAAGGGTAAGGGCCCAGAAATTGCTTGGCAGCCCCAGAACCTAGCAGTATCTAGCCCCAGAGGAGACAACAATAAACGTTTGTGAACGAATATCGACATCAGGAGAAAAGCCTGGTCACCCTGGTAAGAAAGAAGACTGTGTTCTACATAGGACAAAAGCAAGAAAAATACTTGTTAACTGTCATCTCAATGGCAATAAGCACCATTAAAGACTTTCCAAAGGTTTTAAAATAGGAGGGGCCACTGCATTAATGGCTCAGCAAGCCTCACCAGGAAAGTGCAATGAACGTCAAGGGCACTAAAAGGACGGGAGATGATCTAATGCAGGAAGCTCCCCAAATACTATATTTATACAAATGATAAATAGGTTTCAAGAAAGGGGAAACCAACTAATGTTGATGACTAGAGAAATAAATAATACTACAACTTCCCACTGCAGTAGCATCTTTCATCTGGGATCCTAAAAAGCTTTAAGAGTAATTAAATTTGGGTGCTGCATAAAAGTACATCCATTTTTTAAAACAAAAATATGGATTGTATGCCCATAATCCGAATTAGCACATAACGCTCACGAAGATAACAAAGGGCAACCTGGACGGCAGTTTATTTTGAAGAATGTTTTGTAATTGTTTCCAAGTTTCTAAATTCATAATTAGCTGAGTCTAAAGAAGTGCAGGGTGTGGCCACATTTTTTTCTGCACATCCAAAAGGAGGCATCAGTTTTAGCTCAGGCAGAGTATGGAGGAACTGATAGTTAGAAATATTCCAGATGGAAAACTGCCGTGCTTGACAGGAAGCAGCCTGCTGGTGGAGAGGAGGCTTCAGCAAAGCTGCATAGAAGTAGTAGTTACAGGTTTACCAGGGGGCGAGCCCAAGTCGGTCTGTTACTCTACACCTAAGAAGCATATTTTGGAAGAATTCAGGCATGACAATGACTCATGGCAGCACAACTGATGGACAATGAAAGCGAGTGGGTATTCTCATAAATGTAGAAATAATCAGACTTATGCAGTAGTCATGTTGTTTGGTGGTGTCTAAAGTCTACTGGCAATCAGCAAAGTTGGCTGTTTCCATTTTTCAGCAAATAGTTAGGAAGATTCTGGAGGGATTCCAAATACATGAAATGGGTACAAAACCATATGGACCGGGGAACAGCTGAGTTACTGTTATGTTGAAGTGTGGTCACAGCTTGATTTATTTGAAAATATTGATACCAGTCATTGAAGGTGGACAGTAGCCTCAAGCTCTCTGTAAAGTCATGCTTTACATTTGAAGATAACACTAATGGCATTTGTAAAGCATCTGGTATGTGTCTAACCCTTCTTGGCTTTGAAGTATTATTATTCAAGTGCTCCTGTGTCTTAAAAGCTCTATGTTTATCATGTCATTTCTACATCCAAAACATGTAAGTCCAGTTTTAGTTGTGTTGGGGCAAGCCCTGTTCCTGGCTGGTGATCCCAGTATGCTTCAGTATTTTGCCATCCTACCATTTTATGTAAAATGAGGTTCCCGGGGCAATGTTGAATCCACTCAAAACCTGGGGTTTCTTTGGGAAGTCTCTCAGGGAAGCTGACACCCCTGCTGGGACGCTTAGTGGTTGAGACAGGCAGTTTCATTCCCCCAAACGCAAGTATAATTCACTCCCTTCCATTTTCTACTTTTCTTTCAAAAGATGTCCATCAGTTTTGCTGTTTCGGCAACGGGAGGTGGAGACAGCTTTCAGTCCCCAGTTTTCCAGATGATAGCACAGGCCATCATGTAAATAAGTGGTACAAAAGCATAGAGCACCGGGACCATCATTCTGTTCAGAACAGAGCTCTGCCACCTCTGTAAAAAGGCCCATCATCTTGTGAGCTTGAGTGACAACTGTCCTTGTATATAAAGAGGATATGAAAGGATTAGGAAAATAGACACCATTTATTCGTTCACTCCTACCAGAAGAAATGGCTTCTGAGAGTGAACTAAAATAATCTGAAGAAATACTACTAAAGGTTAGACAGGGAGACAGTTATGACTGGGGCAAGATACTAAGTGAAGTTTCAGTCAAGTCCCAGATTTGATTTATCAATGTGGAGTTCTGGATGGGCATCTGATACAGAAAGACAGAGAACCATAGCTTCAGAACCTGTTACGGATCTGGACTTAGCCCTAGGGCCATGCCTGTCTCCAAAGTGTTCAAGCCCTATTTGTTCTATAAGATCCACCTGCCACTGACACCTTCACGAGGTTTCTCATCTATGAGTAGTCCACCTTTCTCTGAACTCCAACAGTTTATATGTACCTCCTTTGAGACACTCATCCCTATGTCCATTCTATTTTAGCAGTTTATGCACATGTCATATCTTCTTTCCAATTAACATGAGGCCCCAGCACTGTGCCTTACACATAGTAGGTGCTCAGTAAATACCTTGGAATGAATTAACTTCTTGATACTGATTAAAATACACTGGCCTTTCATCCCACCACCTCCAGTTCTAACTTATGAGGTGACACTTTTGTGCTTGGGAGAGCTGCCACACTGCTAAATACTTTTGGATATATTGTGATGTTCTTTCTGGAGACCAGATATACCCAGGTTTCAGCCCAATTTCAGTTTTTAGAAATGGGATCAAGACCACACTTTCCAGAAATAGATGAGTCTCGGTCACAGCCACTGGTATCCTGCTTTGTAATGATCTTAAGCCTCTTTCAGGTGTGCCTATTCTATATGCACAATTTCATAAGCTCTCCAAGGACAGCATTGTGTCTATGTTGTTGGTGTAATTGTTGCTCACACATACTGCCTTCCTGGTAAGGATCTCTGCCCATACTAGGCAAACACTATCAGTTGACAAAGAATATCATTTTATTTTTACACAGTTAGACATGAAGCACTCCATTCCAAGAAATCCCTTGAAACAATAGCTGCTGAGTTAGTTCGTCAGACTCAACACACACACCTTTACCTGCATCCTCAGTCCATACAAGTCATAGGGTTCATTTCCCCCCTGCCTAGAGTCAACAGTTTCAATCATTTTTTTTCCAGAAAGGAAAAAAAAGACACACACACACACACACACACACACACACGCAAAAATTGGTTTTCCATTTGCAAGCTGAAGATGGCAATGAGGGGATTTTCTTTGTTAAAAATAACCTGATACGGCTTCCCTGGTGGCGCAGTGGTTGAGAGTCCGCCTGCCGATGCAGGGGACACGGGTTCGTGCCCTAGTCTGGGAAGATCCCACATGCCGCGGAGCGGCTGGGCCCGTGAGCCATGGCCGCTGAGCCTGCACGTCCGGAGCCTGTGCTCCGCAACGGGAGAGGCCACAACAGTGAGAGAGGCACGCGTACTGCAGAAAAAACAAAACAAAACAAAAAACCTGATAGGCAACTTTCTCCATCTAGGTAAGCTATCCATTCCCATGAGTTCTTTGCTCCTTCCTCTACAAGAATCCATTTACTCTGGTTCATTTATAGAAGGTTGCTGTGGTTTTTCCAGGAAACTGCTGCCTGACAGAAGAGGTGAATTTTCTTGTGTACAAAATTAAGGACGATTTCTACAGAAACAGACATAAGAGTCTATTAGCCATATTAATATCTTTATGATACCTGGGCTTTCCCAACAACAGTTAAGTGTTGCCAAACTAGCTTTACTTTGTGTTGGCAGAGCACACATCATAATATATAGTTCTTCTTGTCTTGGCAATAAGGCTGGCGCTCTCCTGCCAGAATCGACTCTAAAGGAAATGGCCAAGAGACAATAAGCCCATTCAAGTGCATTAGCAGTGTCTCCAGTGGGGATTTTTCAATTTTTAAATTGATACAAACTTTAAAACCACCCTATTTTAAGTAGGGGAAGATTTTTTTTCCAAAAGAAGATGTTAATATTTACCAATATATTTCTGACATCTGTTTTCAACAAGATATATTATATTGCCAGCTTATTGGGGCGAAGGTGGCTAGAAAAAAGAGAGAGAGAGGCATCTCCCTTTCAAAAGGATATAAATGCATGTTGTAATTGATTGGCTTCATTCAGTCAGCAGTTTAATTTGTGGGGCTTAAGCACTTACATAAACTTACATTACTGCTAAGCTATTGTCCCCCTGGTTACACACATTTTGTTTATGACAACAACATGTCTGTGAATTAAAAATTATAATTTCTAGCAGCAAACCGTATACCCTTCAAAAACCAAACCAAAAAATCCTTGAAGAACCACCTATAAAAAGAAAAAACCTGTTTGCTAACACAAAGTTTAATATTTACCAGAGTTGGAAAAATCCTACTTAGAGGGAAAAAAAAAAAGGAGGAGATGAGTATTTCTGGTTGCATGAGGCTGTAGAATTTCAGGTAAACTCACCAGGTACTTGTAGACTATACTGAATTCTAGAGAGAGTCGAAGAGCCCCCTGCTGGCTGAAAAAGGAAGAGCCATGAATGGGCACCAGGGCAGTCATTTTGAGACATCCCCGTTTTCCCGTTTCATTCATGCAGCAAATATGTGTTGAGGCTTGCTATGTGCCAGACACTGTCCTAGGCTCTGGGCATAACGTGTTAAACAAGACAGACAAAGTCTTTTCCTTCTTGGAGCCCTTACATTGTACAAGGGGAGACAGAAAACATAAATATGCAATATCATGTCAAGTAGGGATAAATACTATCAGAAGAGCTGTGAGTTACAACACAGCAGGGAGAGGAAGTAGAGAGTGATGGGAGGAGGATGCTATTTTGGACAGAAGACTGAACATCTGAACTGAATGAAGCTAAGGAGGAAGTGGGAGGAAGATCTGTGGGAGGAGCATTCCAGACAAGGCGCCAAGCGAGGTGGGCTGCTCTGGGCCTGTTAGCCAGAAGGCCACGCGGCTAGCGAGTGGGTTAGGAGACGAGCCCAATGATACAGAACCTTGCATGGTAGGAAATTTGGATTTCACAGGAATCCACTGCAGAGTGTTGAACAGAGAATTAAGTGAATCTGCTTCTCACTTTAAATAGGTCATTCTGTGTACAACAAGGAGAATTAACTGCACCTGTGAAATCTGAGCAGCCCATTAGGAGGCTATTTACATGCTATTTCAAACAATTCAATCCATGAATTTTACCAGATTCCTGCTATTCACAATGAGGTTCAAAGAATAAGAGATGATCTCTGCCCTCAGAGAGCTTTCAACCAACTTGGGGAAGTACGATAGACACATATTAAATTAAATTCACAAGAGCTAGGAGGCAGTGAGTGTTTGCTGAGTGGTGTAGGCAAAAATGATGATGATGAAGATGATGAAGCTCATACCCTCAGCAGCCAAGCACCAGCTTGAGGCAGTTTAGCCTAATGGGTAAGAGCACAAGCCCTGGAGCTGGGCTGCTGGAGTTCTTAATGCTGGCGTTACCACTTACTAGCTGTGTGACCTCGGGCATGTTACTAACTTCTCTGTTCTTCAGTTTTCTCATCTGTAGAATGGGTCTAATAATGGTCCCTATTTCATAGGATTGTTACAAGAAATAAATATCTTAATGTTATGTATAAAGTGCTTAGATCAATGCCAGGCACTTTATAAATGCTACATAAATGACAGTAATGTCTTTAAAATCACACTTTTATTATCTTTATTGCTGCAGTAGTCCAGCTGTGATGTGATGACTTGAACAAATATCAGCTGTGGCAATGGAATAAAAAGGGGCAGCTAGTTTAATGACAATAAGATGGTAAATGAGCTGTATGAAGGGGTTCAAAACGAGTGTAGATTTCAAGCATGACAATTAGGAAAAGAGTAAAATGGGGAGAAAATGAGAAGTCAGAAAGGGGAATTGGTTTGAGAGACAGGCACGTTTGATTTGAGGCATGCTGAGTTTGAAGTGGACAGGCAATTAGGGCTGCCAGACTGGAGCTCAGGAGAGAGAGAAGGGCATCCAGATGGGTTTGGAATCCCTTGCTATGAGTGACATAACCAAGAGAGAAGGGGCTGAAAGTAGAGCTCTAAGAAGGAATCTCAGGAGACATGAGCATAGTTACGGATAGGAAAGAGGCCAGTGAAAGAGAGGGAAGAATTAGAAGGCTAGCAAGAGAAGCGAATTATTGAGAAAGACGGAGAAGCTACTGCCAAATGCTACTACAAGGTAACGAATGACTAAATATGCCTTTGGATGAAGTTATTGATAGAGTCTTGGAAACGCGCAGGTCAGCCTGAAGGCATCTGTTAAGTGTCAGTCAGGAATGCTGTGCCACCCAGTTTCCCCTTCAGGACCCAAGGTTTTATTCCCCAGAGAAAGTTGCAGGCTGCCAGCTGCCAGCTGCCTCGCTGAGGAAAGCCATCTTGTCTAAGGTCATGCCCCTTCCTGGGGCAGCTGACTGGTTGACCTGGAGTTATGAAGACCCAGTCCTTTCACACAAATATGGACAACTCAGAAGAGTCATCCCAGCTTCAGAGCTCGCCATGGAATCAGCTGAGACCAGCGTTGGGACTGCATCGTAGCCCAGCCTCTCCCTCACCCAGTCTTCCTGCCTTCCCTTCCCCACACAGGTGTTGTTGCTGGGAGCACCCCCAGTAAACTTCCCACAAGCTGCTCTCCATCTCACAGTCTGCTTCCCTGGGAACCCAACAGCTGCACTGTATTATGAAAGCCAGTAAAAATTAAAAAAGGAAGAGTTGGACACAAGGAAATCAGTATGTAAATAGTATTTAACAGATGAATGAAAATAGTTTCTAATAAATAGAAATTCTGAAATTTAAAGGAGTTAAATCTGAGGAAAGTTAGTAGGAATGGGCTTTTCTCCAGAACCCCAAACCCATCCAACTTGCAAAAATGAGATGGTACCATTTGCCTTTGGTGAGAACAAAGTGCTGGGTTTCATAACCCGATTGATGGTGCTGTCACACGTACAACCTCACAATCTCTTTTCATCTCCACACCCTTGTCACTTTGCTGCCATCTGGAGAGAGGATTAATTTCATTTGTCCCCCAAGGAGATTAATGTATCGCATTGGATTCCCACACACAGAGGGATACCACTCCCCAACCCGCCAGCACTAATCTGGCTTCAGCAACTGCTGAAAGACTTCCCTGCCCTCATCCACCATCAGGAATACAGTGATCTTTGAAAGTCACCCTCATTCTCTTCATAGCTGGGGAACATGGATGGGGTGCAAAAGCCCTTCCTGCTGCTCCCGAGAAGGAAGAACCTCTGAGAATCCTGAGACACTGTCGATGTTACGCCTTGCAAAGTTCCCTCTCGTATCGGGCTGTCCCACTAGACTTCCTAGGGCTGAGAGATCTCTCCGTGAGCCTAGTGGGTCTTCCCAGAAAACAATGGGGGTGGGGGCTAGGAGAGTAAATTACCCTTCTTATGTAAGAGAATGTGCTTTCACACAACTGGGTACACTGTCCAACCTCAGAGATGCTGCGAAAGGCTGCGATCGAGCCTGTTTGCTCCCCACTGTACCCCCGAGAACCCAGCGAGATGCTTAAACACATAGTAGGTGTTGATTGAATGCATGAATGAAAAACTGGTGAAGGTGAATTACGAATAAAGTAAACAAAATAACCAGCAAATGTAGATTATAAAGGCTGCCAAAGAGAGCTTGCCTGCATGTAAATCCTGACTAAATTGGGCCCCTTCCTATCACCTCAGTGTACATCAGTCCCTATAGCTCTCTCAGCGATCCAGTTGCCCTTGGTAGATACTTAATAAAAACCCTTTGGACTGAGTTAAATTACAATGAGACCTTATTAGTGGGGTCCCAAATGCCTAGGCTCTTAAAAAAAAAAAGCATATTTATTGGTGCCAGTATCTCAGAAGAAGGGGAATTATTCTGCACAGAGGATATGAGAAATACAGGAAAAGAAAAACAGGGACATTTTCTAATAATGAGAAGAAAGGAATCCAAATGGTAAGATTTTAAGAAACACAAGCAGTGTTCCACTTTAATGGAACTAGTCTGTTTAAAGCTTCAATACATGGCCTGAGGGACCTCCATGAAATTTGCTATTCCGATTAATTTCACGAAGTAAAAATAATACATGTTAGCGGTTCTCACCATTCTGAGGACTTTACATGTATTATTGTTTAATCTTCTTGATAGCCCCATGCATTAGGTTTACTAGTATTACCATTTCCATCTTTCAGATGAGGAGACTAGATCTGGAGAAGTTAAGTGAGTTGCCCAAGGTGACACAGCTGGTACGTGGTACCTCAGATATTTGAACCTAGACAGTTTGACTCCAGGGCCCATGCTTTTAACCTCTTCATTGTACCACCCCTGGAAGGACGAACGTTCCACCTTCTTCCCCCTTTCAACCCACAGGTACATCCAGTATTATCTGGTTTTTATACTCTTTAGAGAGAATGCTCTTGGACAAAACCCTATGATGTGTTTTTAAGTGCGATTGGTGTCTAAGACTACACCTCAGCATTGAGGTTCTAAGGAACAGTACTGTTAACATGTGGGTGTTTAAAACAAAACAAAACAGAAAGTGGACCGTATTTGAGGGCAGCGGTTTTTGTCTGTTTAGTTCACAGCTAAACCCCAAGAGCCTAGAATAGTGCCTGGGATGTGGCAGGCACTCAGAAATATTTGTTGAACTTCTGGTTGAACCAAGATGAGATATGCAGCATCTTTTATACAGGTACCATATAAACTTTATAACACGGTTAAGATCCAGCCCGCAGGACACAGTTCCTTGGAAGAATCCAAATTGCTGTCTCACTTCCTGTTTGCCTTATATTTTATATTAGAATCATTCTGTGAGATGATCAAGGCAGCTTTATGATGGTTAAGGAATATCTCCAAAATCACACAACTTACTAGAGGAAGAAATAAGTAGCGCTAGAACAGAGGTCTTCTCGATTCACCTGATCTGGGTGTAATTGATGTTTTCTTAGCCCCATAAGCCCAAGTTCAAGCAGATAGGTTAATCACCCGATAACTTTTCATTTGCACATTGAGGCAGGACTGTCTCGTGGTTAAGAGGCATGGGCTGAATGACCAGACTTAGGTATGTTTCTTAATGCCTCTGAGCCTTGTTTTCCTTATATGGAGAGAGTGGGTACTATGGTATTTGCCTCTGTCAGGTCCCGGTCAGGAGAGAAAACCCACTCCAGGAACTTCAAAGAGAGGGCACTTCCCATGGAGAATTGATTACCTGGATGGTGGAAGGGCTAAGAGGCCAAATAGGAGGGGGAGGCAACCCAGAGATTAGCTGCATCAGGAAGCCACTGTCACCCCCTCGTAGGTGTCAGAGCAGGTAGTGACACCAGCTCAGAAGCCAGGGCTAGAGGGAGCTGGATCCATGGAGGAGACCCAGCTGTTTCCAGAGCCACCACCTGCGTCAGAGCAAGAAAGGAGAAATTCCCTCACTTCTTGTCCCTTCCTGCCCATCAGCCTTTACCATTGCCTCTAATTGGCCGAACCCAAGAAGCCAAGGAGCCTGAGAAATGTGACACAGAGCAGAGCAGGAAAAGGGCAGAGACTGGATCTGGGAGCAGCAAAGAGGCCAGCAACCAGCTCAGGACCTCATGGAGCTGCTGTGAGATTTAAATGAGATATAAGTAAAGTATGTAGCACTGTGCCTGGTATGTAACAGTGCTTAATGAAAGTTATCGTTGTTATTATATATTATAGGCCTTGGACTAGGCATGGGTAATAGAAAAGATATAGATTCTTCCGCCCACAGCAAGTAGCCCATTTTTTAAGCCATGACAGATAATTTGGGCCTCCGGAGTGAAATCTTCTAGTGGGTGTTATCCCACCATGATGGTTCAAGTGCCAACGTCAGAACATGAGTATTATCCCCTCAGACATCAATGTTTATGGAGAAAAACAGGCCGATATTGGCTTATAAATGTTTTTACTTTCCTAGAATAAAAGGGGTCATTAAAAATGCAAAACATTCTTACATGAGACACAAAATGCTCTGTCAATAAAATAGGCATCAGCTCAATCATCTTCCCTGATAAGAGGGTAAGTCAATGTACTGTTTATACAGCTGGCTGCATGTCTGATTTTAAAGTATTTGATACTTTCCTAAAAAGGCAGTGGTGTTACTGTTAGAAGTTTTTTTTAAAGGAGAGTTTTCCCGAATAACACATGCTCCCCACACTGCTGACATGGAGCCTTGGATGAAGGGGTTCATGTCCCTGATAACGAGCAGAGCCCATGGATGGTGCTAATTAGAGGCCAAGGAATCTTGTCTCTCTACCTCTTCCTTTTTATTCCAGGCCTTGGCATCACAGAATATCAGTGCTGGAACTCGGAAAACACATTAGCATGTTTCACTAAGATGTAGAGACCCCTCTGAAAACAGCAACGCCAAGTACTGCCAATATACGTTGTTAGTAGAAAGATAAGGCAGAGATTGAGATAGTGACTTGACCACGGCAAGGGGGCCCAACTCCACCAAGGAAGCATCTGATGCTCCCCGCCATCTCGTCCTGTCTCCATCTACTGTGGGACATGTAGAAAATAGGCTGTGGGGAAGATTCATCCTCTTTGTGTTTGAAGTAATAAAGCCATCTTAAATATCAGGCATCCTGGAGCATTTTAAGTAGGTAGAAGGTATAATCTGTATCTTCCATACAATGACTAAATGAAATCACTGAGAGCTTTAAATTCATCTCTAAAAGAGCACGAGTGAAAATGTTATTTTATACAGAGAAATAAAGGGAAAGATGGAGTGAGGTTCCAAAAATTACAGGTAAAATTGAGCTAAATTAATAACCTCTTTCCTATACAAAGTGGATTGGCTTGACGACTCAATGACTCAGAAGTCACCATAGGTTTAAGACAGTGGAATGGCTTTGCCATTCTCAATGCTAATCAAAAACCTCTCAAAAAGGAGAGTTCCTGAACACAATAGATTTCATTCTGATATTGTTTCCTGGTTCTTTCTTTTTGGTCCCCATTATAAGTGATATCACTGTTCCCACTAGTTAGGCATGAGGTACTGCCAACCCATAATTACAAATCCCCCCACACCGAGCCCCTGGGCCAGCACTCTGTTACATCGAGCTGTCAGTGGGTTTCATCTCCAAATTGTAATGGCATTATTTGCTTTATTTAGGCTTGGGTGATACAGGATGGATGCCCTTCTAGAAAAGCGTGTGCATTTAAGATGGCAGAGCAAGAATGATTTATATGGGGTATAACTCCTTAATCTGTCAAAGACCTGGCAGAACCTTTCTGGGAAAACGAATTGCAGCCAGTTCCTTCCAGTGCTTGGAGTTGAACTATCGGCATCTCTGCCAGCTATCATAAGGTACAATCTGCCAACCATAAGAGGAGAGGAAACCAGATTCCTCATTCTCAGCATTTGTGCATGCCTGATAATGCTAAGTTTCTCGTGAACCAATTATTCAGATTTGAAAGTCCCCTTGACAAACGTTCACCATTTTCCTTTGATCGCTACAAAATCACATGACCTTTCTGAACCATTTAAGATGCATACAAAAGTAATTTGTATCCCACAGCCATGCTGATATAGATGCTGTGAATGTCAGGTCTGTGATGCCCTTGAGTTCTCATGAAGGCTAGAGATGCAGGCTGCTAATTCGATGGGAAAGGTGAGGAAAGGGTCTGCCCCAACATGGGAGACGTTTTGCCTGAGTTCGAGAGTTGTCCTGTCACTGACTGTTCTCCCTACTCTCCTTGTTGTGCTTCTTGCTTCACTGGCCCCTCTCCCTGATCCTCCTCCCATTAATCTGAGAACTGTACTGGACTCACTGCTCATGCACCAAAGTTGGCAGCACCAATGTTAAGGAAAGTGGTATGGTGTGGAGCATGTCTCCCTATGAAACCCAGAGTCCTCAGAACATCCCTGGGTTCTCCCTGGGAGAGGCCCCAATTCAATCCTGTCGGATCATCAAGGCCAGTAGTTATCAATAAGGATGATTTTTCCCACAGGGGAAATTTGAGAATGTCTGGAGAAATTTTTGATCATTACAACTGGGGGTAGGGAGTGCTACTGGCATCTAGTGGGCAGAGACCAGGGATGCTGTTAAACATCCTGCTATGCACAGGACAGACTCCCACAAGAAAGACTTGCATGACCCACAATGTCAATAGTGCCAAGGTTGAGAAATTGTGATCTAGATCTTAATCAGGGTGTGCAAATGAGAGGGTTCGGGCAAGTATCTCTCTCTTCCAACTGGTACAAGCCCTGCACAGAAGCTACACCCCATGCAGGAGCTCTGTTTAGGCCCTGCATTTGCCTGATTCAGCAGATCACACTTTAATAATGTAATTCAGTTCTTCCTCATTTTTTTAATGTTATTTGGGCCCTTTAATATAATTTGGCAAGCTATTATAGTTGTTACAGCTGCTAGTTTTGCCCTCAATACTGATTTCACTTATGACCTCAGCTGGAATAAGATTTAAAGTTTGAGATGATGTAAGTGAATAAGGATTATTAGATTTATTCATATGGCAATTTAAATAAGAAACTGCCTGGCTTAGAATAAGTGGTAAATGAAAAATGCTAGTGATTTATAGACCTGTCCACTTTAAAGATTTATATGATGTGTGGGATGATTAAGTAAGAGACAGGCCTGATTATATGAAATATGTAATTTTTGTAAATGCAGTGTTGGAAGCAAGCTGCATAGCAGTTTTTATTACATGATTATCATAAACTGGGACGCAGAGTCATGTGCGATTTCCACAGGGAGTCCTTGCTCTGATTCTTCATAGCTGAAGAGAAGTGTGTTCATAGGCAGTGCGTCTAACTTCAGCCCCAAAACATCAGTCATGTCGGTCCCCCAGAAGGCAAGGCAGGCTGGTGATTTCAGACCTGACTCAGTGACTGCCCGGCCTGAGTGATTCTCTCTTTCGTAAGGAACTCGGCTACATTGTTCAGGTAGCAGCAGCCAAACTTGTGAGATGGAGTTTGTCCTATTTTATTGACACACTTTGGTGAAAATACTCATGACTCCAGAGTTCTACAATCAGAAAGAGAAATGCAAGGGACTGTGATGTAGTCTCGTTTCTCCATTGTGAATCTTACTCTTACTTGAAAACTCTGAGGGCTCAGAGGTGATTCAGCCACATCTCAGGTTACTTCCCCTTCCAGGAGCCCCAGGAGCCTGTGGAGAGAGTTGAGGTCCAGTGCTTCTCCGAGGCTTTGTACACAGCTCCAAAGTCAGCCAAGCGATTGCTCTGGAGGAATGAACAATGGTTCGAGTCTTCTCTCTCAGGAGTGGGGAATATGTAAGAAATATTATTCATATTTAAATTATTTTCACAGCTGCTTGGTACAAACAAAAAACAAAATAAAACCGAACACCTATCCTAGGAGAACACAGAGTCCTGAGTAGCAGTCATATTTCTTCCACAAATTGATGTTGGACCTTGGGTAAACTGTCAACCTCTGTAAACTCAGGGCTACAGCTTCTATATCCACTTCTCAGGGTGGGTATGAGGTGCTAAAGGGGGTAGCTGAAAGGAATGCCCTGTGTGAAGCAAAGGGCAACCTATAAATGCAAATAGAAAAGGAGGCTCAGAAGACAAAATGGGGGCTTCCCTGGTGGCGCAGTGGTTAAGAATCTGCCTGTCAATGCAGGGGACACGGGTTCGAGCCCTGGTCCGGGAAGATCCCACATGTCACGGAGCAACTAAGCCCGTGCACCGCAACTACTGAAGCCCGCGTGCCTAGAGCCCGTGCTCCACCACAAGAGAAGCCAGCACAATGAGAAGCCCCTGCACCGCAACGAAGAGTAGCCCCCGCTCACCGCAACTAGAGAAAGCCCGCGCGCAGCAACGAAGACCCAATGCAGCCAAAAATAAATAAATAAATTTATTTTTTAAAAAAAAGACAAAATGGAGGCCAAAGCGAAACAGGAAACACGTTCATTCAATAAATATCCATGGGGGCCCTTCGAGTAACCAAGAGGAGCAACCCAACCTGGGGGGAGCTCAGGGCTGAGTTTGGGGGTTATCTAAACTCTGCAGTGTTTACACAACAGATTAAGTGCTGAGGAGGAGTATAATTCAGCTGGGGAGGTGGGAAGTGTGGGGTAGCAAAGTAGAAAACTTCACAGAATAAAGAGCATTGAAACCAGCTCTTGCAGAATGTAGAAGAATTAGACAAACAGAGAAAGGAGACTCCTAGTCCATCCAGATGTGTGACCACGCTGGCCCTGAGACCACTGAAAGGAGGTGGAGAAAATGACCAACATGCAGTTGATTTGCTATCAGGAACCAGGAACACATGTATAGTCAAGCTTTGTGGAGGAGAGTGACGCAATGTTCTGCAGATCTAGAAACTTCCAAAGCTGGCAGGGATCAGAAACTCTTAAAGTCCAACCTCATGTTGAAATTTAATATCCTTCATTAAAAATATGGAATTTTTGGGCTTCCCTGGTGGTGCAGTGGTTGGGAATTCTCCTGCCAATGCAGGGGACACGGGTTCCAGCCCTGGTCCGGGAAGATCCCACATGCCACGGAGCAGCTAAGCCCGTGCACCACAACTACTGAGCCTGCACTCTAGAGCCCATGAGCCACAACTACTGAGCCCGTGTGCCACAAGTACTGAAGCCTGCACACCTAGAGCCTGTGCTCCACAACGAGAAGCCACCGCAATGAGAAGGCCGCACACCACAACGAAGAGTAGCCCCTGCTCGCTGCAACTAGAGAAAGCCCGCACGCAACAACGAATACCCAACACAGCCAAAAATAAATAAATAAATAAAATATGTTTTTTTAAAAATGTGGAATTTTTAACAGATTATAACAACTGTACTCACACCACTCTTTCTCTGATATAATGTTTGTACAATTTACTGATCAAGTATAATTCTTTTCAACTTTTAATGTGGCCATGGATTTTTAATAATCAGAATTTCCCAATATACTGATTTTTAATAAGTATTTTTCTTTTATTTAAACAGTAAATGTTTTGGTCCAGGATCCTGATAAACTGATTATTATTTCTGAAAGACTCACATTGCCCATCTTGATTAAATGTGATGGCATAAAGACAGGATCTTATTTATGCCAAATGAATTGATATTTTTAAATTTAAAAAAATGTAATCTTTTAGCTCTGGATTTCTTCTAATAACCTTGGAATCTTATGCCCAGTTTCTCTAAGATAGGAAAATAACAGCAAAAGGAACCCAGGCTGTCAAATTATGGCTATTCTCACTCAGAAAAGAGAAATATTTTTAGTTGCTAACTGGAGACATTGTCGTGGAGCAAAAAGTGTAGGTCAAGAGAGAGAAGAGCAAATTAAATAGTAAGGTGCATTTGTTTCTTGGAACTTCATCACCACTCCTTTTTTCAAAGCCTACTTATCCAACAAAGGTAGGTTTTAGATTTATTTCCTAATTACTACATTAACAGACTCCCTAACATTTTCCTGATCAGTTTTACGAGTTCATTAATAAGGCAATCATGGTTTGGGAAAGCTTTTCTGTACCACTTGATATTGATGTCCTCTATAAAAAGATGGCCAACCGAGCACCTGATATCCAGTCAAGTCAGATTCAAAAACTGCAGTCTTAGAAAGATAATGGAATGACCATGAGCTCAAATACTTTGAGCCAAATAGCAACTGTCAACTGATAGCAGTATTTGACCTCAGAGGCAGGTGACTGAAACCAACCTGAAACAGCCATTTTCTCAAATTCTGTTCAGGATAGTAAACCATGTTGGGAGAAAATCACCCACCTGAGTAAGGAAGCCTCTTGTAATCAATGACCTAGAAATGGGCACCATGATTTGGGTAGAAAGTATCACAGCCCCAAGGATTCTGGGATGCTGGAGGTTTGTTACTCTGGATCAAGTACCGACTAAATTATCACAGAATTTTTGCTTTCCGTGGTTGAGATTGTTTTGCTTTCTTTTGATTTATTTTTAATTCTTCTCAAGGAAATGGTAACATACGTAAGAGTAAAGAAAGCATTATTAAATATCCCTACCTACCCATCATGGAGTTTCAATAATTACTGACTCAGGGCTACTTTTGTTTCATCTGTAATCAGACATCATTTCACCCACAAATTTTAACTAAATACTTATGTACATGTCTCTAAAATACTTAAGTACACATTTCTAAAAATAAACTTTAAAAAACCCACAAATCCAAAACCATTATCACCACTGAAACATTAACAATAATTATTTAATTTCATCAAATATCCCCTCAGTGTTCATTTTTCCCAGTTGTCTCCTAAGTGCTTTTTACAGTTTGTTCGAATTGTCCAAATAAGGTCCATATGTTGCAGTTGGTTGCCATGGCTCTTGTGTCTTCTTTAGTCCATAGGTCCCTGTCTCCCCACTTTAATTTTCCTGGCCATTCACTTATTGAAGACACAGAGTCATTTGTCCTAGAGTTTCCCACATTCTGGGTTTTGCCCTCTGTGCCCTATTATTTTCTAAGAAGTGGTGGTTAGATCGAGCCTGATTAGATTCAGATTTGATTTTTTGACAAGACCACTTTATTAGACGTGTCATGTACTTCCATCAGAATCGTCATGGTATCTGGTTGTCTTTTTCTGTGATGTTAGTGGTCACTGATGATTGATGCTCTCTGTTAATAGGGTGTTTAGGGTTAATAGGGTGTTTAGAGAAAAGCACTGAACCAAAACATTCAGAAGGTTTTGTTTAAAAAAACAAACCAATAAAAATAATTTTACTCTGTGCCAGGCACTGTGTTTTGCAGCACACAGTGCCTCATTTAATCACTGGGACACCCCTGTGAGGTGGTGCTGGGGGAGGATTTGAACCCAGTCAGTCTTCCTCCAAAGCCCATTCTCTTAGCTGCCACAGAAACAAATCACCTTGCGGGTCCCATGGGCTACAAAAGGAGAAGCCCTTGCACCTTAGGTAATATAAATAATTAAAAGAAGTGGGGGTAAACCACAACCAAAAAATGGTTGAATCTTTAAAAACACAGTATACATTTGTTCTTTTAAAGATAGATCATAGCACCAAGTAACTTCATTAACTGGCAAACACAATCATTGAAGGGGCATATCATCTGATAGTAGATGAGAGTTCAGCTAGAGTCACAGTGTCATCGTGGTACAGACACAAAAGAGGCAGAGGGGTTTTGGACAGCCTTCCTTGAATAGGGCTGAAATAGCAGTTTGAATGTCACCAAAATGACTAGATGCTATGATGTGCTGTTTAAAGTCAGCTCCACCCTTTACACAAATCAACTTAGAGTTATGTTACCCACTCTCGGTGTGCAAGTGTTGCCAAAATTAGAGTCATTTCATTAATCTCTCATGTCAGGGAGAGGTGGCTATATATCACTCCAGGTTACATTGACAGGAAGACAATAACATTACATTTCCACGGTGCATCAAATAGCATTTCTCTCAATTCATTTGCTATCAGAGTCTCTATAAAAATGCCTTATAACTAAGGTATGTCTATCTTTTAGTCTTCAATAAGACTGGCTTCCAGATAAACATTTTATTTTTTAACATAAAGGAAGAAAAGTATGGAAGCTTCGCTTCAGATGACATCTGTAAACAAATAAAAAGATTAATATTTTTTTTAAAGTGCTTGTCTCATTCCCACCAGGGAGAAGAGAAGGAAAGGGGGGGGGGGGGGGGAAGGAAGGAAAAAAGGGGGGGGGGGGGGGGGGGGGAATTTTAAAATTAAAAAGTTTTTGGGGTGTGGGTTTTTTTTTTTTTTTTTTTTTACAGTATTTAGGAAATGTAGATAGGTGTCAAACACAAAGCTAGGTAACAAGATAAAAAGTGATGCTTTATCATTTTAATTTATTTTTGAAAATAAAATGACCAAGCAAATTCAAAATTCCTTCTTCCTACGTCTTCGTTTCTCACAGCTCACTTTAAATCAGCAGTGCACTTGTTTAGGATTCTAATTCGAGACCCTGGGTAACTTACAAGCTCTAACGGAGTGCCCCCAAGTTCCCGAATAGCGGTTATTAACAAGCAACTGTCATGGTAGAGATTTCTGTAAACTATTCTCTGAAACAGTATTCCTTCCCAGTTATTCTTAAAAGCAATTTAAAATAAATTATGTTTGATAGAAGAAGGATTGTTTTCTAATAGAGTAAGGCATTATTAAAAATAGGAACGGGATCTCAAAGAATGCATTGTAAAATAATAATCGGATGCAAGAGATCAGCCTCATGGGCTTGTGCTATCACCATTTTACTGTTGTTTCTACAGCCCATAAGTCTTTACATTACCCAGATCCACCTATTTGGTTCTTTAATCTCACATAACTCATTATGCTACCAGGTGTTTCTGTAACAATTTATTAAATGTTACTCCTTGCCAGCAGTTCTGCTGCTCTGTGAGCCAGCTTTTGTGTTTTAACCCCAAGAACCATTTCATGTCACAAGATTGTGAACATACACTGCGATAACATTAAATGTCTCTTAACTGTGCGCTGAAGATACCATTCAGAGAGTAAAGGGCTCGCAAACAACACAACGGCCAAGAAAACAAAGCCGGGCTGGTTCAGACCGCGGGGCGCAGACCAGTCGCTGCAGACAAAGGAGGGCCGACGCTCCCCCTGGCGCATGCGTTGTGCCAGCAGGATCAGGTGGCGCCCGGCAATGAGGTTGAAACAGCACCGCCAGGCTGCAGTCCGCCAGACCTGCGTACAAATGCTGCTCTGCTACTCACTAGCTGTGTGTTTTGGGGCAAGTGACGTAATCGCTCTTAGCCTCAGGTGCCACCTGGTAAAGTTATTGTGAGGACTAAAGAGAAATACGTGTGTAGCTTCTTGTTATGTGGTAGATGCCCAATAAATGGTATTCGTTATTACCACACACCTTATTAGCTCTAATCATCATCCCAGATATGTAAGGAACATCACCATGCAACATTGCTGTCTGTAGACTGATCGTGTAGAAAACTATATTGAAAGATAAATTTAAATAATACCCATCCCTCTTTCAGAAATTCTTTTAGAATTTGGAACGTCTGAAAATGGAGTCGTGTAAGTGGGTTGTCCGCCCTTGTGCTTTATCTTGCCTGTGTATTCACTGCTCTCTTCCTCTGTTCAAACAAGAACAGAAATTCAAATCTGTGGGTGTACTAAAAGAGCACAGGTCTTTAAAAAGCAGCACGGGTGAGTGGAGCAAACTGTTCAGCTGCAAAAAAATTCTATATATAGAGCTCTGAACTCGGAGCCACCCAAAATTTCATTCTAACCTTAACATTCTGAATTAATCAATCCATCCTAAATCAACACTTCAGAGGCTGACATAGAAGCCAAATATAATACTTCCCACATACCATCCGCTTTGGAATGTTGTTCAAATATTGATGAGTTTTGAACTCAGTGTGTCAGTATAAAGATATTATAGGCTACATCCGAAAGCCAGACTTGATGGGCGTGGGGGGAGGAAGGGTCAAAGACAGATATTTTCTATACACATTTCCTTTCTGAAGCTATATGGAAATGTCAAATAATATCACAGATTAACTATTCATTTTACTTTTTTTCCTCCCCAGGAAAGGATATTTCTGGGACTGTAAAAGTCTGTCTGCAAACTGACCTACCCTGAAGACAGCAAAAAATATCTAAGAAAATTAAAATACAACAGTGCATTCCAGGTCCAAAAATACACACAGACATTTAGCTAGCCCCAAAAAAGAAAGGAAAAAAACCCAAAAAAACAAAACAGCGTATTGCAAAGAAAGGTATTTTCCTGGGAAAATTCTGCCTCTGTGAGGTTAATGGTCAGGCATTTTTTCCCTATCTTGCTATTCCTTAAACATGGGCCTGCCAAATACTGTCCTTCCCCTGCTGCAGTTACTAACACACACACACACACACACACACACACACACACACACACACACACA
>NW_020837949.1:49416631-49447329 GCF_003676395.1 Aethalodelphis obliquidens | reverse complement strand
ACACACACACACACACACACACACACACACACACACACACACACACAAAGCGCCCTGGACAGGTCTAGTCTTAGCTGGACCCATAACAAAAGGAGTCATGTATCCTACCGCCTTCCCAGGAAGGCTAATGACAAGGACCTGTATTTATGCTTGGTGAGGTTGGCATGGGCTAAAAGAGGAAACATCCAGGCATGGATGGTCTGGTAGGCTCAGAAACATATTTGTAATTAACACAAGATTAAGTGTCAGTAGTTTATATTTGGAGAGGAGGTGGGTAGGAGGGAGAAAACAACCACAAGATGTAGGAAAGTTCAGGAAATGTAAAACAACCCAGGAAGCACGTGCCCCTTTTAGAAGATGGGCATTGTCCTCCTCTGCTGTGTCCAGGGTTTCAGACAGCCTCCACCACATACAGTACTTGAGAACCACCAGATGGAACTAAAAGAACAGTGGAGCTGTTGCAGCATTTTCCCATGGGCTGCATGGATGCCGAGGTAAGTGCCTGGAGTGGTTGTTACCTCTGGAAAATCTGCCTAAGTGGGCCCAGGAAGTCACCACCTCCTACATCTAGCCCTCAGCTCATCAGTCCTTAATTGTTAGTTCTGTACCAAGTTGTCCTCTTCAGTCTGTCTGGTAAAGAGCCCCTGAGGTTTCTCACAGCACGCCTCCAGTAGCTCATCACCCACATCCAAGCTTAGTCCAGGGACCTTAAGGAAGCCCTAGGTTCTCTGGTCAGGACCAGCCTCACCTATGGGTCTGTCCAGGTATGATTTTAAGGTAATATGAGTAGTTTCCTCCCCCACTTTCAGTCCACCTCACTCATCTGCCCCAGATAAATGCTTCATAAAGTCGTATCTTTGAATCGCCCTGTCCAGAAGCTTCCTATAAGATGAAAATACATTAACGCCAATTTTTAAAAAGCATTTTAGCTATGTCAGTTCTCTGAGGAAATGGGAGGCTGGGGGAGAGGGAGGAAGGAAAACTGCCTACAGAGGTGTGATCTAAGTGGGGCACCCAAGAGCGGCTCTGGGCAGCCCAGGAGAGCGGGGAGCTCGGAGCTGAAAGAATGGGTTCGGGTGACAGGTGATGAAAAGGAACTGCAAATGTGAGAAATTAGGGCAGACGGGGGAGGCCACATTTCTCCCGTCTCTTCATTTGAGGCCCTAGCTAAAGTCCAGAAGGCTCTGGAATAGGCTGAGCAAGCCTCTTACAGAGATTCTCCCGCAACTGGTCTGTTTTCAATGATCTAAAACAGGGGTTGGTAAACTATGGCCCACAGGCCAAATCTGGTTCAACACCTGTTTTGCCCCTATGAGCTAAGAATGTTTTTTTTCATTTTTTAATGATGGGGGATAAAATCAAAAGAAGAAGAATGCTTCATGACACATAAAAATTATATGAATTTCAGATTTCACTACGCATAAAGTTTTATTGGAGTACAGACACTCTCATTTGTTTACATACTTTCCATTCTCAAAACCTAATATATTTACTGTCTAGCCCTTTACAGAAAAGGGTTTTGGATCCCTGATCTAGATCATGGTTAAGGGCATGAGCTCTGTGGCCAGTGGTCCAGGTGGATTCACTGACACTGAGTAAATTCTCAGGCAAGTCATTTACTTTCCTTTTCTGAAAACTGGGGACCAATTCTTGGAGAGTGAGGGTAAGAACCAAACTAAGTGCTTAGCCCAGAGTGTGGTGTATGGTAAGCATTCAATAAATGTTAGCTACTTTTGTTTTAATGTGATTAGACACTGGCACATAATAGTATTCTTCCACACCTCCCTGTCCTCCATTCCAGGTTTAGAATACATCTTGTTCTTGAACAAGGTTCTGGAAAGTCATTCAATTCGGTATAGCCGCCACTACCAAAAGATTTCAGGAAAAGCAATTGCGTAACAGTAGTTGACAGTCATTTTGCACCAACAGCTAACCCCTAGAAATTCAACCTTCTACTTATTTCCCATTACTTAAGTAAAAGCAAATAAATCATCTTATAATCACTTTAACAGAAAAAGTTAATTAAGGCAGAAAAGTGATATGACGCACAAATAATTCTAACAAAGTTACACCGACTCAGGCAACGTGAGCTGAAATGAATCACTGCTTAAAGAGCTCTCTCATCTTGGCAGAAGCAACCAGCTGGAAGTTAGGCACCTTGGGGTAGAAGCTCATTGCTTCAATTCAAGAATTTCCAGTTTTAAGATGCTCATTGGTGTCACCTGAGGCGTATGTGAAGGATTAAAGAACAAATGTTGGAAGGAAAAAAGCTGAGAGTACTTGAGTGTAAAAAGGGAAACAGGAGACTTATTGAGGGGGCGAAATGAAGAGAGGGTCAGCCCCTGATGCAGGCGGATGGGTTACACTGCCCTCCACCAGATGCTGACCTCGTAAGAACCACCAAACACTGCAATGGAGGTGGAATGGCCTTAACTTTCCAGACTTCCAGGCTTTGGGTTAAAATAGGAGAGCATGGAACAGAATTCTAAAGACCTGGGTCAGTTAACCATTTCGTGAATTCTAACGAGAAATGTGCCAGGCCGTCTGCTGAGTATTTTGTATGCATTGTCATATTTAACCCATGCAATCCATTTAGGTAGGCTGTCTTGGCTACATTTTACAGATGAAGAAAATGAGGATTAGGAAAATCAAACAACTTTCTAAAAGTCACACCCCTAAGCAGCAAAACCAGAAATTTTTTAATTTAAACTTTTTGACTTAGCAGTACATGCGTGTGTAACTATAAGGTATATAGCGAAAAATAAGCAAATCTCCTTTCCTCCCTCCCCCAATGGAGGAAACTGCTGCTACTTAGTTTCTTTTGGATTCATCCAAAGAAATTTCATACATTAACAAACGTGTGCGCACATGATCTTTCACTCATACAGGGTAGAAGAGTAAACACACTGCCGTATAGCTGTTTCTCCCCCTCAACCCTGAATATTTTTTAGAGAACTTTCTGTGTTCGTGTATGTAGAGCTGAAACTTGAACCACACTACCCAGCGCCCAAATATGTGCTGATGACCATTTGCCAGATCGCCTCTGGGCACCAGTGAGCAGGTAAGCTGAAGGCATGGGTGCCAACCTCAGTGTCTGGGCTTGTAGGGGGAAAGTCTCATTGAGCATTTGCTGTTTCGAGGGTGCGGCGGTAAATCCAAAAAAAAAAAAAAAAGAGCAAGACCTAGTCTTTTTGTCCATTCATTTGAAGTTAAGAAGCATGTATCTGCTATCAGTCATGCAATCTGGGAGTTACCCAGCACAGACGGCACGGGAAAAATCTGGGAAGGTGAGAACCATTCAGAAAGAAAGGGAGGAAATGCAGGTGGGAAAGGGAATGGCATGAGGAAAGGCGAGGCCGGTGGCTGGGAGGCGGGTTTGAAGGCCCACGGGGAGGTAGAGCCAGGGCAGGTGGAACCAGCTTTTTGGCCGTGGTGTGACCACACACTGTTGCTTGTGGGATGTACTGGTAGTACTTTGTTATTAATAGCAGAAGGAGTCTCAGCTTTGTCTCCCCTTAAAATACTAAGCCGGCTTCCAACTGCAGTGATTTTATAAGGAGGTTTATACCCCGCTCCCAGTTCAGGTAGAAATCATTTGAGAAGCTTTTCCACTACTCTTCCTAAGGCTGAGAGCCCCACCTTGCCCCAGATATTCTGAAGGTGTATTGGGGGAGCAGCATACTGATATTCCACGTCTAGCTCGGAGAGGCCTACCCCAGTGCTGCCCTGCTTCACTAGAAGTGTGGTGAGAGCTTTCTTGAGTGCAAGCGAGAAACTGCATCATCTGTGATCCATAGACGGTTTGGGGAGATTGTGGACCCCGAAATCATTTGCAAATAATGCAGGTTAGAGCTACAGCTTCCATCAGATTTTTGACAGAGACTCTAGATCTGCCTGGATTTTGCACCTAAAGACTCTTTTTGATGAAATAGAATAGAAAATATCAACGGGCAGAGATATGATGGATGTATTTGTTTGTTCACTGGGCATATTTATACAGGTGTGAGTTTCCACATAAAATGGGTTTCTCATACTGAGTCATGGTCTAAAAAGTTTGAAATCCAGAATCTGCTCTAGGATATGCTCCTTTCCAGAATACAGCAACCTATTCCTGAAAAATCCAAGCAACCGGACCATGCCCAGGTATGCAGACCTCACATTCAAAGGAAGTTAAACCTCTTTAGGAGAGCCCACATCATGAAGGCCAAGAATAGAAGGAAAAGCCACGATTGGTGACTTAAGAGCCCTGAGGGAGTGCGTGGGGACACCATGCTTCCGCACTGGGTGACAGAGAGTTGGCATCTAACAAGGCAGCATTGGTAGTTCAGGCCATCCAACGAGACAGAAACAAATGGGGCCCTTCTCCACATCTAGCTTATGTGCAGCTCTAGTTGATTTGAATTTGACACAGGTGGGCCGGCCTCCCTGGGCCTGCAGCTCTAATGTGCAGAGGAATCACCTGCATTATTGTCAAACATGGATTCCCGAGCCCTATCTCCAGAAATTCTGACTCAGACAGGGAAGGGAGAGAGGGAGATGATAATAGTTCACAGCCCACCCATACCTGGAAACCACTGGAAAAACAAAACATTCCATTTCCATGATGACAGGGCAATTTCCATCTGTCGCTAAGTATGCATTAAGCAACAGTAAGGAACTAGGAGGGCGCTGGGCATGGATAGTTTTTTTAAAATATATCTTAGAGCCTTGGGTTAAGGAGCATGTAAATGAACTCGTGTGTGTGTGTGTGTGTGTGTGTGTGTGTGTGTGTGTGTGTGTGTGCGTGCCACTATCTGCCTAACTAATATGTGTCTTAAACCATAGTTGGTTCTTTTGACAGATGAAGTGTGTGTGTGTGTGTGTGCATGTGTGTAATTTAATTAGGAAAGGCAGGGAAATGGAATTGGAAGAGGGAGATGACAAATGGATAAAGGCATACACGTCCCTTCCTCTCCTATAACGTTTCTGGAGCAAGATTAGATTTCCTCTATTCTTCTACAATTAAAAAAGGATAGTGGCGGCTTTCCTGGCGGCACAGTGGTTGAGAGTCCGCCTGCCGATGCAGGGGACACGGGTTCGTGCCCCGGTCCGGGAAGATCCCACATGCCGTGGAACGGCTAGGCCCGTGAGCCATGGCCACTGAGCCTGCGCGTCCGGAGCCTCTGCTCCGCAACGGGAGAGGCCACAGCAGTGAGAGGCCCGTGTACCACACACACAAAAAAAGGATAGTGATGTGAATGAGGTCAGGGAGTTCCTCGGAGGCCCTTTCTTAAATAGTAGCAGGTGGAGTAACAGTCACAGAGCAAGATAGTGGAGTGTCAGATCAGGACAAGGAGATCACATATCCAGGGCCGACATGAACAAGAGCAGAGAGACGGCCACTATCTGCCTGAAAATATGTGACTTAAACTATAGTTGGTTCTTTTGACGTATCACAAAATAGAGAAACAAACTTTAGGATTCATTGTACAGTAGAGGAACTAAAGGTCAGCTATGGTAAATTATTTGTTCAAAGCTATATGTGTGGAGCCAAGACTTGAATTCAAATCCTCTTTGATGAAGATATTTGACCTACACTGTTAATTACAAGTGTGAATGGCTGGCTGGCCACATATGTAAAAATAAACAAAGCTAAGACCAGCACTTACAGTACAGTGCATACCTGGAGCATGGTAGGCACTCAGTTATTTGTCAAATAAATTACTGTCTTCTTTAAAAGATACACAATGTTGGGTCAGATGGCTGTGAAGGGCCCAAGTGTAGCACCTGATGGCTTCTTAGTGAAACATGGCTGGTAATCAAACAAGCTGTATCGATCCCTTATTTATGTGCTCAGAACAATAATAATAAAGCTAACACTTATTGAACACTTTCAAGGTGCTGGACACTTGCTTTACATATATTAACTTAATCATTACAACAAGTCGATAAGGCAGGAACTGTCCTTACCACCATTTTACAGAGGAGGAAACTGAGACCCAGAGAGGTGAAATAACACAGGCCCTTTCTTCACAGAGCTTGTAATAAAATTTTGAGAACAAGTAAATTCTAACTTATGGCTCTTGGGTGGGATTTCTTAGTGCAATAGGAATTAAGGATTATTAGGGTAATAGGAGTTAGCCCTTCAGAAAAATCATTATAAGCTGCAGAACTGGAGAAAAGTTCATGGTGGGAGTGAGATTATTTGCATCTTAAAATACAGGCAAGACTAAGAGATAGGAGAGGGAAGCATAAGGGATAAGGGAAACAGCATAAAGGAAGGCACAGGGACCAGGATGCAGAGGGTATGGTCAGGGATGGAATCTGTACATCAGGGATTAGTGAGGAGTTAGTTTGGATAATAGTTGGTGGAGTCAGGTTATAAAGGACTTACACCAGGCAAGGGAGTTTGGCTGATTATTTAAGAAGCATATCTGTCTTCTTGAGTAGGAAATAGCCCAGCAAGGGCTATAGAGGACATTAGCTTGGCAACATCCTGTAAGAAGAATGAAAGAGGGACTTCTCAGGAGGTGCAGTGGTTAAGAATCTACCTGCCAATGCAGGGGACACGGGTTCGAGCCCTGGTCTGGGAAGATCCCACATGCCACAGAGCAACTAAGCCCGTGCACCACAACTACTGAGCCTCAGCTCTAGAGCCCACGCGCCTAGAGCCCGTGCTCTGCAACAGGAGAAGCCACCACAATGAGAAGACTGCGCGCTGCAACGAAGAGTAGCTCCCGCTCGCTGCAACTAGAGAAAGCCCGTGTGCAGCAACGAAGACCCAATACGGCCAAAAATAAAAACAAATAAATTTATTAAAAAAAAAAGAAGAAGAATGGAAGAGAGCAGCGCTTGAACGCTAGGAGATCAATATGGCAGCAGCTGCATTAAGCCAGGCCTGGAGGCAGTAGAAATGGAGAAAAGAAGACACATAAGTGAGACTGTGTATTAAAAAGTGAGTAACCACGCTGAGTTCACCTGTCAGCCAGGCCCTGTGCTAAGAACCTGAGAGCTCATCTTGTGGCATTGGCACAGCAACCCTGACAGCAGGGGTGTTATTGTCGCCATTCTGAAGAAGAGAAAACCAAGGTCCTGACTCCGGAGCTTGTGCTCATAGTGACGTGAACAGGCTCTGGCAACAAATAGATGCCTCAACTTCTTAGCAGGAATGACTGCTTTGAATGGCTTCAAATCCAGTTGAGGGCAGGGAGGCAGTTGGAGGTGATGGATCCTGTTTGGGGTTAGTTGGGTCTGAGCTTACGGTGCATTTGTGCAGAGAGTTTAAAATACTAGATGAAGAACAGAGCTCATCTCTGAACATTGAGTCCAGCTTAAAGATGGTGACTGTGCCTAGGACGGCCCTGGGAGCCTTACTTGACCATGCTTAACCTTTGCATCCAAAAATCTCATTTGATCTATATGACAGTCCAAGAAGTGAGTATTGCTTAGTCCCTGTGAACGGTAACACACTGCAACTTCAGAAGCTAGCCGGTAGAGAAGCTGGGTTAGACCCCAAACACTTCCTATTCCAGAAGCTGCACACATCAGGACATACGCTGGCTGGACTGGAAATGAGCGATCCTTTCTCTGCTCCCTCAGGGACTTTTCACTGCAGGCTGCGGATTAAAAGGAGTCAGAAAACAGAGTAGACAAAAACACACCTTTTCTGGAAGAATTCTGGCTTTCTGATCCGGGTGTAGTCAAGAGGAAGTCTTACTAAAGCAGCATAGCGCAGAAAACGGTATGTGTAAATTTTCTTCCCTTTTATTGAACATTCTCATTCCATGATTAAACAACAGTTCTTTTAAAATGTATAAACTGTGACAGATTTGTCCCTGTCTTGTAAGTATTACCCCTTCAGGAGCCTTTGGATCATCTGGAAAAGTAAGTTTGCCAATCCACCAGCAGATGTCTCTGTTTTTCCTAAATGAATAGCGCTCGCCCCATTCTCAGCCACTACATTTCAGATCCAATTAAAGAAAACCCTTTCTCAACTTGTCCCCAGAGATCCCAACATGCTTTTGTCTAAAAGCAAAGAATTTCCTTCCTCCTTAATTTTTAAATGAGAAATACAATGAGTTAGTGTCTGTATCTCCAAAAAAATCAGCATTCAAGTCTCATTTGCCCATATCTAGTAAATCTTATAAAACCAAGCTTATACTAAAGAATATGCTATCCTCAACTTTAGTCCTTACTATAAATCCTACTCATTGGCAAATTTCGCTACAATTGGCAGAAGTAGCTTAAGGAACGTAGATTCATCCCAAGGATAAAAGTGAACTTCTGGGCTCTCAAAGTAAAAGTTTCTGAATGGACCAACTTTTGTTAATAATTTAAAAAGCCCAGCTTGAGTAGAGATGGAACACCCTCTTTAGAAAGTCCCTATAGTAGAAGAGCTGCCGAAAAAGAATTTAACCTTATGATGGCAGTAATTTTTCATTTAAAATATTCCCAAAGTGCAATTCAGAGGTTCAGTTACTTCCTTCCTGCTATGCCTTTTCCCCTCAAGAAATCTGAATTTTAAAATTAAATGAAAATAATAATATTTGCTGAGGCTTTTCTCCCTAAACAAATTGGGGTCCCATCTTTAATATATCCACATGGGCTTTGAGAAATGGCTTCCCTGTGTCAAAGCAGGCCAGTCCTGCTGGAACTCTTTTCGGTAAGCATGACCCTCATGAGACAAGGAAACCTTCTCAACCAGAACCTCTGAATGTCAAGTGCCAAATACTCAAAACCTGCCCCAGGCAAACTGTTCCCAGCAAGATTCAGGTTTCTATGGTGACACATTCTTACATCCTGACCACTAAGGCAAACTCATCGACTCCTATTTCATCACTTAAAAACACACGTCCACATAAAAAGGGGCTCATTAGGAAGAGACTGATCCTAATGGAAATAAAGCCTCAAGAACTTCCAATAATTATTCAGATCTCACAATTCCACTTAAAATTCTAATTCAGTTCAATGAGTCAACTTATGTTGAAAAACATATTTTCAAATGAAAGGCACATCAGCCCAAACACAGCTCTGTCTTTTTCCAGCAGAATCCTGGCCTGAGCCTCTCATTACTTACCTCTCCGGGATGTAAAAGAGAGTCATCCTTGGATGCAGCATTGATCCAATTATCCTATGCTAAGCATATCTAAATTTCACTTTTTCACAATGTATCATTCTCCTTTGTATTCAAAGGAGACATAGAATACCCTCATTCTGGCTCAAACTGTACTAAATGAGTGACCAGAATTCACTGCCATGTTGGATGACAGGGCCAGCTGTGCATTAGATATTTCCTTTCACTGGAAATAACAATGAGAATGTGTCAATCAGCTGGTATTATGCCACCAATGGCATCTCACTATCACCTCCCCTTTTTTATTTTTAGCTGTTATGTGACAGGTGAATACCATCCGTCTATTTCAAATGCTGCTCCCCTTAGTGAAGCTTTTCGGGGAATTTAGAGCTGGTAAAAGGTGCTCACACGGCAGAGCTGGTCACAAAGTCAGGACAGGCCTAAGAAGACTTGGGGGGAATGGAATGGAAGGCCTTCTAGCTCTGTAGCTGTTATATAAAAGGAACACATTTCTCCATAGCAGTCTCCACTCATGGCCAAAGGGCGAAGGGGCTGGAGACCTAGCAGGGAGGAGCCCAGGGGAAGGATATGAAGTTGTGTTCCCGGTAGCCAGGCAGGCCCCCTTAGAACCTGACTCTATTTTTTTTTTTTTAAACATCTTTATTGGGGTATAATTGCTTTACAATGGTGTGTTTCTGCTTTATAACAAAGTGAATCAGTTATACATATACATATGTTCCCATATCTCTTCCCTCTTGCGTCTCCCTCCCTCCCACCCTCCCTATCCCACCCTGACTCTATTAATACTTGTAGCAGCGTGGCCTTCAGCAAGGCACTTAAACGCTTGGACCTCAGTTTCTTCATTTGTTAAATGGGAATAACAAAATCCATCTTGCAGGTATAACTGATACTTTTCTGCAAACAGTAAATGGATACATTTTTCACTAAACGTTTTAATGAAGTATAACATATATTGCTACATAGAAAAGTTGTACAGATCGTAAACTCAGTGGATATTTTGTTAACACACCCAGGTTAAAGAAAAAACATAGCCTGCACCTCCCTCCTTCCCAAGAATAACCACTTTTTAAATTTAATTTTTAAATTTTTTATACAATTTTAAAGATTACTTTCCCAATACAGTTATTACAAAATATTGGCTCTATTCCCCATGTTGTACAATACATCCCTGAGCCTATCTGACACCGGATAGCTTGTACCTTCCACCCCCCCCCCCCCCTATTTCCCCCCCCCCCCCCCCACACTGGTAACTACTAGTTTGTTCTCTATATTTGTGAGACTGCTTCTTTTTTTTATTCACCAATTTGTTGTATTTTTTAGATTCCACATATAAGTGATAGCATACAGTATTTTTTCTCTCTGACTTATTTCACTTAACATAATGCCCTCAAAGTCCATCCATGTTGCTGCAAATGGCAAAAATTTCATTCTTTTTTATGGCTGAGTGGTATTCCATTGCATATACATACTACATCTTCATCTGTTCATCTCTTGATGGACACTTCGGTTACTTCCATGTCTTGGCTATTGTAGGTGTTATGAACACTGGGGCACGTGTATCTTTTTGAATTAATGTTTTTGATTTCTTCAGGTATATTCCCAGGAGTGGGATTGCTGGGTCGTATGGTAGTTCTATTTTTAGTTTTTTGAGGAACCTCCACACTGTTTTCCACAGTGGCTGCACCAACTTACACTCCCATCAACAGTGCACAAGGGGAATAACCACTATCTTGAAAAATAACACCATAGACTAGTTTTGCCTGATTTGAACTTTATATAAATGGAATCATACATGATGTATCCCTTGTATCTGGCTCTTTGCACTCAGTATGATATTACCTGAGAAACAGCCATGTTGCTGTGACAAGCAGTAGGCTGTTCCTCCTCACTGTTGCATACTATTCCCTTGTATGAATAGACCACAGTTGTTCGAATCATATTCCCTTGCAGTCTGCTTCCTCCAAGGCCAAGCCAGGTGGTGTGTTTGTTTTTTGTTTAATAACAGCTTTATGAAGGTATAATTCACATACCGTATAGGTCATCTGTCTAAAGTGGCTTTGAATATGTTCACAGTTGTTCAACAATCATCACAATTTTAGAACATTTTCATCACCTCAAAAAGAAACCTAACCCTAACCCTAACACTTTAGCAGTCTCTGACCACCTCACCCTCCTGCTACCCATCCCAGCCCTCAGCAATCACTAACCTACTTTCTGTCTCCATAGATTTGCCTTTTCTGGATATTTCACCATGGCTTTATACTGCGGCAAACACGGCAGGGACTGCCTAGAACACAGAGGCCAGGGAGCACCTTTGAATTTTAAATCTGTCTTATTTTTATGTTCAGGAAATAAGACAATGTTCATAGTTGAGAGATGAAAATTTCTAAACTCCTTTAGCTCCTATTTAATATACCAAGAAGGATTAAAGGGGTGACAGAGGAGGGAAGAGAGGCAATCCATTCTGTGTCCCAACCTTCCCCCCTCTCTGGGCTCAAGTTCCAAAGGGCAGAGGGGACTCTGTGAAAGGGGACATGGAAGGGAAGGGGGGCGTCGCATGGCATCCTCCCCCTCCCTGCTAATGGACAGTCTCCCCAGCCCACCTTCCTAGTGCGTGTGCACATCAAAATAAATTCATGCTGCAGCAGGGTTAGCCCAACATTTGCTTCCCCAGCTACCCTGTTACCCTGGAGTTCAGACAGTATCCAGAGGTTCTCAAATGTCCTTGCAGTGCGTGTGGAGGATGCAGGAGGGAGCCGAGAGACTGGCTAAGGACCTTGGCATTTGTGGCCCCCGTGGTAGGAGTGAGGGGATGCTATACCTGTGGGTCAGAGGGTAGATTCTAGAGCTGTTCCAAATGGGAGTCACAGCCCAAATTTCAGTGGGATCCATACTACTCCCTAAAGGAGACAAGGTCTGCTCAGCAGAGACGGTCACCATGCCCTGAAGGAGGTACAGTTCAAGCAGTGGGTACCAGCAGAATGGGGAATGGGACTGGACCAACCAAACATCACTGGACACCCAAGCGTCAACACCAGGCCACAGCCCCTTGCCCCCTCTTATGCCATGAGGTTTCGTAAGCCATCTGTCCCCAACAGAGGTGGCATCTTGGAGAGTTGTTGAGGTGATGTAGAACTCTGACCATTTTATCTAACAGATAATGGGATTTATTTAAAAAAAAAAAAAAGATTCACTTGTTGAATTGGACTCAGGTTAGACTTAAATATAGGAGTTTTCATATACTTGGTAGAATGGGGATAATAATATCATATTAGTTATAAAGAAAGATACTACGTTTTCTTGCATATATGAGTGTAATAGTGTGAAGTCTGCAACCTTGATGTAAAAGATGTTTTTGGAATTAAAGTGTTGAAAATGCCGAACACGTAAGTACTCAGTAAAAAGTAGATAATCACTATTAGTATAATTTCACCGTCCTCATCATCATTACCACAATAACTCACATAACCCAAAGCAATTCGATTCTCTTGGGCATATTAGAATACCATCTCCCAACATGTTTTTTTAAGAGTTTGTGTTTGTTCCCCTTCAAGGAGCAATTAATGATGGCTGTGTTAACCCTACAACCTTCCCAGGCTCCACCTTTACCCACAGCCCTTCTTCCTTTGCCTTCCACACCTCTAACTCCTCAGTCCAAAGCATCTTGGCTTTCTTCTGGGGAATGTGGTAGTCTACAGCTAGGGCACTTCACTCAGTTAAAGAAAGAAACCAGAGGGCTCCAAGAAAGGGGAGCTAGAGAGAGATGTTCCTTTAAGGTATGTGTGTGTCTGTGTGTGTCATTACCAAGGCTTCCAAAGCGTCAGCAAGTGCAGAAAAAATGATGTTAAATTACTTTTAAGCATTAATGATAGCTGAAACCCAGAAAATCTTTAATCATCTGCAACTACATTGAGCTTAATGTATATATTTGCTTAAATAAATCATTGCATACGTTACCTGGATTATCATGCCCTCCTTTCCACTCCATCATTGAGCATCATAAATTTGTAATCCTTCTCTCTTTTTTTTAATTGCAATATAGTTGATTTACAATGTTGTGTCAGTTTCTGGTGTACAGCAAAGTGATTCAGTTATACAAATATATACATATTCTTTTTTATATTATTTTCCATTATGGTTTATTATAGGATATTGAATATAGTTCCTGAGCTATTCAGTAGGACCTTGTTGTTTATCTAGTTTACATATAGTAGTTTGTATCTGCTGATCCCAAACTCCTAATTTATCCCTCCCCCACCCCCTTACCTCTTTGGTAACCATAAGTTTGTTTTCCATGTCTGTGCAAACTCTTTCTCTTTTGCCTGACCTTTGAAGGTTACCAAATTTCTATTCCCCTTCCCCCCTTACCACCACATTTGCTGGGATGCAATATAATTCACTTTGGCAGATCCAAAATCACCTATTCTGTATATCCCTCTTAAAGACACTTCCACTTCCTGTGCCTAGGGTTGCCATATGCTCAGGATTTTCCAGTACAACCCCAGTGTGGAATCTCTCTTCCATCAGTCTTGTGAATTCACTCATATTTTCCATACTACCCCAATTTGGGGTTCTGAAAACATGGTCCATACTCATTCCAAAAGAGGCCGGAGCAATTTTCCCATACAAAGAAAAGGGATGGATCTACAGAACCTCATCACAGGTCCCTGCTATTCCCTAGGGTGGATGTTGAAAAGCCCACTTTGTGAACCCAGCTGGTCAGAAAATCAAACCAAGAAACCAGAGTATTTAATTTACTGAGGTGTGAACTGGAGCATAATGAGTTACTTGGTGCTTTTCGGTTACCCACAGACAGAGCCAGACTCAGCAGACAAGGCATCATCCCTCGCTAGTAGCTCCTCTGTGAGCAATGGAATACTGCACCAGCTGACTTTTCTTTTCCGTCAAATGGGGCCAACACGGCTGTTATAAGACATAATTGCTATTTACAGAGAACCTCAGCATCTTCAATGAAAGGTGTCAGAGCCGGGTAAAGCTTGTCCAAGACGAGCTACCGCTTTGATTAGTGGAGCCCAAGGAGGAAAACTATACCCCATGTCATCTGAGAATTTTCCTGCCTGCTGGGAGAAGCAAGGTTTCACTTTACAGAGGACTTGCAGGGATTTTTTTGTTCTCATTTGAATAGTGTTTACAATCCTTGAATTTCACTCCAGGCCTGAGGTTAGAGGAAATCCTCCAACACAAAGGGAAATCCAACTCATTAGAACCATAAGGCATTCAAATCATTCTTTCCATGTAGCCAAGCACAGAGTAAGTGCTCAGTAAATATTTACTACATGGCCCAATAAATTACTTTCTTTACTCAAATCTGTCCTAACATCCATGAAACAGGTCCCGAGAACCAGCTTGGCCTGACAGTTTCAAATCACAAAAAGATGAAGAATCCTACGAAATTACATGATTATTTTGAGTTATAGAAAATGTTCATGCTCCATTAAGAATAATTTAGAGAGCCACACGTACTCCTTCAGGCTGAAGACGGTGTGCAAACAACAACAAGCTGATACGTGGTTCAGATTGTAGTATTTGTGTCTAGAGACGCTAAGTCATGGGACAGATGTTTAAACAAATCCATCCAAACTTACACATCCTCATGAGTGCAAACCTGAGGAGTCTACCCTCTTCTTCCAACAACAACACCACTGCTCAAAGCATTTAAAAGTTCCTCTTTAGAAACTTTGTATGGAGCCTGAGGCCTAGTCTTTTTAGTATCTGTTACTGTGACAAATCTTCATATTTGGAGGGTAAATTTGATTCTTTTAGGACAGGTAAAAGGCATTAGGAACGGATGGGTGATTGAGTATTCTAGGTTTAAAGCCAAAAGGAGAATGTGATTACCATGTAACGAGACAATTTTCTAACGTAGCTGATAAACTGGCCCTAAAAGCAAATCTCAAGGAGCAGGTCCAGAAGTGGTTTCTGAGGGTTGATTTAGTCAGCCTACTGACTTCCAGAGAGGGGACAAAACCAGAACAAAGAACACATCATAAGTGTCATTACACCGAATACCCATGTGTTAGGATTTATCATTTACCATGAGCTTCAGCATAACAGACCCTCCTTCACCCTTCTTAACTCCCCCTGTCCCAGGTCTCAGTACAGGTCTGTGATGTGTACAGCCTCGAAAAGCATCTAGGAAGTAGAATATTAATACCATTTTTTGTAACGTTCTACAGTTAGTAAAGTATATTTTTAAATACTTAACAGTGAAAATGTGTCAATAGTCCTCAATTTTGGTGAGTCCCTCTAGCAGTTAAGCAAGTCCCCCCAAACCCACAAGAGCCTCAAGGTAAAGTATGTAATTTAGAGGTAAAGGTGGCAACTCAGTAGCAGGAACAGGGATGTGATCTTTCAACTAGGTTATGTAGGCGTGAGTGAAACCTCCTTATCCCACACAAATGCTAAGCCAACAGAACAAAAGGGGAAAACAGGAAGTTAAAATACCACAAGAAATGTAAAACCCTAATTCCAAATTATCTTTGTTACTATCATTAGACTCATCATTTCTTTTTCTTTTTTAATATTTATTTATTTATTTATTTGGCTGCACCAGCTCTTACCTGCGGCACGGGGGATCTTTCAGTTGCGGCATGCGGGATCTAATTCCCTGACCATGGATGGAACCCAGGCCCCCTGCATTGGGAGCTTGAAGTCTTAACCACTGGACCACCAGGGAAGTCCCGAGTCATCATTTCTTAAGAGCTCTTACCTCCCATCCTTTTCACCCAGACATAATTGTGGCATCAAATGTCTACAACCTACAAGATACCTGTGAGCAACCAGAAGAACTTCTAGGCCACCAACACTCGCCGAGGACAATTTTGGAACCTGTTGGAGGTGAGGATTTAAGTAGTGTTTTCTGGTGGCACCAGGTAGACTGGTGCACATGGGAAAGTCTATGGCACTGGGTTAGTATTACCTTGAAGAGACAAGTCATTCCCCAGTGGTCGTCAAAATACATACCAAGATCAAAATAATAGCTCTCTTTGTGCATATAGCCGTTTGCACGTGGAATTTAAATGGCATCCATTCCTTTTCCATGAGTGATAGGACATAAATGTCTCCTACTGTGACTAACTGTCCCCGTTTGCCCGAAACTGTTCTGGTTTTAGCACTGGAAGTCTCACATCCCAAGAAATCCCTCAATTCCAGGCAAATTAGAGCAAATCATTGATCACAGGAAATAGGTGCCCATCTGAGGCCATAAGATATATTACAGCTGCCCATGAGGAATCGAAGACAGTTCTCCTGACATCATCTGTCAGGTCATCTTGTCTGTTTGTCTGGTGCTCACCTCCAAAAACTAATCTTCCCAAGCTTGTGACCTAGCAGGTTAAGAGAAGAAAACGAAGGCAAGTTCTAGGCCTCAACTTCACCGTGATGCCTGGGCCATACCGCACTTGCCACCCTGGGCCTCAGGACCATCAAGTGTAAGTAAGGAACTTACACATCATAGTTTTCAAACACCAGACAATAATTTGATTTTCATGGGTCATGAAATCAATTTATTGGATTACAAACAGCATTTTTTTTTCTTTTCTGGAACTATTATTTTTTTTAACTTTATCGAAGTAAAGTTGATTTACAAGTTGTGTTAATTTCTTCCGTACAGCAAAGTGACTCAGTTATACATATATACATTCTTTTTCATATTCTTTTCCATTATGACTTGTCACAGGATATTGAATATAGTTCCCTGTGCTATACCGTAGGACCTTGTTGTTTATCTATCCTATATGTAATAGTTTGCCTCTAGTAATCCCAAACTCCCATTCCTTCTCTCCCCCAGCCCCCACCCCCTTGGCAACCACAAGTCTGTCCTCTATGTCTGTGAGTCTGTTTTTGTTTCGTAGATACGTTGATTTGTATCGTATTTTAGATTCCACATAAAAGTGATACCATATGGTATTTATCTTTCTCTTTCTGACTTATTCACTTAGTATGATAATCTCTAGGTCCATCCATGTTGCTGCAAATGGCATTATTTCATTCTTTTTGATAGCTGCGTAATATTCCATTGTATATATGTACTACATCTTCTTTATCCATTCATCTGTTAATGGACAGATTGTTTCCATATCTTGGCTATTATAAATACTGCTGCTATAAACCTAGGGATGCATGTATCTTTCTGAATTATACTTTTGTCTGGGTATATGCCCAGGAGTGGGATTGCTGGATCATATGGCAACTTTATTTTTAGTTTTTTGAGGAACCTCCATACTGTTGTCCATAGTGGCTGCACCAATTTATTCCCACCAGCAGTGTAAGGGGGTTCCCTTTTCTCCACACCTTCTCCAGCATTTACTTGTAGACTTTTTAATGATGGCCATTCTGACCAGTGTGAGGTGGTACCTCACTGTAGTTTTGATTTGCATTTCTCTAATAATTAACGATGTTGAACATCTTTTGAACATCTTTTCATGTGCCTATTGGCCATCTATATGTCTTCTTTGGAGAAATGTCTATTTAGGTCTTCTGACCATTTTTCGATTGAGTTGTTTGTTTTTTTATTGTTGAGTTGTATGAACTGTTTGTATATTTTGTAAATCATTTGCAAATATTTTCTCCTATTCCATAGATTGTCTTTTCATTTTATGGTTTATGGCTTCCTTTGCTGTGCAAAAGCTTGTAAGTTTGATTAGGTCCCATTTGTTTATTTTTTGTTTTTATTTCTGTTGCCTTGGGAGACTGACCTAAGAAAACATCAGTACGAGTTATGTCAGAGAATGTTTTGCCTGTGATCTCTTCTAGGAGTTTTATGGTACGAACAGCACTTTTAATTTTTTTTAATAAAACAGAACAAAACAAGTATTGGATTGGCCAAAAAGTTCATTCGGGTTTTTCCATAGATGTTACAGAAAAACACGAACAAACTTTTTGGCCAACCCAATAGAAACTACTAGAGGACATTGCACATGGCAGGGAAGTGTTGTTTGTAAAGCATGTTTCAATTATATATGTCCATGTCTACCAGATCTCAATGTCGAATTTATTGCTTGATGTGGGTTGCAGGCAAACATTTAAAGCCAACAGATTAGATCATCTCTAACTTTCCTGCTGACTCCAGAATTTTGCAGTCCTACAGAAGTCATTTTTTTTAATGTGTATACATATTTTATTGGATCTCATTTTCCTTTTTTTCACAGTTCATTTTTTTAATATTATTTTACAACCTACTTTTTAAAAAATATTTATTTATTTATTTTTATTTTTGGCTGCGTTGGGTCTTCGTTGCTGCTCGTGGGCTTTCTCTAGTTGTGGCGAGCGGGGGCTACTCTTCGTTGTGGTGCATGGGCTTCTCATTGCGGCAGCTCCTCTTGTTGCAGAGCACGGGCTCTAGGCAGGCTTCAGTAGTTGTGGCGCATGGGCTCAGTAGTTGTGGCTCGCGGGCTTAGTTGCTCTGCGGCATGTGGAATCTTCCCGGACCAGGGCTTGAACCCATGTCCCCTGCATTGGCAGGCGGATCCTTAACCACTGCGCCACCAGAGAAGCCCCAGAAGTCAGTTTTGTAAGTGGTTTTTCTCTTTTATTATTGTAAAAGATCCTAGAATAAAAGTTATTGTTGCCCTATTCATAGCACCCAGCACGGGGCCTTACAGTTAGTTCACTCCCAATAAATGTTTCTTATATTCCAGCACATTCAACAAGAACACACTCCAACATGAACTTTGGTGCTTTCTTTCATCTCCAACAGAAGTGGAAGTCCCAGAGCTGGGTGATTGTACCAACCAGCAGGAAAATAGCCTCTTGAATATCATTGCCTTTCAGCTTGAGAGAATTCAGAGAGCTCCATAAATGCCACAACCATGCTGGCAGCAGCCTCTGCAGATGCAGACTTTGACACTGAGATACACTCCTGGTTTCAGGAACAATCTGGTTCAATTTCTGGAGGGATGAACACTCTAGCAAGGGAAGGGGGGTGGGGGAAATGGGGAACAGATACATTCTAGAATCAAAAACAGGTATGCACTAACTACACATCAGCAATCACTTCTAGGAGCATGAAACGTGACAGGTACCTGCAAACTGCTAAGGAAAAGAACAAGTATAATTTTATGGATTGTCACTTTGCAATAGCAGGATATAGAAAGCATAAAAGTTAGCAATTTTTACATCAGAAATCACAATTAGGGAACCATTTTGTTTTCTAGTCCCCCCCTACAAAAAAAAAAATGCTGTGCCAGAATTTTTACATAATTAGGGCTTCAAGTAAAAATTTCGGCCTCCTGAAAAAAAAATGTCATTTCCTTTTTTTTTTTTTTTTTTTTTTTTTGCGGTACACGGGCCTCTCACTGCTGTGGCCTCTCCCGTTGCGGAGCACAGGCTCCGGACGCGCAGGCTCCAGACGCGCAGGCTCAGCGGCCATGGCTTACGGGCCCAGCCGCTCCGCGGCATGTGGGATCTTCCCGGACTGGGGCACGAACCCGTGTCCCCTGCATCGGCAGGCGGACTCTCAACCACTGCGCCACCGGGGAAGCCCTGTCATTTCCTTTTAAATCACATTTTTTTCCTCAGTTAATTCTGATGTTAGATGAAAAGATGGAAATAGAGAAGGTCCAGTCTTTAAAAAATTAGGAAGTGATATTTCTTTTCTAAAAAGCAAGAATGGATCAGAAATTAAAACTTAACATATTACTCTGAAGTCTAAATATAGGCTACATCAGGAGCACGGCTGGTCATGGGATAGACTCCTCAAATGAGGCGCCTGAGACCCTGGGGCCACGCCCCACACAGGTGAGGGCAGTCCATCTGAGTAAGAGCAATAAAGTAATATGGAGAGTGCTGACCGAGGTTGGGGGTCGTCCATGCAGGTAGGGAGGGATGCGCAGTATAGACACAGGTAAGATGCACTGGCTCAGGGTGGCAGGCAGGTGGGCTGAGCTAGTCAGGACTTGTGGTCCTGTCCACAACAAGGCATATGGACAAGACACACATGCCCAGGGTCCCAGGAAAGGCAGCCAGATCTCAGGACGTTTAGAATTGCCACAACTGAGAACTGGCCACTCTTCTTTCTACTGTCTGTCCTTTTGATTATATTCCTCAAATCTAGGCATAAATTAAACAACTTCAGAATTAATCCAACAGATCTACAAAACTGGCACCGAAGTTCCTCATGGTCTGTGATGACACTAGACTCCAAATTCCCAAGAACCAGCTCATCTCTCCCAGCAGCACACACCTCCAGCCCAAGCAGAATGGTGTCCTTGAGTCACTTATCCAATGGGCCGTGGCTGAAGAGAGAACGGAACCCGTGGGACTGGCGTGGCTCTTTGGCCAGTGGGGCTCAGGACAGGCAAGTTCCCCAAACCTGAGAGACTCCTGCTGCTTCAGGAAATTCGATCCCAGAGGAACAAAGAGACAAATAGCACAGATTCTGGCCCAGGGGAACAATACAGGTAGCCAGTGAAAAAACCAGGGCACAAGAGGGAGGCTTAATTACAGGAAAAAGACAGCAGTAGTGCAGTGTGGGGCGTACAGTGAGGGGAGGACTGGGGACACGGTTGAACAATCGCCTCTTGCAGAGACACAGCCCCAGAGCCCTGCGTGGGGTAGCCAATCAATAAAGATTGGCTGGCTGTTTAATTAACTCAGGAGCTTATTTAGCTAAATCAGGTCTGCCTGTGCCTTAAAGGAAATGGCCCTCCCGCATTAGGATCAATTGGGAGCCTGTTTAAAATGCAGATACCAGGCTCCAGAAGAGCCAGAAGGAATCCTGAGCTCTAGGGTTGGGCCCAGGAATCACCCTTTGGGCTGCACTGCTGTGGATGTGGGCCATCTTGATCTACTTCAGAAACTGTTGCATCCTGGATCCTGTTTGCAGGGAACGTCCGGTTAAAATGAATTCTTCTCCAGTTGAACAAAATAGAGGCACTGACAGTCTTCATATACAGGTATCTGGTGTGGTTTGTCCGCTGTTCACTGAGATGTGGTCTATGGGTGGAGGTTCTCTCGCTCCCTGCCTGTACCCTGGACGGGTTTTCCCAGACTCTGTCTTACACACGGGCCCCAGCTGCAGGGCTAGCACTCCCAGTTTCTGCCGTAATCCCAACGGCAGGATCTCAGCCCCACCTTCTACCCGTGGTGACTGATAATTAGGTCATCCTTTCCAGACCTGACATCCTGGGCCCAACCAGCCCAGCTCCTACTTGTTCCCTGAAGATGCCCCAAGCCAGAGTGCCAGAAGTGAGCCCTGTGGGTCCACCGATCTCTTAAGTCCCAGCATCTTACACACCTTGCCATATCGACCCAGACCACAGAAATGGCTATTGCCTTCATTTCCCTTACTAGTCTCTTTTCCTCAATCAGACCAATATTTATTGAGTACTTGCTGTATACCAGGCACTGAGTAACCAAAGTGAGAAAGCCCTTGGACTCCCAAGACTTCAGTTCTCCAAATGAGTATTGGTGGTTGTTGTTTTTTTCAATTTTCTGTTTTCATTTTGATAATCTTTTTTTAATTGATATTCTGCCATATAGAGTTTATATTCATAAATATATTCTCATCAAGTGAACGCCAAATGATACTATGTTATGATGAACAATGAAGGATCCAAAATAATTTGAATAATCTAAGTAGTTAGAATGCCAAGTGTTTTGGTGTCCAAACTGAAAGAAAGCTTGTAGTAGTGAGAACCACATTCTCATTCTGTTCATAGAGTCTGTTTTGCACCTGCGAGTTTGTAAAAGTTCATTTATTGTGAATGTAGCCGTAAATGAACAATGAAGAACTTTTCTGTTCCTCACTGTGGCAATAATGCAATTAGACATTCACTTAATGCAGATTTCCAGGATGTGGCAGTGCTAACCTTACCTATGAATGAATGAGATGATTCCACAGAGTTATCAAGTGGCATTTCATTAAAATTGGCATTTCAGGAATGCTCAAAGGGTAGAATTTTAATTAACTATGAGGTCTAATTATCCTGCACTAGCAAATAAGGCCTGGTTAACTGGCATTCTCTGCTTTAGCCTTGAACCCAAAGGCCAAAATAAATACAGAACTGGACCTCAGACCACATGTTTCTACTGTTAAACCCAGCACAACCAGTTAGTTTCAGAACAATAGCAGCATCTGTTATGTTAAACGACCATGGCTTACTTGAATAATATTGGTTTTGCAGATGTGTTTGTGCTTCACTCATACATGGGCTCTTTTTTTGTGATAATAGCTAGTACTTATGGAGAGCTTACTGCAGGCCAGGCACTGTGCTGAGCACCTTACATGGGTTAGCTCATTTAAGCCTCACAACAACTCTGAGATGGGTCCTATTACCCACATTTTACCAATAAGTCGACTGAGGCACAGAGAGATTGACTTGCCTAAGGTTACCGCCAAGGAAATGGTGGCTCTTGGATTTGAATCCAAGTGGGTCTGGCTCCAGAGCCTGTGTTCTTAACTTCCTGAGTGACGAGAGGTGGGCACAGTAACAGCCAAGTGCCATCCTGGTCCCTGGGGCACAGCTGTGGGACTGAGCTCTTGAAGTCAGCAGTCCTTGTGATGGTCCAGTGGTCCGCCTTCCTGATGGTGACACAAAAGGCAGGCCTGTTTGGAAGTGTGTTCCAGAGCCATTCCTGCAGCCTGGACCCTGCTGCTCTAGCCTTTCATTGATTTTTATGTTCCTAATTCCATGCATCAAATTCCTTTTCTGCTTCAAATATGCAGAGTGGTTCTTGTTTCCTGACAAGAGCTCTGCCTGATACACTTGCATTGATTCATGTAACAACCCTGTGAGGAAAGTACTATTATCCCCTGCTTACAACCTGAGGAAACTGAGGCATAAGGAGGTTCATTAGCTTAGAAAGTAGCAGAGCTGGGTTTCTCACTCAACCTAGCTCCACAAACCATACTCTGAAGGCTACACTGCTTCCTCCATATGCTACTTTAAGTAGTGGGAATTAATGGTGCCTCACTGGACTTGAATTGATTTCCTGACCTGATGTCATTTTCACTCATGATCCAAACTCCCAGAAGAGTCTGATTGGCTCACTTGGGTCTCAGATCCTGCCTCCCTACCACCCTTGATTGACAGTGGGCAGTGGAGGAGGGTAGATCCCCCCAAAAGCGAGTCTGGTGGTGAGACAGATCACCTGCAAGTGCTAAATGAGCAGCAGGACCAGTCATGCTGGTATAAACTATAACCATGGTGGCAGCCTTGGAAGCTCCAAAGGGGAATCCCTCCTTAATTTCATGCTCAGAGTTGTGCCCAGCCTTGCTGTGCCAGAAACTCAATTCGTTTGCTTGGAAAAGCCAATAAGAAGTCCTCCCTGACTTGCTGTCTTAAATGTCTTAGCTATGTGTGACCTTGAGCCTGGGTACTTCCCTTCTCCGTATTGGGCATTAAAAGGAAACAAGAAAATATGTTTCCTCTTTTCATATCAGGATTTCAAAAACAATTTATTTTGCCGCCTCTTTTTAATTTTTAAATAAAATATACTGATGTAATATGAATATTAAAAAGATGTTTGAGGAAAACCCATCACTTTACCAAATTGCTCTACCAAAGCTACTTTATCAAATTATTCCTCCTTTTATTTTTGCAAAGTTAAAATCATATTGTATATGTGATCTGTTTGTCTGCTCTCTTCACTTATCATTATGGCAGGCATTTTCCCGTTTCAAGTTTCATAATCATAATTTTTGCAAAAGCGTATGTCATCATATTGTTGGCCCTAACTTAGTAATTCATTTTCCTTTTGTTAATTCAGGTTGCAAGAGCCCCTGTTAGCACAAAGCCAAAGAAGCTTCCATTTTCTATTAAGAATGGAATTGGGAATTCTATTTGGAGGACATTTACTATAAAAGCTCTACATGACTCCCCGAGAGTGAGGCCAACTCAGCTGGAATAAGCACCCACTGCAGAGGGCTTAGGGGCTTGTGGAAAATTCCAGAAGCTGGAGCTCCATCCTAGAACTGGGACTAAGGTAAGAGGAGAGAGGTGCCCACCTCACGTGCAAAAACAAAACAAAACAACAACCAAAAAGCACAAAAACCTCTACATGACAAATTTGACCCATAATGAGTTATGATTAATATTGCTTATCCTTCGCCTTTTAGTTACTAGCATTTAAACCTTTTACATGAACAAAAATTTTTTTCTTTTTTTTTTGGCCACACTGCATGGCTTGCAGGATTTTAGTTCCCCAACCAGGGATTGAACCCCGGCCTGTGTCAGTGAAAGCAGCAAGTCCTAACCACTGGACTACCAGGGAACTCCTTTTTTTCTTTTAAAATAACTTTAATCATTACTTTTTTGTTATTTTTTTTCATTGAAAAAGGAATAATGCTTGTATTTTTTTTAAAAAAATTGAAACACAGCATATTATCTCAAATCCCCAAACACATATCCTTCATCAAAAGCAGACATTTCTGATAGTTCCTTCCACGTCCTTCCAGAATTTTCCTTTGTATATACATGCATATTGATATGTGCATGTCCCTTTTTCTTGTTTACACGAATGAGGACACACACTATATTGTGCTTGCCGCTTTTACTTGATTTCAGACGGCAGATTGAGCCATCTTGGCATATATAATCTACTTCATTTTTTTTTAAGAGGTAAATCATTTTCCACTATATGAAAGTGGTATAATATATTTAACCATTTCCCCATTGAGAGACATTTTCACAGTTTCTAGATTTTTGTTTTTGTGCTGTATGACAAGTAATGTTGTCACCATAACATTTTTTTGATAGATTCAGGGTAATCAGAAGTCTTAGATTTCCTGGGCAATCTTATTTTAATATAAAAAAATTATTTTAATAAATAATTTATATAGATTCCCAAAAGGCATTTGATAAAACTTAACATTTTATGTCCAATTTTTAAAATTCTCAGTAAAGAAAATAAAGTTTCAAAATTTTCTTATTTACTAAGGAAATAATAGAAGTTTTCCCATTAGAGTCAGGAAAAAGACAAAGACACCCACTCTCCCCATTATGGTTTAGTATTGCTCTAGAATTAGTAGTCATTGAAAAAGAAAGAAATAGAGGTATTAAAACTGGAAATAGGGCTACCCTGGTGGTGCAGTGGTTGGGAGTCCACCTGCCGATGCAGGGGACACGGGTTCGTGCCCCGGTCTGGGAAGATCCCACATGCCGCGAAGCGGCTAGGCCCATGAGCCATGGCCGCTGAGCCTGCGCGTCCGGAGTCTGTGCTCCGCAACGGGAGAGGCCACAACAGTGAGAGGCCCGCGTACCACAAAAAAAAAAAAAAAAAAAAATGTAAATAAGGAGGTAAAATTATCCTTATCTGGGATGATGAACTGTAAAACTGGAAAAACACAGAAACAGAAAATCAACAGAAAAACTATTACAGACAAAAGAGCATTCAGTAAGGTGACTCTCATATGCTCTCGGTGACTGGTAAACTGGCACAACCCCCAGAGGTGAGGAGGCAGCAGTTTGGACCATTTCTAGTAGATACATTTATTTTCATGAAATCCTTGATCTATAAATAGATGGATGAGCTTTGTTCTGTAAAGAAAAGCCTATTGATTGACAGGAGGGGGAAAGAAACAACACTGTAGTTTTTTTAGTGTTTTTGTTGTCACTGTTGTGCTTGCTCTTGTTGTGTTTTTTTTTTTAAGTGTATAATTCAGGAGTTTTTATTCACAAGGTTGTGCAGACATCACCACTATCTAATTCCACCATATTTCTTTTTTTTTTTTATACAGCAGGTTCTTATTAGTCATCAATTTTATACACATCAGTGTATACATGTCAATCTAATCTCCCAATTCATCACACCACCACCACCACCACCCCCGCTGCTTCCCCCGCTTGGTGTCCATACATTTGTTCTCTACATCTGTGTCTCAATTTCTGCCCTGCAAACTGGTTCATCTGTACCATTTTTCTAGGATCCACATATATGCATTAATATACGATATTTGTTTTTCTCTTTCTGACTTACTTCACTATGTATGACAGTCTCTAGATCCAACCGTGTCTCTACAAATGACCCAATTTCATTCCTTTTTATGGCTGAGCAATATTCCATTGTATATATGTGCCACATCTTCTTTATCCATTTGTCTGTCAATGGGCATTTAGGTTGCTTCCATGTGCTGGCTATTGTAAATAGAGCTGCAGTGAACATTGGGGTGCATGTGTCTTTTTGAATTATGGTTTTCTCTGGGTATATGCCCAGTAATGGGATTGCTGGGTCATATGGTAATTCAATTTTCATTTTTTAAGGAACATCCATACTGTTCTCCATAGTGGCTGTATCAATTTACATTCCCACCAACAGTGCAAGAGGGTTCCCTTTTATCCACACCCTCTCCAGCATTTATTGTTTGTAGATTTTCTGATGATGCCCACTCTAACTGGTGAGAGGTAATACCTCATTGTAGTTTTGATTTGCATTTCTCTAATAATTAGTGATGTGGAGCACCTTTTCATGTGCTTCTTGCCCATCTGTTTATCTTCTTTGGAGAAAAGTCTATTTAGGTCTTCTGCCCATTTCTGGATTGGGTTGTTTGTTTTTTTAATATTGAGCTGCATGAGCTGTATATATTTTGCAGATTAATCCTTTGTCCGTTGATTCATTTGCAAATATTTTCTCCTATTCTGAGGGCTTTCTTTTCATCTTGTTAATGGTTTCCTTTGCTGTGCAAAAGCTTTGAAGTTTCATTAGGTCCCATTTGTTTATTTTGTTTTTATTTCCATTACTCTAGGAGGTGGATCAAAAAAGATCTTGCTGTGATTTATGTCAAAGAGTGTTCCTCCTAAGTTTTCCTCTAAGAGTTTTATGGTGTCCGGTCTTAAATTTAGGTCTCTAATCCATTTTGAGTTTCTTTTTGTGTATGGTGTTAGGGAGTGTTCTAATTTCATTCTTCTACATGTAGCTGTCCAGTTTTCCCAGCACCGCTTATTGAAAAGGCTGTCTTTTCTCCATTGTATATCCTTGCCTCCTTTGTCATAGATTAGTTGACCATAGGTTCGTGGGTTTATCTCTGGGCTTTCTATCTTGTTCCATTGATCTATATTTCTGTTTTTGTGCCAATACCATATTGTCTTGATTACTGTAGCTTTGTACTATAGTCTAAAGTCAGGGAATCTGATTCCTCCAGCTCCATTTTTTTCCCTCAAGACTGCTTTGGGTATTTGGGGTCTTTTGTGTCTCCATACAAATTTTAAGATTTTGTGGGCTTCCCTGTTGAAGTGGCTGAGAGTCCACCTGCTGATGCAGGGGACACGGGTTCATGCCCCGGTCTGGGAAGATCCCACATGCCACGGAGCAGCTAGGCCCATGAGCCATGGCCGATGAGCCTGAGCGTCCAGAGCCTGTGCTCCACAATGGGAGAAGCCACAACAGTGAGAGGCCCGCGTACCGCAAAAAAAAAAAAAAATTTTTTTGTTCTACTTCTGTAAAAAATGCCATTGGTAATTTGATAGGGATTGCATTGAATCTGTAGATTGCTTTGGGTAGTATAGTCATTTTCACAATATTGATTCTTCCAATCCAAGAACATGGTATATCTCTCCATCTGTTGGTATCACCTTTAATTTCTTTCATCAGTGTCTTATAGTTTTCTGCATACAGGTCTTTTGTCTCCCTAGGAAGGTTTATTCCTAGGCATTTTATTCTTTTTGTTGCAGTGGTAAATGGGAGTGTTTCCTTAATTTCTCCTGCAGATTTTTCATCGTTAATATATACGAATGCAAGAGATTTCTGTGCATTAATTTCGTATCCTACGACTTTACCAAATTCATTGATTAGCTCTAGTAGTTTTCTGGTGGCACCTTTAGGATTCTCGATGTATAGTATCATGTCATCTGCAAACAGTGACAGTTTTACTTCTTCTTTTCCAATTTGTATTCCTTTTATTTCTTTTTCTTCTCTGAGTGCCGTGGCTGGGACTTCCTAAACTCTGTTGTATAATAGTGGTGTGAGTGGACATCCTTCCTTGTCTTTTTCCTGATCTTGGAGGAAATGCTTTCAGTTTTTCACCATTGATAATGATGTTTGCTGTGGGTTTCTCATATATGGACTTTATTATGTTGAAGTAGGTTCCCTGTATGCCCACCTTATGGAGAGTTTTTATCATAAATGGGCGTTGAATTTTGTCAAAAGCTTTTTCTGCATCTATCGAGATGATCATATGGTTTTTATTCTTCAGTTTGTTAATATGGTGTATCACATTGATTAATTTGCGTATATCGAAGAATCCTTGCATCCCTGGGGTAAATCCCACTTGATCATGGTGTATGATCCTTGTAATGTGTTGTTGGATTCTGTTTGCTAGTATTTTGTTGAGGACTTTTGCATCTATATTCATCAGTGATATTGGTCTGTAATTTTCTTTTTTTGTAGTATCTTTGTCTGGTTTTGGTATCAGGGTGATGGTGGCCTCATAGGATGAGTTTGGAAGTGTTCCTTCCTCTGCAATTTTTTGGAGGAGTTTGAGGAGGATGGGTGTTAGCTCTTCTCTAAATGTTTGATAGAATTCACCTGTGAAGCCATCTGGTCCTGGACCTTTGTTTCTTGGAAGATTTTTAATCACAGTTTCAATTTCATTACTTGTGATTGGTCTGTTCATATTTTCTATTTCTTCCTGATTCAGTCTTGGAAGGTTATACCTTTCTATGAATTCTTCCATTTCTTCCGGGTTGTCCATTTTATTGGCATAGAGCTGCTTGTAGTAGTCTCTTAGGATGCTTTGTATTTCTGCAGTGTCTGTTGTAACGTCTCCTTTTTCATTTCTAATTTTATTGATTTGAGTCCTCTCCCTCTTTTTCTTGATGAGTCTGGCTAATGCTTTATCAATTTTGTTTATCTTCTCAAAGAAACAGCTTTTAGTTTTATTGATCTTTGCTATCATTTTCTTTGTTTCTATTTCACTTATTTCTGCTCTGATCTTTATGATTTCTTTCCTTCTGCTAACTTTGGGGTTTTGTTTGTTCTTCTTTCTCTAGTTCCTTCAGGTGCAAGGGTAGATTGTTTATTTGAGATTTTTCTTGTTTCCTGAGGTAGGCTTGTATAGCTATAAACTTCCCTCGTAGAATTGCTTTTGCTGCATCCCATAGGTTTTGGATCATCATGTTTTCATTGTCATTTGTATCTAGGTATTTTTTTATTTCCTCTTTGATTTCTTCAGTGATCTCTTCGTTAATTAGTAACGTATTGTTTAGCCTCCATGTGTTCGTGTTTTTTACGTTTCTTTCCCTGTAATTGATTTCTAATCTCATAGCGTTGTGGTCAGAAAAGATGCTTGATATGATTTCAACTTTCTTAAATTTACTGAGGGTTGATTTGTGACCCAAGATGTGATCTATCCTGGAGAATGTTCCATGCGCCTGTGAGGAGAAAGTGTAATCTGCTGTTTTTGGATGGAATGTCCTATAAATATCAAGTAAATCTATCTGGCCTATTGTCTCCTTTAAAGCTTGTGTATCGTTATGAATTTTCTGTTTGGATGATCTGTCCATTGGTGTAAGTGAGGTGTTAAAGTCCCCCACTATTATTGTGTTACTGTCGATTTCCTCTTTTATAGCTGTTAGCAGTTGCCTTATGTATTGAGGTGCTCCTATGTTGGGTGCATATATATTTATAATTGTTATATCTTCTTCTTGGATTGATCCCTTGCTCATTATGTAGTGTTCTTCCTTGTCTCTTGTAACATTCCTTATTTAAAGTCTATTTTATCTGATATGAGTATTGCTACTCCAGCTTTCTTTTGATTTCCTTTTGCATGGAATATCTTTTTCCATCCACTCACTTTCCATCTGTATGTGTCCCTAGTTCTGAAGTGGGTCTCTTGTAGACAGCATTTATATGGGTCTTGTTTTTGTATCCATTCAGCAAGCCTGTGTCTTTTGGTTGGAGCATTTAATCCATTCACGTTTAAGGTTATTATCGATATGTATGTTCCTATGACCATTTTCTTAATTGTTTTGGGTTTGGTTTTGTAGGTCCTTTTCTTCTCTTGTGTTTCCCACTTAGAGAAATTCCTTTAGCATTTGTTGTAGAGCTGGTTTGGTGGTGCTGGATTCTCTTAGCTTTTGCTTGTCTGTAAAGCTTTTGATTTCTCCATCGAATCTGAATGAGATCCTTGCTGGGTAGAGTAATCTTGGTTGTAGGTTCTTCCCTTTCATCACTTTAAGTATATCATGCCACTCCCTTCTGGCTTGTAGAGTTTCTGCTGAGAAATCAGCTGTTAACCTTATGGGGATTCCCTTGTATGTTATTTGTTGTTTTTCCCTTGCTGCTTTCAATAATTTTTCTTTGTCTTTAATTTTTGCCAATTTGATTACTTTGTGTCTTGGCGTGTTTCTCCTTGGGTTTATCCTATATAGGACTCTCTGCACTTCCTGGACTTGGGTGGCTATTTCCTTTCCCATGTTAGGGAAGTTTTCGACTATAATCTCTTCAAATATTTTCTTGGGTCCTTTCTCTCTCTCTTCTCCTTCTGGGACCCCTATAATGCAAATGTTGTTGCGTTTAATGTTGTCCCAGAGGTCTCTTAGGCTGTCTTCATTTCTTTGCATTCTTTTTTCTTTATTCTTTTCTGCAGCAGTGAATTCTACCATTCTGTCTTCCAAGTCACTTATCTGTTCTTCTGCCTCAGTTATTCTGCTATTGATTCCTTCTAGTG
>NW_020837949.1:49296658-49416621 GCF_003676395.1 Aethalodelphis obliquidens | reverse complement strand
CTGTTTGTTCTTTAATTCTTGTAGGTCTTTGTTAAACATTTCTTGCAACTTCTCCATCTTTGCCTCCATTCTTTTTCTGAGGTCCTGGATCATCTTGACTATCATTATTCTGAATTCTTTTTCTGGAAGCTTGCCTATCTCCACTTCATTTAGTTGTTTTTCTGGGGTTTTATCTTGTTCCTTCATCTGGTACATAGCCCTCTGCCTTTTCATCTTGTCTATCTTTCTGTGAATGTGGTTTTTGTTCCACAGGCTGCAGGATTGTAGTCCTTCTTGCTTCTGCTGTCTGCCCTCCGGTGGATGAGTCTCTCTAAGAGGCCTGTGCAAGTTTCCTGATGGGAGGGACTGGTGGTGGGTAGAGCTGGCCTTTGCTCTGGTGGGCAGAGCTCAGTAAAACTTTAATCCACTTGTCTGCTGATGGGTGGGGCTGGGTTCCCTCCCTGTTGGTTGTTTGGCCTGAGGTGACCCAACACTGGAGCCTACCTGGGCTCTTTGGTGTGGCTAATGGCGGACTCTGGCAGGGCTCACACGAAGGAGTATTTCCCAGAACTTCTGCTGCCAGTGTCCTTGTCCTCTGGGTGAGACAGAGCCACCCCCTGCCTCTGCAGAAGACCCTCCAACACCAGCAGGTAGTTCTGGTTCAGTCTCCTGCGGGGTCACTGCTCCTTTCCCTGGGTTCCGATGCACATACTACTTTGTGTGTGCCCTCCAAGAGTGGAGTCTTTGTTTCCCCCAGTCCTGTTGAAGTCCTACAATCAAATCCCACTAGCCTTCAAATTCTGACTCTCTAGGAATTCCTCCTCCTGTTGCTGGACACCCAGGTTTGGAAGCCTGACGTGAGGCTCAGAACCTTCACTCCAGTGGGTGGACTTCTGTGGTATAAGTGTTCTCCAGATTGTGAGTCACTCACCCAGCGGTTATGGGATTTGATTTTACTGTGATTGCGCCCCTCTTACCATCTCATCGTGGCTTCTCCTTTGTCTTTGGATATGGGGTATCTTTTTTGGTGAGTTCCAGTGTCTCCCTGTCGATGATTGTTCAGCAGTTAGTTGTGATTCTGGTGTTCTTGCAAGAGGGAGTGAGAGCACATCCTTCTTCTCCGCCATCTTGAACCAATCTCTTCTTGTCATGTTTTAATGTTTGGTTTTTTTTTTTTTTTGGCTGTGTTGGGTGTTCATTGCTGCACATGGGCTTTCTCTAGTTGTGGCGAGCAGGGGCTACTCTTCCTTGCAGTGTGCGGGCTTCCCACTGTGGTGGCTTCTCTTGTTGTGGAGCATGGGCTCTAGATGTGCAGGCTTCAGTAGTTGTGGCACATGGGCTCAGTAGTTGTGGCTCCCAGACTCTAGAGCGCAGCCTCAGTAGTTGTGGCTCACGGGTTTAGTTGCTCCACAGCATGTGGGATCTTACCGGACGAGGGGTCGAACCTGTGTCCCCTGCATTGGCAGGTGGATTCTTACCCACTGCGTCACCAGGGAAGCCCTTTTTTTTTAATTGAGATATAATTGAGTGTTTTAGTCTTGAGAGCTTTGAAATGGTCTGACTGTGTCTCTACTCATCGAGTGACTTTACAGATCAGTATTCTTCAAGTCCTGTGTCCAGGTACCAATTCACATCACTGAACATGGTGACTTCCCCTGGCACATAACCTGGGACCCACCTAGCTTTCCTGAGGATCTTTAGGGATCCAGTCTAATGGAGCAACACTGACCCAAAGAGCTTAATCCAGCAGGAGGGAGAGAGAGAGCCCATGAGGTGGCTGTTCCACTTGTTTGGGCTGCCTCCTCACCCACACTGACTACTGCCAGTGACAACACGGTTCCATTCTGAACCTCATTCACCTCCTTTATCCTCCTCCTCTGAAGTTCACTTCTAATATACTGAGGGGTGCTTGAGTAATTCCAGTGAACGGGAAAATGCAAAGAAATAAGGACATGTGTGCTACCAGCAGAAAATTCTACATTTAAAGTCAGTAACATTTTAACCTTAAAATTACCCAAGACTAAACTGTATTGATCAATTCCCAAACCCTAGTCCATCAAGAGGGGCTCGGCTACTGCCCCTGAATCACTGGGGAGCATCTTTAAATGGAAGAATGTCCCAGCCGCACCCCCAGAAATTCTGATTCACTGGCTCTGGGGTGAGACCTGGGAATCTCTATTTTTAAGATATTCCCCAAGGGACTTCCATGGTGGCGCAGTGGTTAAGAATCCGCCTGCCAATGCAGGGGACACGGGTTCGATCCCTGGTCCGGGAAGATCCCACATGCCGCGGAGCAACTAAGCCCGTGCACCACAACTACTGAGGCTGCGCTCTAGAGCCTGTGAGCCACAACTACTGAGCCTGTGAGCCACAACTACTGAAGCCTGCACACCTAGAGCCCATTCTCTGCAACAAGAGAAGCCACCGCAGTGAGAAGCCTGCACACCGCAATGAAGAGTAGCCTCCGCTCACCGCAACTAGAGAAAACCCGCACGCAGCAACAAAGACCCAACGCAGCCAAAAATCAAAAAAATAGTTATAAGATACTCCCCAAAAGGGACTTCCCTGGTAGTCCAGTGACTAAGACTCCACACTCCCAATGCAGGGGGCCCAGGTTCCATCCCTGGTCAGGGAACTAGATCCCATATGCTGCAACTAAGAATTCACCTGCCACAAGTAAAGATCCTGCATGCAGCAACGAAGATCCCACGTGCCGCAACTAAGACCTGGCACAGCCAAATAAATACATAAAAATGAATATTAAAGAAAAAAATATATTCCTCAAGATAATTCTGATGGGCAGCCAGGCTTGGCAAACACAGGCATAAATTATTCAGTTATATCCAGATTATTGTGAACCATGTAACAGTCTAATAAATTTGGATGTGACCCTTTGGGCGAGAAAAAAAGTCCCGGGAAAAATTGCCATCATAAAAGAATTAAATTAATCCTTGAGAGTGAATAAATTAATCCCAGTAAACACATTACAGTCACTGACTGCATTAAGTAAAAATTTTGTCTGCCTAATCAATAATGAAATAAGCAGAGAGAGGACATTTTAAAGCCTGCAGGAGACATTATAATTCAAACAGTAGCCTAGATCTGATAAATATTTTATAGACAGTCAATTTTATTTCATTCTACTTGAGAAATGCATAAGGGCCTACGTTCCTATTTGGCAACATCAGGTTTTTTGAATTGAATTGGAAGCATACAAGGTTGCTTAAACTGATGTGAATTTCCCCCTCTTAACTAAGAACACCAGGGCACGTTTTCTCCCCGGGGTAGGCCACTTCATGTGGTCTTCAGGCTCTGGCTCCCATGTGCAGTTCTGCGAGTCTCTTTTGCTGAGTCTTGGTCCTGTGAAACGTCCGGCTCTCCAGAAAAGGCCATGTCTGTAGATCTCGGGTGCAGGGAGGAGAGAGTTCAGGTCCTTCTCAGTTTCCTCCTGCTGAAAACCTTGCAAAACCTCAGGTTCTTCTCTTTCATCAATTCATCAAGACCACCACAAAAACTATCTGCAGACAATAGGTGAGTTTATGAAAACGCATCCATGCAGTGTGGATGTTTCTCATGGTTTTTTTTTCTCCCATCCTAAATTGAGTAAGATTTTTTGTAAAGGATAAAATCAAGTCAGCCTAGAAAACCTGGATTTGACAAACTTATGGAGAGATTCATACAAACAAGGAATCTAGACTGAAAATTAGGCGTTTGGGCATCTCAGAAAATTTTGGGACAGGGCAGACTTCACGCGAAAATGTACTAAAGAAACTGGGAGCTGTCCAGAGAAACTGGTTGTCAGAGTTAAGGCCAAGATTTTTCTTCTAAGCGAAACAGCGACTTTAAAACGTTTTCCCCATTTCCCTGACCCATTTCACCACGGGCTCCTTACGCTGGGTTTTTCATTTGGCGTCAAGATGTAGTGAGAACCTCCGCGGGATTTAACTGGCATGCCACAGCAGGCCTCTAGAGGGCGCAGTGCATTAAAGACCTTGGGCTTCCCGGGAGGAAAGGGAAGGGTGTTGGGGATCAAAGATCAAGCCCCCAGACCCGAGGTTCGGCCCCTGAAAGCCACTCTTTTGGAGAGTGTCTCCAGAAGAGAGAAATCTAGGATACAGGAAATTTGAAATCTGTGCTTTATTTCAAGACAAAAGAGAAAGAGAAAGACGCCTGCATGGGGTGTGTCCTGCCGCTGCCCCCAGCCCAGCCCCTTGGAACAGTGATCACGTTCAGTGCAGACTGTCCACTGCCGGCTGAGAACACTGTTGCTTGAAAAGAGTGTCCTTCTATTTTGGGGTGGAAAGAGAAGGGTCTCTGAGCAGGCTCTATCTCGGAGTGGAGCCACAGAGGAGCAGTGACACCTACATGACAGCTGACCTGCCCCGGGAATTGTGCTCGGGACCTGCAGCTGACGATGAGGCAGGGGAAGGGGGAATGGAAAAGAAAGAGCAATTCTTGAGACTCTTCTAAAGAAGAATTTGCAATCAAAGACAAAAAAAGGGAAAAGTTTAAGATGCTAATAAATCTACAAGGTTTTTCAAAGGGTGTCCTCAAGCATCAGAATCTTCTCTGGAGCTTGTTAAAAATATGGAGGCCAGGGAACACCTGCTGAGCCTTGGGAATGGCCAGGGAGTCTAAATTATTTTTTACAGCCCGAGAAGTTTATTAGAAATGTTTTTATTCAGTTATTAAGTGTTTATAGATTGTGGCACAAATGGACCTACCACCTGCTGATCCTCTCCCCTGTTTTTTAATTGAATTATAGTAGATTTATAATATTGTGTTAGTTTCAGGTGTACAGCAAAGTGATTCAGTTATTTTTTCTGATTATATTCCATTATAGGTTATTACAAGATATTGAGTACTTCCCTGTGCTATACAGTAAATCCTTGTTGCTTTTCTATTGTATTTATAATAGTGTGTATCTGTTAATCCCATACTCCTTATTTATCCCTCCCCCACCTTCCCTCTCCCCTTTGGTAACCATAAGTTTGTTTTCTATGTCTATGAGTCTGTTTCTGTTTTGTATATAAATTCATTTGTATTATTTTTTAGATTCCACATATAAGTGATATATTATTTGTCTTTCTCTGACTGACCTACTTAGTATGGTATTCTCTAGGTCCATCCATGTTGCTGCAAATGGCAATATTTCATTCTTTTTATGGCTGAGTAATAGTCCATATATACATGTATATATACCACATCTTCCTAAAGCAACCATCTGTTGATAGACACTGGGTTGTTTCCATGTCGTGCCTATTGTAAATAGTGCTACTATGAACACTGGGGTGCATGTATCTTTTCAAATTAGAGTTTTTGTTTTTTCCAGATATATACCCAGGAGTAGGATTGCTGGATCATATGGTAGGTCTATTTTTGTTTTTTTAAAGAACCTCCATGCTGTTTTTCTTAGTGACTGCAGCAATTTACATTCTCACCAATGGTATATGAGGGTTCCCTTTTCTCCACATCCTCTCCAGCGTTTATTATCTGTAGACTTTTTGATGAAAGCCTTTCTGACCGGTGTGGGTGATACCTCACTGTGGTTTTGATTTGCATTTCTCTGATGATTAGCAATGTTGAGTATCTTTTCATGTGCCTATTGGCCTTCTGTATGTCTTTGGAAAAATGTCTATTTAGGTCTTCTGCCCATTTTTCAATTGGGTTGTTTGTGTTTTTTGATATTGAGTTGTATGAGCTGTTTACATATGTTGGATATTAACCCCTTGTCAGTTACATTGTTTGAAAATATTTTCTCCTATTCTGTAGGTTGTCTTTTTGTTTTTGGATGGTTTCCTTTGCTATGCAAAAGCTTTTAACTTTGATTAGTTTCCATTTGTTTATTTTTGCTTTTATTTCTTTTGCCTTGGGTGACTGATCTAAGAAAATATTGCTACAATTTATGTCAGAGAATGTTTTGCCTGTGTTCTCTTCTAGGAGTTTTATAGTGTCATGTCTTATACTTAGATCTTTAAGCCATTTTGAGTTTATTCTTGAATGTGGTGTGAGAGAATGTTCTAATTTCATTGATTTACATGTGGCTGTCCAGCTTTCCCAACATCACTTGCTGAAGAGACTGTCTTTCCCATTGTATATTCTTGCCTCCTTTGTCATAGATTAATTGATCCTAGATGTGTGGGTTTATTTGGGGTTCTCTATTCTATTCCATTGATCCATATGTCTGTTTTTGTGCCAATATCACACTGTTTTGATTACTGTATCTTTGTAGTATAGTCCAAAGTCTGGAAGAGTTATACCTCCAGCTTTGTTCTTTTTCCTCAGGATTGCTTTGGCAATTCTAGGTCTTTTGTGGTCTTTGTGATTTTTCTTGTTTCTTGAGGAAGGTCTGTATCACTATGAACTTCCCTCTTAGAACTGCTTTTGCTGCAAAACATAGATTTTGTAAAGTGGTGTTTTCATTTTCATTTGTCTCGAGATATTTTCTGATTTCTTTGGTTTTACTGCTGACCTGTTGGTTTCTTTTAGTAGCATATTGTTTAGTCTCCACATGTTCGTTTTTTTCTCATTTTTCTTTCTGTGGTTGATTTCCAGTTTCATTCCATTGTGGTCAGAAAAGAAGCTTGAAATAATTTCTGCCCTCTTAAATTTGTTGAGGCTTATTTTGTGACCTAGTATGTGGTCTATCCTAGATAATGTTCCATGAGCAATTGAAAAGAATGTGTATTCTGTGTTTTTTGAATGTAGTGTCTTGTAGATATCAATTAATTCCAACTGGTTTATTGTATCTTTTAGGACCTCTGTTGCCTTGTTGATTTTCTGTATGGATGATCTGTCCATTGATGTTAGTGGGGTGTTAAAGTCTCCTATTGTTATTGTATCATTGTCAATTTCTGCCTTTATGTCTGTTAGTATTCGTTTTATATATTTAGGTGCTCCTATATTGGGTGCATATATGTTAACGAGTGTAATATCCTCTTCTAGTATTGATTGCTTTATCATTATATAATGCCTTCTTTGTCTTTCTTTATGGCCTTTGTTTTAAAGTCTATTTTGTCTGATATGAGTTTTGCTACTCCCACTTTCTTGTCATTTCCATTTGCATGAAATATATTTTTCTATGCCCTTACTTTCAGTCTGTGTGTAACTTTTGCCCTGAAGTGAGTCTCTTATAGGCAGCACATTGTAGGTTCTTGTTTTTTTATCCAATCTGCCATTCTGTGTCTTTTGATTGGAGCATTTAGTCCATTGACATTTAAAGTAATTATTGATAGATATATACTTACTGCCATTTTAATCCTTGTTTTCCAGTTGTTTTTGTAGTTCTTTTTTCATTTCTTCTTCTTTTTGTTTTTCTTTTTGTGATTTGATGATTTTCTTTGTATACTTGAGTTCCTTTCTTTTTTGGTTTTTGTGAAGCTATTGTATGTTTTTCATTTGTGTTTACCATAGATTTCAAGTATGTTGACCCATAACTATATCTACTTGCTTTAAATGGATAGTCATTTAAGTTCAGACACATTCTAAAAGATCTACATTTTATACTCCCCTCTCCTACATTTTGTGATTTTGACATCCTATTTTACATCTTCATGCTTATCCTTTTACTGTTTATTGTGGTTATAACCTCTTTTATAATTTTAATTATTTTTTAATCTTGGTACTGGCTTATTTAAGTGATCTTCAATCCTTTCATATATTGCCTTTTCTATTGTGATTTTCCCTTTCTTATAGAGTCTTGCTTCTTTCCTTTTTTTTTTTTAGGACTGATTTGTAGGTTTAATGAGATTATATCAACATACTTTATAATCTACAAAGCATAAATTTATATGATAGCTACTTTGTATTGAGCATCCTCAAATTCTACTACCCTACAATTCTAGGAATAGTAGTGGAAGCTTTACATATATAATTAATAGTATCTCTTAATCCTCAACACAACCCCCTACTGTTGTTATGATTATATTCAATATATAAATCAGTTAATAATCAGCTCAGAGAGGTTGGTTGGATTGGTTTGCTAAGGTCAAACAAATAGAAAGGGGAAGAGAGTCAGGATTCAACTTAATATTACTTCCAAATAGAGGCCTTCCTTTCCTTTTAGCATAGAGCTAGGAAAACATCTTACGTACTTAAGAATAGCGGGTGTGATTAAGAAAAAGGGGAAATGGGGTTGGTGGAGGGTGGGTGGGGGTTGGGGGAAGAACCACTGAATAACCTGCCCCTAGAGCAAAGCTAACAAAGAAAACACCCTGATAAAACTTGTGCCTGCGTTTTACAACAGACCACCTGAAAATTCCTGGACTTCATAATACATTGTTTTTTTTATGTATCAAATATAAGGTGCAAAGTAAAAAATAGATGTTTTTGAAGCTAGAAGAGCCATCCCAGTCAGATCCCAACTTAGTTATCACGCACATACACAAGTCAAAAATGACATGAAACAGGAAAAACCGGACTTCCTTTGCTTTCAGAAAAGCCAAGAAGCAAAGAAAATTCTTTTTAGAAATTCAGAAAAAAATTTTTTTCATAGTAGCTAATATGCCTTTCTTAGGCATTAAGACACATTTCTGTTCATAACCTTGATATAGCCATATTTTTACTCTTTATAAAAATCAAGTCTCCCAGTAAAAATGGTATTTTACCACACTAATCTTTAAATTGCATCACTGAAAATGTAATACACACCAATTTCTAACCTCTTGGAACATTCTGCAAAATGGATTTTAGTCACTGGAATGAATAATTGCTCAGAAAAGCAGCACTGCCTGAACTGTGGTACGATTTGGTAGGTAATAGTCTTGTTTTCCAGTAAAAACTAGATCTCGTAAGCAGAAACACTGGACTCCTTGTGGTTCCATTGATCGAGAGAGCGTTTCTGAGCAGCTTCTAAGCAAACATTTCTTAACAGGTTGATCACAGATCTGGGGTCTTCACTCCTCCTAATGACACTGCCAGATACAATCACGTTAGCTCCTGCCTCTGCGCATTTATGGATGGTGTCAGGACTACTCCACCATCAACCTCAATGTCCAAAGACGGGAACTGGGTCCTCAACTAGTGAACCTTTGGCATCATATCTTCCATGAATTTCTGCCTTCCAAACCCAGCTTCCAGTGTCATAACCAAGGCCATATCTATCTGATGAGCCCATGGTGCCAAATACTCAACTGTAGTTCCTGGTTTGATAGCAAGGCCAACCTTCATTCCATTCTCCCGAATGTCTTTGATCAAAGCCGCCGGGTTCTCAGTAGCCTCGAGATGAAAAGTATATTGATTGGCTCCTGCTACAGCCATTGGTTTTAACCACTGTTCCGGCCTGGACACCATCATGTGCATGTCAAAGAAAGGGTCCTGGGCTTCCCTGGTGGCGCAGTGGTTGAGAGTCCACCTGCCGATGCAGAGGACACGGGTTCGTGCCCCGGTCCGGGAAGATCCCACATGCCGCGGAGCCATGGCTGCTGAGCCTGCACGTCCAGAGCCTGTGCTCCGCAACGGGAGGGGCCCCAACAATGAGAGGCCCGCGTACCGCAAAAAAAAAAAAAGAAAGAAAGAAAGGGTCCTGGCCTAGCTGCTTTAGGAGGCTTTCTACCACAAGGTGACCAGAGGTGATGTTGGGAACAAAATGCATCCAGGTGTGGGTAATCGGCCCCTAAACTGTCCAGGTCGCTGTTGAGGATGGACAGGCCAATCTTGCAGCCGGATGCCCTTCTTTCCTATTTAGAGAAGACCCTTCAATATTTCTTTTAGTGTAGATTTAGTATTGCTGAATTCTTTTAGTTTTTGCTTGTCTGAGAAACTCTTTACCTCTCCTTCTATTCTAAATGCTAATCTTGATGGGTAGAATATCCTAGGTTGCAGGTTTTTTGAATATATCATGCCACTCCCTTCTGGCCTGCAAAGTTTCTGCAGAGAAATCAACTGATAGCCTTATGGGGCTTCCCTTGTAACTGACTCTTTGTTTTTCTCTTGCTGTCTTTAGAATCCTCTCTTTAACATTTGCCATTTTAATTATAATGCGTCTTGGTCTTTTGGGGTTCATCTTGTTTGGGACTCTCTGTGCTTCCTGTACCTGGATATCTGTTTCCTTCTTTAGGTTTGAGGAGTTTTCAGCCATAATTTCTTCAAATACATTTTTTGATCCCCTTCCCTCTCTCTTCTCCTTCTGGAACCCCTATTATGCATAGGTTGGCATGTTTTATATTATCCCATAGATCTTATATGTTGCTTTCTTTTTTTTTTTTTTTCATTTGTCTTTCTGTCTGCTGTTCTGATTGGGTGATTTGTATTATCCTATCTTCCAGATCACTTATTCATTCTTCTGTGTCATTTAGTCTGCTATTCATTGCTTCTAGATTGGTTTTTATCTCAGCAATGGAATTGTCTATTTTTTATTGGTTCATGTTTATAGTTTCTAGTTCCTGTTACAGTGATCTGTGTTTCTATTGATAATCTTTCTTAGTTCGGTTAGCATTTTTATTACCACCTTTTTGAACTTGGGGTCTAGTAGACAGATGAGCTCTGTTTCATAATTTGTTCTTTCAGAGGATTTCTCTTGTTCTTTTGATTGGGTGTAGTTCCTCTGCCTTTTCATTTTACTTAACTTTCTCTGTCTCTATAAATTTAAGAGAAACAGTTATCTGCTGTGGTCTTGAAAGGGTGTTTTTATGTGAGAACGTCCCTGTGTAGACTACGTATGTCCCACGTTTTCATGCAAGGGCTGGTTTCGGTATGGACACCAGTCACGTCTTTCCTCAGGGTGTGCTGGCTGTTATCCCCTGGACAGGGGGTGTGGTAGGTGTTGTAGTATCTAGAGCCTGTGCAGGATATGAGTTGGGGCTTCCTCTCTTGCCACCCTGGCAGGGGTGGGGTCTGCCCCCCCGCCAGTTGTTGGATTAGAAGCCCTGAGGGTTGGGTTCAGTAGGATCCATTACCTGTGAGTGTGAGCCCTGCCTCAAAGGAGGTGATGCTGAAACAAGTAAGGACCTATGCACTGCCCACACAGGCAGCGTCAGTTCTGCTCAGAAGCTGCCCAACCCTTTCTCTGTTGTGTTTGTCCCAGATCTAGTGCAAGGCTCTGGTGTGGAGTAGCCTGGGGCTGGGGGTCGGGGCATAGTGGCTGCAGGAACTGAGGTGGCTGTCCTGCCCCCTGGGATCTGGGCTGCCTCTGTGGCAAACTTCTCCCAGGACGCGTCTGCCCTAGACCTAGCGCTAAGCTGTGGTGTGGAGTGGGCGGAGCCAGGGCTCTCCGGCTGGGAGAGAACCCATGCAGACTCCTGAGCACATTGACAATGGCCATCACTGCAGAGGGAGTCTAAATTTTTAACAGGCTCCTGGAGGGACTCTGATATACACTGCAATTTGAGAACTATTGAATTGTACTTGTTCCAGAAAACCTCCTCACAAGCATCTGTATTTCCCTTCTTGCAAATATAACTCTTTGTCCCATCTGCTCTAAATGGCAAACAGTATGCACCGTTAGCTTGTAAGAATACTTCACATACGTCTTGGAAAATCTTTTAATCACTTTACTTTCTTTTCTCTGAGCACTTCTTTTTATCTTTGAGCTTTGGAGTGCCAAACTGAGGTCAGTCCTAAATACATTTTTGACCAACATTAACGGGATTACTTCACGGGAGTAATCCAGCTCATCTAAGCCATTTTCACCATTTATCTTCAGCCCAGTATTACCAAGGAGCTGGTCAGTGGATTGAGAACAGTTTATCACACTGACAAAAGATCAGAGTTCACTGAGCCACCAGACATGTTTGGAGGCCACAGGCACTCAATTTCTCCTGCCTTTTCCCTGGAAAAGGTGGACATGAGGAATCCCTCTAAGTCTTTGGGCAGTGAGGGGGGTCCTGAGTGAGGGGGCACTTGCCCCTGACCTAGAGAAAAGCTTTCGCATCTCATGCCTTTTCCTCTGAAGTCTAGTCTGCCTGGAATGGCCATCCCTGCTTGCTGTGCCCATAAACTCCTATCCACCCTTCAAGTCCCAGCTCAGAAATGTGTAGTGATAATAAAAACACTCATCATAAATCAGGTTTCCCTCTTCTGTTCTGTCCTAGCATGCTATAATTTCCCTTTATAGCACTCATCAAATCTGTAATGATATATTTGTGTGAATATTTTATAAGCATATGTGTATCCTGGTTGACCAAAAGCTACATGAGAGCAAAGACCATTTGCCTTCTCACACTTGTACTTATAGCCTATTACCATGCCTGGCACATAGTAGGTACTCAGTTAATATTATTGGATGAATGAATTGATAGGTGTACATTTATTGAGTACTTCCACTGTGTCAGGCCCTGGGCTAACTGCTCCTGATATGTGGTTTGTTTTAATGTTCCCAGCCACCTTCTGAGGTAAGTATTATTATTACCTCTGTTGAATAGACAGGAAGTTGAGGCTCAGCGATGTCTTGAGAATTTTTCAGGGTCACACAGCTAATAAGTAGGAGCACTGGGATTTGATATTAAATTTGTGTACCTCTAGACCTCAGCTCATTTGAAATGGTCACCCCCCCGTTACCTTCTTGGACACCCAAATACTAGTTAGTTGTTTCTTTGCTGTTTTTTTCTCATATCATGTCATCTGTTCCTCTATTACCACACTTACCACGTTACATCATCGGGATTTAAATATATGTATCTTTGAGCTCCATGAGTGCATGGACTTTATTCAACTAGCAGGCCAATTCCAACCACCTCGTCCATAGCCAGGTGCAATTACAATGCCGGACAGTAAGTGCCCAGTTAACCCAGGATCAGTCTCTCTCAATACCTCATTGTCCCCTCCTGATAAAGAGAACAGATGCCATTAACGTAGGTTGACAAAGTAACCAAATGAACAAACAGCTCAGAGGCAGACCAACCATATATGGAAACTTGACATATGAGATAGTGGCTATGGGAAAAGGATGGAGCCAGGACACTTGGTTATCCACAGAAAAAGGAGTGAAGGGCTCCCCTGGTGGCGCAGTGGTTAAGAATCCACCTACCAATGCAGGGGACACGGGTTCGAGCCCTGGTCCGGGAAGATCATGCCGCGGAGCAGCTAAGCCTGTGCCCCACAACTACTGAGCCCACGAGCCACAACTACTGAAGCCCACATGCCTAGAGCCCGTGCTCCGCAACAAGAGAAACCACCACAATAAGAAGCCTGCACACCGCAATGAAGAGTAGCCCCTGCTCGCCGCAACTAGAGAAAGCCTGTGCACAGCAACAAAGACCCAATACAGCCAAAAATAAATAAATAAATAAATTTTAAAAAAAGAGTAAAATTAGATTTCTATCATACACCATACACAACAGTTAATTCCTTTTTTTTTTTTTTTTTTTTTTGCGATACGCGGGCCTCTCACTGTTGTGGCCCCTCCCGTTGCGGAGCGCAGGCTCCGGACGCGCAGGCTCAGCGGGATCTTCCCGGACCGGGGCACGAACCCGTGTCCCCTGCATCGGCAGGCGGACTCTCAACCACTGCACCACCAGGAAGCCCCCAAAATTAATTCTTAATGGATTAATGACTTCCATATGAAAAACAAAACTTGCAGACATGTAAAATGAGTAATTGCAGTGGTAATTAGGGAAATAAAAATTAAGACCATGATAAAATAATCATTTTAAAACCACTAAATTTGCCAAAATTAAGAAATCTGATAATAGTGTTGGCAAAGATTTGAGTCACTGCTGGTAGGGGTGTGTGTATATATATATAATTTTAGAAAAAAGTTTGGCAATATCTAATAAATTGTTACAATTATACTATAGCATATGCAGTAAAAAAAAAAAAAAAAAAAGATCATGTGCAGTTCCTGTGGAAAACAGCATAACAGTTCCTCAAAACATGGGATTACCATGTGATCCAGCAATTCCATTTCTGGGTATATACCCCACGGAAATGAAAGCAGGGACTTGAGCAAATATTTGTACAGCCATGTTCATAGCAGCATTATTCACAAGAGCCAAAGGTGGAAGCAATCCAAGCATGCATCAATGGACAAACAGATGGACAAAATGCTGTGTGTATATATGTATATATACAATGGAATATTATTATCTCTTTTAAGACCATTGGTTAACTGATACCAGCTAGTGCTGGACCTCCAGGATGGTGAAAGTTCTGGAAAGTCTGAAAGGGAGGAAAGGCTGAATGAGATGGGATGCTGGTCTAGAAAATGCTCATGGGCTTTTTGGACAGTCTGGTTTAGAAGCACAGCTACACAAGCTTTGCTTGGCTGAAGCACTGTTCTCTTCTCTCCAGGAAGTTCATTCTCTTTGGTTAAGTGAGCCACCTCACGAAGGATCCAGATCCACAGAATCAGCCTGAAAAAGGAAAAGCCAAGTTGGAAGACACCTGAGACCTAACTTCAGGTATTAGCAAACCTGTCTTATAGACATGCCTTCGCTGTGGGCCATTCAGAGAGGAAGCTGGGTATTTAGAGGCGACAGGGAAACCGTGTAAGCTTAGATCTGGGCAAGCATCCACGAGGTAGGCTGCCTGTGAGGTCCTGGGCAAGGTCAACCATATCGGCTGTCAGAGGTTCCAGGACTGGAGGCTGGGGAAAAGAGAGAAGATGACAGCTAAGGTCCTCTCTCACTCTCTGACGATAATTCAAATGCATCCAAATGTTAGACACCTCACCCGCCAGTAAAAATGCTCAGTCCTAGAACCACTCAGTCGACATTTATTTTGAGTTGAATTTTCTCTCTAATTGTTCCGTAACCCATTCTGATCTTACCATGAACCATCTTAGCCCTTTGAACATAATCTGTGCTCCTTGGAGAATTAAAACTGCTGCCAAGGCTTAGGTTTTACTACTTATAACGTAAGCCGTGCATTTCACTAATAAAAAGTTGCTTAAAGCAGATGCATATATTTTTTTTTCTATGTTCCAGAAAGGTCAGTGTTTGCTACCTCTTCTATAAATGAGTCTACCATCTTTTCAAGGTTTTCTCCCACATGCATTTATAAAGCACTACCATATTCTGCCAACAAAAGTTCTGGAAGCTCACAAGATACTGAACTTAAAGATTTATATAAACAGCCACAGGCAGGTCTTTTGTGTGTGTGTGTGGTACGCGGGCCTCTCACTGTCGTGGCCTCTCCCGTTGCGGAGCACAGGCTCCAGACGCGCAGGCTCAGCGGCCGTGGCTCACAGGCCCAGCCACTCCGCGGCATGTGGGATCTTCCCGGACCGGGGCACGAACCCGTGTCCCCTGCATCGGCAGGCGGACTCTCAACCACTGCGCCACCAGGGAAGCCCCAGGCAGGTCTGTTTTGATACTGTCCAGGACACAGTAATGAAGAGGGGATCACAAATAAGTCAGCTAAGTACAGTCACTTTAAAACCACGGATGGAAACGAGAGGCCACTGCAAGGTTTTGATCAATGCTGATGCCAACTTGAACACCGTGAGAAATGTGATGCCGATGTCTTTTCCATCTGGCAGTTTCTTTTCTTAGCAGTAATTAAATCAGTGAAAATTGAATATAGTCATGAGAGTTGCTCACATTTTTTTAGCAGCAATCATGAAACCCAAACCCCATTGATACACTTTGAAAATCTACAGCTGACGAATTTTTAAATGTCAGGTCCATGCTAGTTTATTTTGCAGGCTACTCCAGGGGAGCCAGGCATCAGCCCAAGTCTTCCCTGCAGGCAGGAGGAAGGCTTCTCCTCCAGAGCTGCAGGCAGAGCCCACTGGGCTCTGTGTCCCTTTCCTGGCACCATCTGGGTGGTGTCACCGTGAAATTTTCTGCGTGTGCTGCCAGCACTGGCATCCTGTCAAATCCTGGCCCAATACTTCAAGTGTGTATACGTATAGCTGATTCACTTCATCATACAGCAGAAACTAACACAACATTGTACACCAATAATACTCCAATAAAGATGTTACAATTTAAAAAAAAAGTAATTGAAGCGTGTGCTGAGTCAGAACAGGTGCAGGAATTAAGTAACCGCTTTGTACCCACGTTTACATATTGCAGCTTGCGAGCAAGCTGGCTCAGGTGTGCTTCCTCCTTTCTTTGGCCATTGGTTTCCCCTGCCCAGGATCAGTTGGCTGCCAGGCGTGACCTGAAGGGTTACTGCATCGCTGTCATTTGATGAGTTACTGACAGCATGTTTGAAGTTGTCCTTTCATTCTTGTGAGGCCACTTCTTTCTGTTGTGGAATCACTTCTCCCCTCGGAACATACAAACCTACACCACCTACACGTGCCCCTGAACCTGTGTCTGGAGACCCTCAGGAAAGGGGAGCGATCATGACTTTGGTCTTAGGAGCATCTCACTACCTTTCTCCTCACCCAGAGTGTGAAGCCAGGAAAAGAAGCAGAGGCCACCTTTAGAGACGGAGTAGGGAAAGTAAGGAGCTGACTCAGACGCACAAAGAACTTAGCAGTGAATAGTGCAGACGTTAGCACCTCGTGCTGAGTGGGCAGTGCCAAATATGGACCTACTTTTGGAAGTTAATAGTGATTATGAAATAGGGGCTGGCTCTCAGTGTGACTCAGAGACTGAGGCTGCTGCTGACGAGGGAACATCAAAGCAATGTATGGGGAAACCTAGATGCCAGTGAGGTTTGCCCTTAACACACCAAGCTGCCGTGTGACCCCAAAACAGAAAGGTCTGAACCAAGGGCTGGGGTCCACCGAACTGGTCCAGAGGTGGTGCTGAGAGAAGACCTAGATGCCCAACGTCCAGGATGCTTTCATGCCCAAACACAAGGCTGAGGACACGACCTAGAGAGGAAATGGCACAGGTAAGAAACAGAGGCAGGAGGGTGCTGGCAAAGTTAGAGAGTAAGGCGGTCGCATAGATATTCTTAGAAAACAATGTTTAAACAAAACCAAATGTATATTTCTGGACCCTGAAGTGGAAAGGAAGATCCTTCCAAAACAAAAATGGGAGTGGGTAAGATCAGGAGGCAAAAGGGCTGTTAAAAGCAGTGACTTGGTCTAGTTTTAGCTAATTATATACTGAGATGAAACAGATCCCACGTCACCATGGGGGGATGGAGCTGGAGCCCCCCACCAGGCTGGCTGTTGGGGGCCTGGTTCTGAAAGCTGGGCCAGTGAGCACGCAGAGCCCCCTGAGGCGGTGCCGACAGGCCAGGTAGCAGGGGACACGGGGACACGGAAGCCTCTGGACACTGACGTGTGGACAGTCGGCTCTACTTGCCTGACAGTTTCCGCGCACTACCCCCTCCCCACCTTCACCAGGCTATTATCAAGAGAAAGGAAGGCTGTGTTCAGTGATCCTAGGGAAGGTTTTCCCTTTTCTCATGCAGAAAATAAAAAGGAAAAGCAAGCTGAGTCATCAGGAAAAAGAATTATAACCTGATACTAAGTTCAGTTGAAACTTTTGTGACTGTTCTAAAGAGAACAGATGAGCGACACATGGGAACCACTGGAGAAGGAGGCCAGGAGGGGAACTCAGGTAACCTAGGGACAGGGATGTGAGCATGGCCATGACCCCCTTTTTCCTAGGGAGACAGGAGCAAACTGTGATCTGGGCCTATTGGCACAGAACAGGGCTCTGCAACCTTCCCTGTTCCAAAAACGGTGGGGTGTCTGGTGAGTTCAAGATCCAGCTCTTCCCTCCCTGGCTTGCCCACAGGCAGAGTCCCTTCCCTCTCTCCTTTGCTCCTGCCCACCTGCCCTGGAGCCCCCCTCCTCCCCACTACTTACCCAGAACCCCAGCAGCTCTCAGTGCCCAGCAGCTCACGGATCTGTCCTCTAAGCCCACCATTTAATGATAACAGGTAAATCTCAACACTTTACTAGGTGCCAGGCATGGTTCTAAGTGCTTTTGCATATCTTAACTCCTTTAATCTTCATAAACAACCCTATAAGGTAGGTCTTACTTTTATTCCTCCCTGGGAAGACAGGGGCACAGAGAGGTGGAGTGACTTGCCCAAGGTCACACAGCTAGTGAGCAGCAGAGCTAGGATTTGAACCCTGGAAGTCTGGCACCGACATCTGTGCTCTCAACCACTCCATTATCCTGCCTCTCAATGCCAGCCTGTCCTAGGATGCTGGATGTTAGGTTGTATAAGTTAATTTTTAGGTTAGGCCAGTGAGGCCTCCCGCAAGCATACTTGGCCCTGCTTAACTCCTGAGCCCATCAGAACCAAGGCAGATGACTTCCAGGGTCCTGGCCCCCTGCCCAACTCTGGCCAGGCCCCTTCCCCTGTATCCCCAGCAAATCTCTGACCTGGAACCACTCTATACTCCGGCTGACCTTCATTACCGCCTCTACCTAGAAGCCCCAGTTACAGCACACACTTCACAGAGCTGGGTCCTCTCTCTAACAGTGAAATGGCCCAGGGTTTCCACTTTCCCCGCACTGGATTGCTCACTACTCTTCCTCCTACCAGCTCCTCCCACTCCCCACAAGCCCCTGCTACCCTGCTGAGCCCACCTAAATGGTGAGGGCAGGCACCACCTTTGTGCCATTCTTCTGGCCTCAAAGGTGCAGATCACAGCATTTTGCATGGCTGCTTGACTGGTTAAAAACTTTTAAAAACAAACTAGTAAGTGAAATGCATTTAAGTGACCACGGGAAAGGAGCTCTGTCAAATCCCTGACCTTAGAAAGTCAACCAAGGAGTCTGCTAGACCCTCTCTCCACATGACCTCAGTGTTTAGCATTATCTAACCACACTGACGTGTGGGTGGTGGGACAGAGCCCCCAGCAGTGTGACCCAGGGAAACATGAAGGGGGACCTCGGCATGGTTTGGGGGCCGTGCAGAGTAAAGCAATGAAGAGCAGAGAGGAATGATAAGCAGCTCTGGCTTACACATCAGTATGGTGCTTCTCTAAGGTTTATCACAGGTGTCCATCAAACACTTAAGATGGAGGTGATGGGTGAAATTGATATTTGCTTCTTTGACTCAAGCATTCATTCCCAAGGACATAATCTCAATTCAGAGTTTCCAGGTGAAACTTTGCCAGAAATATTGCCAACTCTGCTGTCCAGGGATTTTGCAAGAATATGGTTAACTTATGGCCACTAAGTGATAATAGAAGATTCTGGGGACTGTCAGGTCAGTTCCAAACAGCTAAGAAACACATAGGTATAAATTAATTAGTAGTATTTTAAGTAACCTAGACTCTAAAACAATATTCTCCAAAGCATGTTCCAATGGATAATTAGAATAAGTGTAGAGAAAAAAATATTCATAGTCAAATAAATTCATAGTCAAAAATAAATACAGAGTTAAAGCTAAACAGGCTTTTTGACTACACAGCTTCCCAGGGGCCTTAGCATGTGAGTGAGCACTGCATGTGAGCAGCAAGGGCATCCATCATATGCAGCTTTTCTCACACTTTTTGGTCACCAGCCCCCCTGCCCCCCATTTTCTTCCCCTCATAGGAATGCATGAACTTTGTTGCCCAGAACAGTGCTGCTTTAATGTTAACTGAAAGTAAAATGGTTAGACCACCTTGACCTCTATGAGAAGTGTGTTATTGGAACCCTATTGGAACAGGCAGTGGTCATCAATAGTGGCTAAAATCAATAGATGAAAGGCCCACAGGGAACATTATCATATATGGATCAGGCTGAGGCCAACTGAACCCACCTATGAGTCCTAACACCACAAAAAGAGAGGCACTCCTAGGGGTTAAAACAGGTGTTCCAGCAAAATGGTACGTGTATGTTCACAGCATCACTATTCACAGAAGTCAAAAGGTGGAAACAACCCAAATGTCTATCAACTGAGGAATAGATAAATAAAATTCCACACAATGGAATATTATTTAGCCATAAAAAGGAATGCAGGGGACTTCCCTGGTGGCGCAGTGGTTAGGAATCTGCCAATGCAAGGGACACAGGTTCAAGCCCTGGTCCAGGAAGATCCCACATGCCACGGAGCAACTAGGCCCGTGTGCCACAACTACTGAGCCTGCGCTCTAGAGCCCGTGAGCTGCAACTGCTGAGCCTGTGTGCCACAGCTACTGAAGCCCGCGCACCTAGAGCCCGTGCTCCGTAACAAGAGAAGCCACCGCAATGAGAAGCCCACGTGCCATAACAAGGAGGAGCCCGCGCTCACCACAACTAGAGAAAGCCCACGCGCAGCAACAAAGACCCAACACAGCCAAAAATTAATTAATTAATTAATTAATTTCAAAAAGGAATGTAGTACTGACACGTGCTACAAACATGCATGAGCCTTGAAAACATTATACTAAGTGAAAGAAGCCAGATACAAAAGGCCACGTATTACATGATTCCATTTATATGAAAAATTCAGAGAGACAAAAAGTAGATTCATGGCTACCAGGGGCTGGGGAGAGGGAGGTGGGGAATGACTACTTAATGGGTACAGAGTTTCTTTTTGAGGTGACGGAAAAGTTCCAGAATTAGATAGTGGTGGTAGTAGCACAACATGGTGAATGTACTAAATACCACTGAATTGTACACTTCAATGTGGCTAAAAGGGTAAATTTGATGTTATGTGTATTTTACCAAATATAAGAGATAGAGAAAGCGAGGCAGGACATACCTCCTGATAGGGTGTAACAGGAAGTTCACAGCACCTCCCATGAGGTAGTCTTGCCAAAAAATCCAACTTGGTTATGCCTCTAGAGCCAACTACCAGTTTACAGGAAAAACAAGGGGAAAGAGGAACATATTCACAACTCCGTGGGGAGGAATTCAGCAAAATCCAAAATGAGGGACAACTAAGGAACAAAAGACCAAGTTTCTTCACAAATAAATGACAAGAAAACAAACAGGAAGGACGAATAGTCAGATTTTAAAAGATTTACAAGACCTAACACCCAAATGCAACGTGCATGTCTGGATCCCAATTTAAACAAATCAACTATTTTTAAAAAGCATTAACGAGATAACCAGGAAAATCTGATGACTGACTGGATTTTTTATGATCTTAAGAAATTACCATTAAATTTGTAGGTGTGATAAGGGTCTTATGGTAAAGCAAAACAGAAAGATTTTATTTTCAGAGCTATGTACTGAGGCATTCACAGACGAAAAGATATGTCTGGGATTTGCTGTAAAGTAATTCAGTGTGAGGAGGGGGAGGAAAATAGTAATACAGAAGAAACAACATTAGCCATTAATTGATAATTGCTTGAAACTGGGTATTCTATCTAATTTTGTATTAAGTTTGAAAATGTCCATAATAAGAAGTTTTTTAGAAAATAAATTGCCAAGGAGACTTCCCTGGTGGCGCAGTGGTTAAGAATCTGCCTGCCCACACAGAGTAGTGTGTGCATCAGGACCCAGGGGAAGGAGCAGTGAACCCAGGGGAGACTGAACCAGACCTACCTGCCAGTGTTGGAGGGTCTCCTGCAGAGGCAGGGGGTGGCTGTGGCTCACCGAGAGTACAAGGACACTGGCAGCAGAAGTTCTGGGAAGTACTCTTTGGCGGGAGCCCTCCCAGAGTACGCCATTAGGCCCACCAAAGAGCCCAGGCAGGCTCCAGCGTTGGGTTGCCCGAGGCCAAACAACCAACAGGAAGGGAACCGAGCCCCACCCATCAGTAGTCAAGCAGATTAAAGTTTTACTGAGCTCTGCCCACTGGAGCAACAGCCAGCTCTACCCACCACCAGTCTCTCCCATCAGGAAACCTGCACAAGTCTCTTAGAGACACTCATCCACCAGAAGGAAGAGAGCAGAGCAAGAAGAACTACAATCCTGCAGCCTGTGGAACAAAAACCAAATTCACAGAAAGATAGACAAGATGAAAAGGCAGAGGGCTATGTACCAGATGAAGGAACAAGATAAAACCCCAGAAAAACAACTAAATGAAGTGGAGATAGGCAAGCTTCCAGAAAAAGAATTCAGAATAATGATAGTCAAGATGATCCAGGACCTCAGAAAAAGAATGGAGGCAAAGATGGAGAAGTTGCAAGAAATGTTTAACAAAGACCTACAAGAATTAAAGAACAAACAGAGATGAACAATACAATAACTGAAATGAAAAATACACTAGAAGGAATCAATAGCAGAATAACTGAGGCAGAAGAACAGATAAGTGACTTGGAAGACAGAATGGTAGAATTCACTGCTGCAGAAAAGAATAAAGAAAAAAGAATGCAAAGAAATGAAGACAGCCTAAGAGACCTCTGGGACAACATTAAACGCAACAACATTTGCATTATAGGGGTCCCAGAAGGAGAAGAGAGAGAGAAAGGACCCAAGAAAATATTTGAAGAGATTATAGTCGAAAACTTCCCTAACATGTGAAAGGAAATAGCCACCCAAGTCCAGGAAGTGCAGAGAGTCCCATACAGGATAAACCCAAGGAGAAACATGCCGAGACACAAAGTAATCAAATTGGCAAAAATTAAAGACAAAGAAAAATTATTGAAAGCAGCAAGGGGAAAACAACAAATAACATACAAGGGAACTCCCATAAGGTTAACAGCTGATTTCTCAGCAGAAACTCTACAAGCCAGAAGGGAGTGGCATGATATACTTAAAGTGATGAAAGGGAAGAACCTACAACCAAGATTACTCTACCCAGCAAGGATCTCATTCAGATTCGATGGAGAAATCAAAAGCTTTACAGACAAGCAAAAGCTAAGAGAATCCAGCACCACCAAACCAGCTCTACAACAAATGCTAAAGGAATTTCTCTAAGTGGGAAACACAAGAGAAGAAAAGGACCTACAAAACCAAACCCAAAACAATTAAGAAAATGGTCATAGGAACATACATATCGATAATAACCTTAAACGTGAATGGATTAAATGCTCCAACCAAAAGACACAGGCTTGCTGAATGGATACAAAAACAAGACCCATATAAATGCTGTCTACAAGAGACCCACTTCAGAACTAGGGACACATACAGATGGAAAGTGAGTGGATGGAAAAAGATATTCCATGCAAAAGGAAATCAAAAGAAAGCTGGAGTAGCAATACTCATATCAGATAAAATAGACTTTAAATAAGGAATGTTACAAGAGACAAGGAAGAACACTACATAATGAGCAAGGGATCAATCCAAGAAGAAGATATAACAATTATAAATATATATGCACCCAACATAGGAGCACCTCAATACATAAGGCAACTGCTAACAGCTATAAAAGAGGAAATCGACAGTAACACAATAATAGTGGGGGACTTTAACACCTCACTTACACCAATGGACAGATCATCCAAACAGAAAATTCATAACGATACACAAGCTTTAAAGGAGACAATAGGCCAGATAGATTTACTTGATATTTATAGGACATTCCATCCAAAAACAGCAGATTACACTTTCTTCTCAAGTGCGTATGGAACATTCTCCAGGATAGATCACATCTTGGGTCACAAATCAAGCCTCAGTAAATCTGAGAAAATAGAAATCATATCAAGCATCTTTTCTGACTACAATGCTATGAGATTAGAAATGAATTACAGGGGAAAAAATGTAAAAAACACAAACACATGGAGGCTAAACAATACGTTACTAAATAACCAAGAGATCACTGAAGAAATCAAAGAGGAAATAAAAAAATGCCTAGATACAAATGACAACACACGACAATCCAATACCTGTGGGATACAGCAAAAGCAGTTCTACGAGCAAAGTATATAGCTATACAAGCCTACCTCAAGAAACAAAACTCTCATATAAATAATCTAACCTTACACCTAAAGGAACTAGAGAAAGAAGAACAAACAAAACCCAAAGTTAGCAGAAGGAAAGAAATCATAAAGATCAGAGCAGAAATAAATGAAATAGAAACAAAGAAAACAATAGCAAAGATCAATAAAACTAAAAGCTGGTTCTTTGAGAAGATAAACAAAATTGATAAAGCATTAGCCAGACTCATCAAGAAAAAGAGGGAGAGGACTCAAATCAATAAAATTAGAAATGAAAAAGGAGAAGTTACAACAGACGCTGCAGAAATACAAAGCATCCTAAGAGACTACTACAAGCAACTCTATGCCAATAAAATGGAAGAAATGGACAAATTCTTAGAAAGGTATAAGTTTCCAAGACTGAACCAGTTGAAATAGAAAATATGAACAGACCAATCACAAGTAATGAATTTGAAACTGTGATTAAAAATCTTCCAACAAACAAAAGCCCAGGACCAGATGGCTTTACAGGTGAATTCTATCAAACATTTAGAAAAGAGCTAACACCCATCCTTCTCAAACTCCTCCAAAAAATTGCAGAGGAGGGAACACTCCCAAACTCATTCTATGAGGCCATCATCACCCTGATACCAAAACCAGACAAAGATACTACAAAAAAAGAAAATTACAGACCAATATCACTGATAAATATAGATGCAAAATCCTCAACAAAATACTAGCAAACAGAATCCAACAACACGTTACAAGGATCATACACCATGATCAAGTGGGATTTATCCCAGGGATGCAAGGATTCTTCAATATATGGAAATCAATCAATGTGATACACCATATTAACAAATTGAAGAATAAAAACCACATGATCATCTCAATAGATGCAGAAAAAGCTTTTGACAAAATTCAACGCTCATTTATGATAAAAACTCTCCAGAAGGTGGGCATACAGGGAACCTACGTCAACATAATAAAGTCCATATACGACAAACCCACAGCAAACATCATTCTCAATGGTGAAAAACTGAAAGCATTTCCTCTAAGATCAGGAAAAAGACAAGGATGTCCACTCTCACCACTATTATTCAACATAGTTTTGGAAGTCCTAGCAAACAGCAATTAGAGAAGAAAAAGGAATACAAATTGGAAAAGAAGAAGTAAAACTGTCACTGTTTGCAGATGACATGATACTATACATCGAGAATCCTAAAGATGCCACCAGAAAACTACTAGAGCTAATCAATGAATTTGGTAAAGTTGTAGGATACAAAATTAATGCACAGAAATATCTTGCATTCCTATACACTAATGATGAAAAATCTGAAAGAGAAATTAAGGAAACACTCCCATTTACCATTGCAACAAAAGAATAAAATACCTAGGAATAAAATACCTAGGAATAAAATACCTAGGGATACAAAAGACCTGTATGCAGAAAACTATAAGACACTGATGAAGGAAATTAAAGATAATACCAACAGATGGAGAGATATACCATGTTCTTGGATTGGAAGAATCAATATTGTGAAAATGACTATACTACCCAAAGCAATCTACAGATTCAATGCAATCCCTATCAAATTACCAATGGCATTTTTTACAGAAATAGAACAAAAAAACTTAAAATTTGTATGGAGACACAAAAGACCCTAAATAGCCAAAGCAGTCTTGAGGGAAAAAAAACAGAGCTGGAGGAATCAGACTCCCTGACTTCAGACTATAGTACAAAGCTACAGTAATCAAGACAATATGGTATTGGCACAAAAACAGAAACATAGATCAATGGAACAAGATAGAAAGCCCAGAGGTAAAACCACATACCTTTGGTCAAGTAATCTATGACAAAGGAGGCAAGGATATACAATGGAGAAAAGACAGTCTCTTCAATAAGTGGTGCTGGGAAAACTGGACAGCTACATGTAGAAGAATGAAATTAGAACACTCCCTAACACCATACACAAAAAGAAACTCAAAATGGATTAGAGACCTAAATGTAAGACTGGACACTATAAGACTCTTAGAGGAAAACATAGGAAGAACACTCTTTGACATAAATCACAGCAAGATCTTTTTTGATCCACCTCCTAGAGTAATGGAAATAAAAACAAAAATAAACAAATGGGACCTAATGAAACTTCAAAGCTTTTGCACAGCAAAGGAAACCATAAACAAGACGAAAAGACAACCTTCAGAATGGGAGAAAATATTTGCAAACGAATCAATGGACAAAGGATTAATTTCCAAAATATATAAACAGCTCATGCAGCTCAATATTCAAAAAACAAACAACCCAATCCAAAAATGGGCAGAAGACCTAAACAGACATTTCTCCAAAGAAGACATACAGACTGCCAACAAATACATGAAAGAATGCTCAACATCATTAATCATTAGAGAAATGCACATCAAAACTACAATGAGCTATCATCTCACACCAGTCAGAATGGGCTTCATCAGAAAATCTATAAACAACAAATGCTGGAGAGGGTGTGGAGAAAAGGGAACCCTCTTGTACTGTTGGTGGGAATGTAAACTGATACAGCCACTATGGAGAACAGTATGGAGGTTCCTTAAAAAACTAAAAATAGAATTACCATATGATCCAGCAATCCCACTACTGGGCATATACCCTGAGAAAACCACAATTCAAAAAGACACATGCACCCCAATGTTCATTGCAGCACTATTTACAATAGCCAGGTCATGGAGGCAACCTAAATGCCCATTGACAAACAAATGGATAAAGAAGATGTGGTACATATATACAATGGAATATTACTAGCCATAAAAAGGAATGAAATTGGGTCATTTGTTGAGACGTGGATGGATCTAGATAGAGACTGTCATACAGAGTGAAGTAAGTCAGAAAGAGAAAAACAAATATCATATATTAACGCGTATCTGTGCAACCTAGAAAAATGGTACAGATGAACCGGTTTGCAGGGCAGAAATAGAGACAGATGTAGAGAACAAACGTATGGACACCAAGGGGGGAAAGCGGCGGGGGTTGGGGGGTGGGGGGATGAATTGGGAGATTGGGATTGACATGTATACACTGATGTGTGTAAAATTGATGACTAATAACAACCTGCTGTATATTAAAAAAAGGTGCTAATAGGGAAGGACTCTAAGACACATCAATAAGTAAGAAAAATACGGTGTAGAATGGAGAGTTATGCTGCATTTGCATAAAAAGTAAGAATGATTTTTCTGCTTTTTGAAAAAAAAAAAAAAGAATTCGCCTGCCAATGCAGGGGACACGGGTTCAATCCCTGATCCGGGAAGATCCCACATGCCGCGGAACAACTAAGCCCGTGCGCCACAACTACTGAGCCTGCGCTCTAGAGCCCACAAGCCACAAGTACTGAGCCCGCATGCCACAACTACTGAAGCCCACGCCCCTAGAGCCCGTGCTCCGCAAGAAGAGAAGCCACTGCAATGAGAAGCCCACACACTGCCACGAAGAGTGGCCTCCGCTCGCTGCAACTAGAGAAAGCCCGTGCGCAGCAACAAAGACCCAACGCAACCAAAAATAAATAAATAAATTTTAAAAAAGAAAGAAAGAAAATAAATTGCCAAGCAGCAGATGAAAAGAACCTAGTCTTGGACATGAGGTAATTTTCTAATCATCAATCCTCTTTGTAAATGTAGGATGTTAAAATTGGACCTAAAGTTTGTAAGATCAGGATTTTTCAATATTAATGAGGTTTTTTCTTCCAGTTTTATTGAGATATAAGTGACATACAGCACTTATACAGATAAGCTTAAGGTACGTAGCATAATGATTTGATTTACTTACATGGTGAAGTGATTATCACAATATGTTTAGTAAACATCTCATATGAATACAAAATTAAAGAAATAGAAAAAAATTTTTTCCTTGTGATGAGAACTCGTAGGCTTTACTCTCTTAACAACTTTCATCTATAACACACAGCAGTGCTCATTATGTTGATCATGTGGTACATTACATCCCTAGTGCTTATTTATCTTGTAACTGGAAGTTTGTACCTTTTGACCATCTTCCTCCAATTTCTCCTCCCCTCACCCCGGCCACTGGTAGCCACAAATCTGATCTGTCAGATCAGGACTTCTATCCTTTGTACCATATTTTAGGCTAAAAATTATCATTCTCATAATGCAGAATGGAGGTTAGTTACCTTTAGAGTCAAGAAAAGTAAAAACAAAAGCTAGAATTTTCAGTACTTACTGTGCACAGTGTTTGAAGTGTCTTACATGTATTAATTTCTTGTTCACAATCTTCTGTTGGCTTCCCATCCCACTCAGAGTAAAATACAGAATCTTCACCATGCTATCATGTCCAGCGTGAGCTGGCACCGGATACTGCTCTCCCTTCCTCCGCATGGCCTCCCCTTATTCCTTGAACACAGTTGGTGCTCTTCTGCCTCAGGGCCTTTGACCTTGCTATTCTCACTAGCTGGGTTATGCCTTTCCCCACTGAACTGCCTGGTGCTCTCCCTCACCTCCTGCAGGTCAGACTTTCCATGTCTCCCTCCTTATGTAACACGGGTGTGTGCACCGTACACCCACCATCACTCTCCTCCCCTTCAACCCTTTTTCCCTGCTTTATTTATTTATTTTTGTATCACCCTCTGATAAATTATTTATTGTCTGTCTGCCCCCAGTGGATTACAGACTCCATTAAACCTGGCGCTTTGTTTTATTCACAGAAACATGTTCTCAGAACAATGCCTGACGCATAGTAATGTTCACTAAGTATTTATTGAATGAATGCATAAATTTAGTCCATATAAAAAGCCATTAGAGAAACATACCCATGTATCTTTGGGGGCTGAAATATATGTTTCCATAGTGGCCAAGACCCTCTGGTTTAGCTGGATCTAGTTAACCTGGGCCAAGATGTCCAAGATGCAGAGCAGTGTGGGAAGATCTGCCCTCCTGGTTCATTCCAGCCTACAGCAGGGACAGCTAGAGGAGGTGGCCTACAGCCCTCTTGGGGCTGGGATGACTGCTCTTTTCCTGAGAAGAATGAGATTAGGTGAAGGTCCCACTGAGGGCTGGCAGCATCTGCTGGAAATAAACTTGGAAGAAGTGACATAGCTGGATAAAGTGGGGAATCATAAGAATGTTATGGAATGTTCGAGGTTCCCAAATAAATGTGTTCTCAGGGGAGAGCTGGACACTACACAGATGGACTGAAATTCTAAGTGGCAAACATCCCACTGAGCAGTGCTCTGGAGGAGGACTGGGCCCTGAAAGCCGTCGAATGTATTTTGAAGAATTTCACTCCAACCTGAGATGATCTCTTCAATTATTCTTCAGGTTGCTGTTCAAAGGAATCTGGGTTTTCTCCAAAGGAAGCCAGGTGACCAGGTTTCCTTTGGAACCTGAGTCAGGCAACTAACCATACTTCAGAAGCTGGACTCTGTGTCTTATGCCTCCACCCTAAAACTGCAACAGAACTGAGCTTCCATATATCGTAGAACAAAGTAGGGAGCTTATCTGCTTAAGAAGCAGCATGGTTGAAATAATGAGACTCTGAGAAGGAAGCTGTGTCTCATCTTACCAGCTGCTTACTTCCTGAAAAGCTGTACAAGAAAATAACATGTTCATGACCCGAATGTTTAAGTCAGCTAGGTGATCGTGCTGATTAAAAGATTCCTATGGGAAATATTTTGGTAAAGTAAATAATCCTTAGTTTATAGATTCAAAACTGAAACACATTTCTAAACTTCCCGTTTTCACACAGCAAAGTCTCTCTTTATCGGCCTGTTTCACCTCTGAAAGCCACCTTGCTGAATTTCAGTATCAGTTATGCCAAATAACCATCTCTTGGCTGTGAAAGGATTTTCCTGCAGCCTCTCAAAGACAAGGACAGATGGCGTTCCATTGGGGGTAGTCCCAGCTCTTTGTTTTAGCAAATATTGACACTTCTGTAGGAAACAGATCCAGATACTGTTTCTTCCTAACTCATTCTGGCAGTTCTGAAGGTTTGGAGATATTTAGTGCAACGGAATTGGGAAAGTGCACTTACCACTGAATTAAGAAAGACATACATCAGGGTGAGTCATGTTCATGGTTAATTGATGCTTGTAAGAGTCACAAAGTAGTAAATAACACACTGTGATCACAAAGCACTTTCAAACAGAAATAAGACAGAAAGGGAGAAAGGAGACAACTGAAGGAAAATGCACTCCAAAAAAATTCCAGTTACTGTATGAAACTCTTTTTTTTTTTAAGATCCTTTCTAATCTAGATGTTAGTAACAGCAAGGTTATGATAGTTTTATTCAGAAAATTAGGGAATATTTACTGTAACTCAAAATTAGGATATATTGATGAAAAGGACTGAAAGTCATCATACATGGTCCTTTCGGGAGAGTAATTGGCAGACTATATCTAACTCCTCTAAAAGTTTATATTCTTTCACTCAAAAATTTGGGGGAATTCATGCTATAGAAATAATCAGATATGTGCCCAAAATTAGGTCTAAAAGAAGTTTATTGTAAAATTGTTTATAATAGTGAAAATATATGACAACAACCTAAAATTTATCAGTAGTAAACTCTAACTAAATCAAGGCACATCTGTGTTCTGGGATATTTTGCAGCTTATAAAGATGACAGTGTGGAACTGTATTTGCTTATAGTGGTTTTTAAAAAGCAGTTACAAAAACAATTTGTTACAAAAACAAATTATTTTTATAAAAATTGTTATATAACTTACATATGGTATTATATAAATTATAAAAATTATTTTAATAAAAATAATATAAATACAGGTGTGTATACTATGTTGGGTGGGGAAATTCTAGGTGATTTCAAGTTCCTATTTCCTTTCTCTCTTATCTGTTGGTGTTGTTTTACAAGGAGCACATATTACTTCTATCATCAGGAGGAAAACTGAAAGTTATTTCAAGTTTGTAGGAAGGAAGTCACAGATAAGTTTTTATCAACTTCTCTTACAAAAGCCTGATGCAGTGTTTTGCTGGGGCCTCCCAGCAGGTGAGAGGTGGGGGACAGGACAAGAGTCAGTGCAGATGGAGCCTTGAAGGTAAGACACAAGGATGAGGCCCAAGGTTCAGGTGGTTTCCAAGACGAGCCACCCACCCATCTGCCCTTCCCTGAACAGGCCTCCTGAGTGCTAATGTCGTAACTCCTGTTTCAGCGACGCTCCTTCCTCTATCCTGCCTCTGAGGTTGCCATGAACGTGACAGTACCCAGAGTATCCCAGTCTTTACGCAGGGACAAAAATCGTTCTTCTATAATAATAAGAACAAAACAAAAAGAGAAGGAAAATTGTAAAATTATGTGTATTCCATTCCTAGAAATGCCCTAACAAATGACACAAAAACCTGGTGGCTTAAAACAACAGAAATGTGTTCTTTCACAGTTCCAGGGACCTGGAAGTCTGAAATCAAACCGCGGGCAGGCTGTGCTGCCTCTGAAGGCTCAAGGGGAGAATCTTTCCTGCCTTCTTCCAGCTTCTGGTGGCTTGTTCAGCATTAACTCCAATCTCTGCCTCTGTCTTCGCATCACCTCCTTCTCTATAGGTGTGTGTGTCCTTGTCTGTCTCTTAAAAGGACACTCACATTGGATTCAGGGCTCATCCTAATTCAGTATGATGTCACCTCAATCCTTACCTTAGTTACATCTGCAAAGACCCTATTTCCAAAAAAGGTCACAGTCTGAGGTTTTGTGTGGTGACATGAAATCAGGGGGGTCTATCCAACCTACTACAATATCATAGACAACATTTGGTCAGCAAGCAGAAACTATGACTAGTATATACCTTTTTAAAAGGTGGGCGAAGGCAGGCAGAGCTTGGCAGGGGCTCAGAAGCAGATCTAGATGGCCCAGGAAGCCCCGCCTTCTGTTCTTGCATCAATAGTTTGGCAATCAGAAGGCTGCTGCTGAGTTAAGATCAGATAGAGATTCCAGAATTCAGGAAGATAAAACTAGGAATTAGAGAAAACCAGCAGGGACAAAGAAACAGTTAGGCAGGAACTGGTTAATGATGTGAATCAGTAAAGAGAACATTATAGCTGCTATCAAAACTACAGATATGCTTAAGGGAGATGATTAAGCAAATGAGAGAGTTCAGGTGCTAAACGAAACCTCCGTTAGGTAATTTTTAAAAACCGTCAACCTTATGGAATAATGATCAGGGTCACTGGCCTCAAAACGAGTTTCTTATAGCAAAGGAGCAATACATCAGTCCTCTGTAAACTGTACCTATATTAATTCTCCATGGTGGTTGCTTGGGTTTTCTACTTTGTGAATGATCAGTGACTTGCCCCACAACCCAACTTATGTGCTGCTTCCCTATCATCAAATAGTGTAAAGTTGGAGAGTGAAGATCAATTGGAGTGTTAGACTTTCAGAATGTCATCAGACGGGGCATGTGCAAAAAAAGTAAGGAAGATGCATCACAAAGATGCAAACTTGTCAGAGAGAGATGCCTTTCAGATTCTTCTTCTAGTTGGAGATGGTTAAGAGTGGAGTGTATTGTCTTTTGCTTTCTTTTCTAAAGTTGTGCGGTGGTGCTTTAGGTCTGATAGCCTCATAGTTAAGTGAGAACACAGACCTGGTAGTAATTTTTTTTTCAGGTTTTAAAACTTTTTATTTGCATATTTTAAAAAATTGTGCGTTCCACTAATTAAAATCGTTTGAACAACAACAAATGGCACTCTGATTAAACTGCATTTTACAGCCCTCAGGACACTGTGGACCAGCTTGCGCTTTACTCCAGATTTCACTGTCGTCCCACCCAGCCTCCTCCTTCACCAACATGCAAGTTCTTTTCCTTCCCTGCCAGCCAGACAGGCGGGCGGACGGGAGAGGCAGGCGCGGCCTTTGTTGTTAGTAGTTCTCCATTCTTTGATGTGAAAAGGGGCAGCACAGTCATTTAAACTTGATCCAACCTATTTGCATCTTACCAAGTTAAACAGCTGAAAGAAGTAAAATAAGGAGGCAATGCTTGTGGAATGTACAGTGCATATTGGCGGTGCACGCCTCATTTACGACTCACCTGCTTGCTTCTCCTGTTCAATCGTTTCTTTTGAAGGCAGTGGATTTTTCTCTTGCGTTTCTGTTTTCTTCAACTTCGACTTATTGAATTTCTCAGTCTCACCCATATCGGGTTTGTCAGACACGGCTGCAGAGGAAGCAGAGTGAGTTGCGAGCGAGCTGAAGTCCGGTCTGCGCGGTGGTCGCTGCCGAGTGCCTGAATTTAGTAGTCATCTAACATAGTCATCAGTGGTCACCAGGACTTTCAGGGACACTCAAGGTGAGAAGGGAACTTAGAAACCTGGCCAGTTCAAGTTCTGACTGTGCAGGTGAGAGGTGCAGCGTCCAGAGATATAGGTGCCCTTCCCAAAATGACTTGCTTGGGCCAAACCGGGATTAGACTGGGGAATCCCAAGCTCTCGCCACATACGTACCATCGGCTTTGACCATTCTCATCAGGCATCATTTCTGTTTTCTTTTAAATTTTATTTTATTGAAGTATAGTTGATTTACAATGTTGTGTTAATTTCTGCTATACGGCAAAGTGATTCATACATATATATACATTCTTTTTCATATTCTTTTCCATGATGGTTTGTCACAGGATATTGAATGTAGTTCCCTGTGCTATACAGTAGGACCTTGTTGTTTATCCATTCTATATATAATATTGATAGTTTGCATCTGCTAACCCCAAACCCCCTCCCCCTTGGCAACCAAAAGTCTGTTCTCTATGTCTGTGAGTCTGTTTCTGTTTCGTAGATAAGTTCATTTGTGTCATATTTTAGGTTCCACATATAAGCGATATCATATAATATTTGTCTTTCTCTGTCTGACTTACTTCACTTAGTATGATAATCTCTAGGTCCATCCATGTTGTTTCAGTCAGCATTTCTTAAACACTCAGACTGTCAGTGTAAAGTGCTGCTCTGCCTTGAACAAGCCATTCTAGTTTTGCATTTGTGTGCTAATTGCCTATGAGTGGCTAAAATAATATTTTTAGTCAAAAAGAGCTAGATACCCAGTAGTGCTGAGTAAATGGTTTCTGAATGAATAGAATGCAAAATAAGACCAAGGGACAGATGTGGCAAAGACAGGTATCCACCCTTTCCCTTTGGTCTTGGGAGGACAGTTAGGCCCACCTCCCAAGCCTCCATTGCACTTAGGTGAGGCCACATGGCCAAGTTCTGACCAATGGCATGTGAGCGGAAGTCATGGGGGCCACTTCTGGGTTTGGCCCATAAAATCCTCCTCTGCTTGCTCTTTACTCTCTTTCTCCATATGCCAGCTGAATGGAGAGGATGCTGAGGACCCAGAGGAGGACAGAGCCACATAAGAAGAGGGCCTGTGTCCTCAAATGACCCCAGAGAGCACAGACTCCCCTTATCCTAAACCCTCTTCTGGACTGTGAAATAAGAAAGTAAACTTTCATTGGGTTAAGCCACTGCGTCTGGGAGTTGTTTATTATAGTGGTTCGCCACACTGACTAGGTTTGTGGTTAAACAGAACAGGCCCACGATAGCTTAGGGGTCCAGCATTCTGGATGTGATAGACAGGACGAGGGTTGGCAATGGCAGTTCCCCTTTGCTCCCAAATGTCTCTACTGCAAACTTGTTGTAGATTTCTCATTCCCTGCCGACCGGCCTCACTCCAATGTCCCCTAGACCTCTCTTCTTAATTTCCTTTCTGTCCCTGCAATCCCCTTACACACACACACACACACACACACAGCAACTGCAGACTTTGGAACCTTGACCTGAATGTAAGAATTCACACCATAGAGACTAGGTGGCGGGCAGCAAAGCTATTTAGCTTGTGAGTTCCCTGGCACAGGCCTGGCCTTAAACATACTTCTCACATGAGGAGTCTTATGCCTCCAGATCAGTGGCATGCATTTCACCCTGTGCACATCCTGCTTCCCTAATAAGACTGTAAGCGCTTGTCTTACATGTCTTTGTATCCCAATGACTGTCACCAAACGGGTGCCTGCTTTGTCACTGACGGTAATTGAGGCTGACGTGGATCCAGAGGAGTGAAAACTGTGCAGGGATCACCGAACCGCACAGGCTGCTCTAAATCCAGAGATGGTTATTTTTGTGTAAAAGATCAAGAAGGTGGAGCATCGTACGGAGAGACAAAACCAATACTTCAATTCCCCTGAAACTCTGCAGAGAAGATAAACTGCGAGCAGATTTTACACTTTCAAAAGCTGTGGGAAGAATGCAGTGATTGAGGAAGGGCATTCTCTCCTGCAGGAGCAGGAGGTTGAGTCATGAATAAACAAGCCAGACAGCACAGAGGAGGTGTGAACTGCAGTGGAAAGTGGAGAGATTGTGCATTTGAATTCTGACTCTGCCATTTACCACCGGCATGTCTGTGGGCACAGGGTATCATGACGCTGAACCTCAGTGTCCTTATCTAGATAATACAAAATGGAGGTAATACGTACTTCATAGAGTTGCTGTGACTAGTAAATGAGATTGTGCCTGGAAAGGTTCCAGCACAGAGCAGGGTTCAGTACGTCGCAGCTCCTCCAATGAATGCCATGTGTGAACACACAGATGGTGAGCATCACCATCCCAAAGTCCAGAGCAACTTTCAGAAGATTATAGACTGATAAGAGAATGAGGATAAACTCTTCCTCTTCACGAAGTATCAGTTGATGCATCATCACCAAGACTGTTAGATATTAGATCGCAAATTAGGCCATTCATGAACCTATTTTGCAGAAGCCTTTGGCAAAATGTCTCAACAGTTGCAGAGTCATTTAAATTCTAGTGACTGTGCCTGTTTTGAAACTAGCTATGCTTAATTCTTCCTCCTAGATAATATGACTTATATCTTAATTTATGTCTTAGATTTTTAATATGCTATTAATCCTGGAGTTTTTTTTTTTTGCTTAACCCTGGAATTTCTACCACGAATTTAAATTTCTTGTAGCTAATATTAGCAGAAACTTTCTAAAAGAAGGATGCCAATGTTCGGACCTGTTTTCTTTCTTGCTTATTTTGTTTTGTTTTTATTTTTTGTGGTACGCGGGCCTATCACTGTTGTGGCCTCTCCCGTTGCGGAGCACAGGCTCCGGACGCGCAGGCTCAGCGGCCATGGCTCACGGGCCCAGCCGCTCCGCGGCATGTGGGATCTTCCCAGACCAGGACACGAACCCGTGTCCCCTGCATCGGCAGGTGGACTCTCAACCACTGCGCCACCAGGGAAGCTCCTCTTGCTTATTTTGGATAGATAAAAGCAATTGCCATGGGAGAAGATGCTGATGCTTGTGGTCACCTCACACCAGCTGACAGTGCCAGTGTTTTAGTGATATCTTTCATGCCAAGTTACAATCTTATATTTATAGGGGTAAGCCAGATTATTGCATGAAGGACCCAGAATGTACTACTGTAATGTTACTTCACAGTTATAACTGATTCATGGAGAATGTCACTAACCATACTACACAACTGCAGTTGCATTTTTAGTTTTTCCTTCCACTTGTCTGATGTCCACTTCTGACACAGGTTGTTAGTTAACTAGGCTGTGTAACAAATTAACTCCACAACTTAGTGGCTTGAAACATTTATTATCTTAGAGTCATTTCTGGGTCAGGAATCCATGTGCAGCTTAGGTACATCCTTTGGCTTGGGTCTTTCACAAGGCTGCGATCAAGGAGTTGGCTAGGGCTACCATCGTCTCAAACCTCAGCCAGGGAAGGATCTGCTTTAAGCTCGCTCAGATGGCTGCGGCAGGCCTCAGGTTCTCACTGGCTGTCGGCTGAAGACACCAGTGCCTTGCCACGTGAGCTTCCATATAGGAATCCTCACAGCACGGCAGCCCTCTCCAAGAGGGAGAGAGCAAGAGATGGAGAGAGAAGGTAGTGCTGTCTGAATGCTTTTATCCCCCCAAAATTCATGTGTTGACACCTACCCTCCAAGGTGATGGTATTACAAGGTGGGGCCTTTGGAAGGTGATTAGGTGATGAGTACAGAGCCATCATGAATGGGATAAGTGCCCTTAAGAAAGCAGCTGAGAAAGCTCCCTTGCCCCTTCCTCTCTGTGAGGATACAATCAGAAGCCAGCAGTCTACAACCCAGACAAGGGCTCTCACCAGAACCTAACCGTGCCGGCACCCTGACCTCGTACTTCCAGCCTTCAGAACTATAAGCAAATTTCTGCTGTTTGTAAGCCACACAGTTCTATGGTATTTTGTTATAGCAGCCCGACTAGGATAGTAAGCAAGACAGAAGACGCTGAGTCTTTTTGTAACCTAATCTTGGAAATGACATCCCATCACTTTTGCCATATTCTGTTTGTTAGAAGCAAGTCACCAGGTTCAGCCCACACTCGAGGAAAGGGGAGGACTAGAAGTCATCTTGGAACCTGCCTACCTCACAAGAATGCATTAAGTGCATCTCAAACTAATCCTGGTGAAGGACCAGCTTTTTTTCCCCAATTTGTTATAGGTCAGTACTTCCGTACAATTAAAAAAAAATTCATTTCTAGAAAAATTAAGTAACAAAAGTATACAAAAGCAAACCCACTGATCATGGGTTGGTTGTTACAACAATGTCAAATTACTATAAACATTTCTAAACACTCTCAATTCTATTACTCTCCTCATCTGAACCAGAAACAAGCAGTTTATGGACTGATCCCAGTTTTGGACTATCCTTTGAGTAGCACTGATTTAAGGATTTTAATAAACATAGATAACTTTTCAAGACTTTTACAAGGCAATGGTGGAGGTATTCTAGAAAAAAAACAAAAAAGAAACCCCAACCAAACAAACAAACCCATTCTCACTCCACTCTCTCTGCCTTCCTAAAAATGGGACCTTTTGTTATGTTGAAGGTCAAAGGTGTGTAGGACTGATGATGAGTCTCCTGTTTCATATTTGGCCTCAAGGTCCTTTCTGTGCCCCCCTTCTCACCAGTCCATAATCCACACATTTGAATTGAGCAGTCTGACAGATACTGTGATTATCAGCTCACATTTTAAAGGTGGAGGGTCAACCTCTATCGCCAACCACATTAGGAAGGAAGTTTGAAGGTCCTTTCTGTTCCTAGTCTATTAGGATCCCTCAAAACGCATCTTAAGTGTAAATGCCTCAATTCAACTGAAAAAAATATGTCTTGAGCTCCGACTGCGTGCAAGGTTCTAGGAGATACCACCTTAAAGAAGGTACCATCTCTGTTCTCACCTGGGTTACAGCACTTCCTGTATAGTCATTTATATCTCCAAAATATTTAGGCATTTGAGAACATTCTTTCCATCCCTAATGAAATCATATCCTATCCTTCACAGTGTTAGGCAGCTCAGTGGGTCCTCAGTAAAAACTGAGGTAAATATCTGAATTCAGCAGACGTTAACCAAGCCCAGAACCTGAATCCCTGTCCAGGGACTAAATGCTGTGAACAGGGCTACTGTCCCAAATCTCACTAACCCTGCGAGTGTCTCTCTTCCAGCCTCTTCACCACCCCATAACCTCACCCCCAAGGCTTAAAGCGGAAGCGACTTTGAAGAAGTCTGCTTCAGCTCCCCTGGTTCTCACGGGGCAAACTGACATCTGGTGTGAAGTTCTCATTACAGTAGGCCCAAGACAGAGGAGAAAACCAGGTGGAGGAAGGGGCCTTTAGAAACAAGTCTTGGGTCTTCCCTGGTGGCGCGGTGGTTCGGAGTCCGCCTGCCGATGCAGGGGGCACGGGTTCGTGCCCCGGGAGGTTCCCACATGCAGCGGAGCGGCTGGGCCCGTGAGCCATGGCCACTGGGCCTGCGCGTCGGAGCCTGTGCTCCGCAGCGGGACAGGCCACAACAGCGAGAGGCCCGCGTACCGCAAAAAACCCCCCAAAACAAAAAACATGTCTTCCTCAACTTCTTACACAACTGCCAACCCTCAGGTAGGCATCACTACCTTCTGCCTCTCTGCCCTCCCCACCCCGCCCCGGAAGGAAATGGGAGTTAGTAAAACCTACAATGGCAAGGCCCAGGGCTGGGTACCACGCGGGCACAAAGGTGAGCCAAACAGGTTTTTTGCCCTCAAGAATTCATAATGGGCGAATCAGAACAATTTCAACTACAATGCAAAGTGAAAAGTGCCAAGTGTTGCAATGTTGGCATATGGAGAAATCACTGTGGGAGAACAGATGGGGGAAGAGAATCACAAATGGTGAAAATTCAGAGGATGTTATCTTTGGGTTAAGCCTTGGAGGATAGGTAGTACAAATAATGGGTAACACTCAGAGACTGCTTCCTACCTACCAGGTACTGTGGTTGGTGGTATACATACAGTTCATTTGGGGCTCACAACAGGTGTGCTGAGGGGGTGCTCTTATTAGTCCCATTTCACAGTGAGGAAACTGAGGCACAGAGAGTGACCAATTTGTCCAAGGTTCCAGGCTAGTAAGAAATGGAGGGGGCTTTGAAGTCATGCACGATAACTCTAGCGCTGGTGCTCTTAACCGTCACTTCAAGAGCAAAGGAGACCATGAGGGAAGGCATAGCCTCATGCAGGGGTAGCCCAGGACACAGGGAGGAGTCTGTGAGGCTGGAGCACAGGGTCGGGAGTTGGGGGAGGCAGGAGGGAACGGAGAGCAGTGCTGTTTGATCCTTACGGTAGCAGTGGAATCTATACGTCAAATTCTGGGCTTTACATTTAATACTTCCTCTGACTTCACCACATCCCTATTGGACAGGTACTACTATCCCCATTTTACAGATAAGAGAACTGAGGCACAGAGAAGTAACTTATTCAAGGTCACACGACTGGTAGTGGCGTTGGGATGTGAACCCTCTGTGCCAGCTCAGTGTTCTCGTGTGGGTGGAAGCCCTCTGCGTGCTGCCCAGTGCCTCGACTCCCTCCCTCCTCGCCAGCGCCCCCCCCCCCCCCCCCCCCCCCCCCCCCCCCCCCCCCCCCCCCCCCCGCCCCCAGTCTACACATCCGGTCCATTCCCACCCACCTTTACCCCGGACCCCCTACTCCCACCCCGCGCATTCAGCCACAACCGCCCAGCCCACGGCCACAGGGTTGGGGGGCCACTTGGCGCCCAGAACAACTTCTGCTCCCAGAAAGCTTTGCGTTCCCCCCGAATAAAGAGCCTTTGAGCCCGGGAGCCCCGCCCCACGCAGGCCTGGGGCGGCAGTGGGCGTGTCCCCGGCGGCGGCGCCCGCGGCCCGGGGCGGGGCCTGGTTGCAGCGCGCGGCTGCGGGGCAGCGGGGCGGCTAAGCTGGCTAGCTCTGCGCGTAGGTAGCTCCTCCTCCTCCGCCTCTCCCGAGCCGCAGGCACCTGGGCGGCTGCGGTGGAACTGTTTTTGTGCCCGGCTCCGGGGGCCCGCGACGGCCGCTGCACGCCCGGGTCCATTGTTTCTGTCTCTTCCGGGCAGGTGCCGGCGGCGCGCAGGGGCCGCACGTGCCCAAGCGGCGGCCGGCGCGCAGGGACCCGCGGGCGCCGGCAGGGGCGTACCCGGGCGCGCGGCGGGGGATGAAGTACCTGAAGCCGTGGTGGTCGGACGGCGGCAGCCTCCTGCACCTCACCATCCTGCTTAGCTTGGCGGGGCTTCGCCTGGACCTGGACCTGGACCTCTACCTGCTGCTCACGCCGCGGACCCTGTTCGGAGATGACCTTCTGCTCTCGGGCGGCCCGACGAGCCCTGCCTACGCGCTCAGCCCCTTCCCGGCCTCAGGAGGGTGGGGGCGCGCCGAGCTCCTGCACCCTAAGGGCCGGGAGCGGGACCCCGTGGCGCCGCCGGAGAGCCAGCTGCTCCGGGAGGTGCGCGCGCTGGGGGTCCCCTTCATTCCCTGCACCCGAGTGGACGCGTGGCTGGTGCACAGCGTGGCTGCCGGGGACGCCGACGGGGCCCACGCGCTGCTCGGCGCCGCCGCCGCCTCTTCGGCCGGAGGAGTGGGCGCCGGCGTGAACGGCGTTAGCCAGGCTGCGCCGGGTAGCGGCGGGAATTCCAGAGCGGCTCCGAGTAGCCCCTTGGCCGCCGGGGAGGAGGAGAAGGCTCCCGCGGAACCGACGGCTCAAGTGTCGGACGCCGGCGGACACGCGAGCGAGGTAACAGGAGAGCGGGACGCGAGCGGGGTGCTGGGGGACCTGGCCGGGAGCCCTGGAGGGTAGCGAGGGACCTGGGGGGGCACTCCTGCGTTCTTCCACCCTCCACCCCCGGGGGACTGCGGGTTTGCGGACGACTGTGCGCCTCCCTTTTTTGTGAATCCGAACGAAGCCTCTTAGTACTGTCGCTGTGGCTCTTAGGCTTTTGGGAATGAAGTGCGTGAAATCATCCGTTAGGTTTTAGAGAACACCTTTCAGCTGTGTTTGACGGTGATCAAGGGTAGTTCGAGGGTGGGGAGGGGAGACGGTATGCTGGAAATTTTCTGGCCCACTCTCTTCGTTCGGCACCTCGTGTAAGCTGAGATGTCTTTTTCTGGAACCGAAGGAGGCCTTGGCCCCCGGGAGAATGCACGTTTCTCTTAAGAACCATGCACCCGGCCCAACACGGTGGCCCCCTCTGGATTTTAACCCATTGCAGTTCGTGTTTTGATGCGTCCCTGGATTAAGCAGCTGTGGTGAGTGTCAGCTCCGAGGCTAGCACACAGACGGACCTGTTCGTACTTAACCATCCCCCACACCTAACAATCCTCCAGCCCCCGGAACTCGTGTAACCCCTTTTTAGCATAAAGAATACGGGTACCCTGACAGTCACCTAGTGACTAACAAGTCCCCTTTGGTTTGTAGGTTCAAACCTTTCAGTGTAACTTTCTTTTAAAACAAAGTTCACTGAGATCTGTTGACTGAAGCATCTGGTGCTACCAATGGCAAGTTGGAGTCTAAAGACGCAGCACAGCAATTTCCACAAAATGGCCTTATCCAAAGTTCCCTCAAAGGGGCCTTTTTCATTCTCTCTTGGCCCAAACCTTAGTGTTAACAGTCGGTAGTGATCAACAAGGGTTCCTCGGACGTTGTTTTTTGTGGACTGCAATCTTATGCAAAATGGGAATTGGGGCCAGACTGGTTTGTTTGCTGCTCTTCAGAATTGCCCTGTTTGTGTAGGCAGTTGCCAGACGAGCTTCTCCACCCTCTCCTGGAGGGGTCATTGTGCCGAAGTGCTGGGTGATTCAGTGTTATGCAGATCTGATCCCTTCCTCTTCCTGGGGCCGGAACTAATGGCGAGGGGGTTGGTGAGAGTCTCGGTGGGCTCCTGTCTGTTCAGAACACCAGGAGGGAAAGATTCTTTCAGCTCACTCGTCCAGTCTCTCTCTACCCTGTGGGGTGGTCTCACCTGCATCCCCTGCCCCTGCAGGAGTGGTACGCACTGCACTGCTACCTTTCCCGATCCTGCGACATACATGGATGAAAGCCAGTGCGGGCTGCCGGCCCAGGTGGCACCCTGCCCTTATCACTGCTGAATGCCAGCCGGCCTGCAAAATGTGCGGTGAGGGAGATGAGGCTGTTCGCTCTTCAAGGACTTCCCTCCCTGGCCCAGCCTCTCCTGGTTGATACCTAGTTAGACCAGCAAGCCTGCCTTGGGGGAAGCTCTGAGGACCTAGGCCCAGCCAGACCTTGGATGCCCTGAGCCCAGATTTCCTGGGGGAGAGGGTGAGGTTCACGCTGGGCCATTCTTCTGGTGTTGCCTTCCCCAGCTGGCATGTGTGGACCTGCTGGACGTGGTAGCTGCTGGGATGACCTGATTTTGTTCATTCTGACGATGATCAGCTGTCGAGCATCTTACAGTTTTCGCAGCCAATTCACCTTTATTGGTAACACCTTTTACATGCCCTTATGAGGTCCACAGGCCAGGCATCCTTATATCCAATTCGTATTTAAGGAAAATAGAGGCCCACCGAGGTTGGGGGGCTTGGCTAAACCAACACAGTTAATGAGTGCCAGAAGTGGGTCTAGACCCTGAGCTTCCTGGCTCCCGGGCTGGCACATTAAGCATCTACGCTGTACTCAGGTTTTCCGTGCAAGCTTGCAGCTGGAATGGGGCAATGCGCCCCACTCCTGACCCCAGCACCACTGCTCTCCGATGCTGGATTGACTTTGAAAAGCAGATTGCACCATCCGTAATGCCAAAGTTACAGTTTGAAACCATGACTCTGGAGAACATGAGCTGAAAAAACAGCACTGGTTTTTGCAGTCAGCAAAGCTGCCTGTTGGGGCGTCACATAATAATCTGCCCTCATTATAGGTTACTTTAATCTCCCCTAGTCTCAGTGTTTCATCTGTTGAGTCGGAAAGTAATGCTTACCCTCAAGGGTGTGCCAGTGAAGTAGGAAAAGCACGTGTGAGGTGCCAGCCCGGTGCCTGGGATGTAATCGTTGTTCTTCTTTTGTTCCCATCCTCAACCCACCCTCCTTAACCTGTCCCCACTCACATTATTCCCTTTTGTCTTGTTTGTCTATATGTCTGGCTTGGTTGTTTGTTTGTTAGTTAAGGGGGTGGGGTGTGTTGGAGCCAGACTGCCTGGTTTGGGATCCCAGCTCTACCACAGGTTGCTGTGTGACCTCGGGCCATTTCTTAAGCAGTCTGTGCTTCATTCGCACCTGCACAATGGGAATAATAATGGTGCCTACCACAGGGGGTTGTTGTGAGAATTAAACAATTCATTCCATGCAACAGGCTTAGAACTGCGCCTGTCCCATCTTAAATGCTCAATAAATGTTAACTTCGAAGAGTGAGTGCTGTGCCCCATAGGAACGTCATAGGTTTGTTTTGTTTTAAAATAGATAATTCTGGTGGCTTACATTTGAGCTGTAGGAGATTCCAGTTTTATAGTGTAACTTTCCATAATTTTTGTACATGTGCAAAAATATTTTGGAGTAGGGGATTTTCCAAGTATCAAAAGAAGTACTGCTTTGGTGTCACTTCTTAGTGGGGCTAATCATTAGCTGCAAACAGTACATGGAATTCCCCAGGGTAGACAAGCTTCCCTTCTTAACCACAGCCATTCACTCCCAACCCGTGAAGCGCATGTTCTTCAAAGTCATGCATGGGTTCAACAAAGAAATGAACAGTTGTTGCGGAATCGTGTGTATGAGCATATATGAAGATGGGGTGACTGCTAAAAGCCAGTATCCGTATTTCAGAGAACTGTTGCCACTTTACAACTGAGAGGGGTTGTGGTCATCTTGATGTGGTTTCATGCCCTGGGACAGACCGGGGACCCTCTGCTGGGAGAGGGGTACAGCAGGACCTCAGATTTACTGTCCTTTGGACTTGGTGTCTTCAGGTCACAGGAAGAATCTGATACAGTCAATATTTGCTTCTAAAAGTAAAGGGAAGGGAAAGAAGGTCCTTGATGATAAAGTAAAAGTTGGTTTTTGTTTCAAAATCAAAGATAGTCCCTGATGCCCGGGCAATTGGAGATAGACGAAATATCAAACACTTGCCAGTTTTCAGCTCACAGCCATGGTACAGAGATAGTCTTATATGTAATTACATCCATTGCAGTACAAGGTTTCACAGTAGACTTTGTTTTACTTACTAAAATATGCAGTGAAGATGCACCTATGGTCGTCTTATTGGAAAGGATGGCATGGGTCACTGCATTAGTGTCCTAGGGCTGCTGCGACAAAGTACCACAAACCAGGTGGCTTAAACAACAAGAAATATATTGCCTCACGGTTCTGGGGGCAAAAAGTTGGAGATAAGGTCTCAGCAGGGTTCCTTCGCTCCTAGCTTCTGGTAGTTTGCTGGCAATCTTTGGCAACCCTTGGTTTCTACTGCACCACCCCCGTCTCTGCCTTCTGCACGTGGCATTGTCCCTGTACGCATGTCTGTAGCCAGATTTCCCTCTTTATAGGACACCAGTCATATAGGATTAGGGGCCCACCCTACTCATCCTAACTAATCACGTCAGCAACGACCCAGTTTCCAAATAAGGTCACATTCTGGGGCACTGAGGGCTGTGACTTCAGCATATGAATTTCAAGGGACTCAAGCCAATCTGTTATGCAGTCACCATCTCTCTTTCCTGGCACCTCTTGGGGTGTTCGGCTTGCTTATCAAGTATATACTCCAGTTGTTGAAAACGAAGTCAGCCGTCCTGGAAGCAGCTAGGCTATGCGTAGTGGCATTTGCAGAAGGACTTGGTATAAGTTCATGAGGAAATCGGGGTTTTTTGCTGGCTTGATGTGCCACAACCCCCAGGAACCTTACTCCAGACTTCTTCCCAGTCAGCCCCCTTCACCCGAAGTGGTAGGTTACGGAGAGGTCATCTCTGCGGTGTATGAGTCTCCTCTTTGCTCCCCCTGCTTCTCAGCTCAACTCAGAATCTGCACCGGCGAGCAGACCCCGGCAGGCCGTTCTAGTGGTCAGTGTGCCGGGCCTGGAGTTAGACCAGCTTGGGTAGCTGTAGGTCTCAGCTCACCGCTGACTCGTTATAGGACCCAGAGCGCAGTTGTTGACCTCCCCGTGCCTTGGTTCTCATATCTGTAAAATGGGATGGTAAGAGTACCTTCAGGAGCTGTCGTGAGGGTTAAAAGAGATCACGCAGGTTCAGCAGGGTTGGTACGTGGTAAGCCCTCGATAATGTTAGCAGCTGCTGTCAATTCAGCGGGGCCTCTCTAATGCCCTTTCCCAACTTATTCCTCTGCGTTCCGTTGCCACGTGCAGGTTTCCAGAGCACGCCTTGGTCCTTACCATTTTCATCTGGGGAGCTTCCACTAGGTCCCCGTTACCTACCAATTTGATATTTTGTCATTCAAGGCTCCCCGTTTGGCCAGTGTGGCTCCCCGAGCTGAGCTCATCTCCCTCTGATCCTCCACCTGTAGCCTACTTTCCCGCTCTAACTTTCTCCCTTCCTTTTCCCCAGACAGCAGTGCTTTCCTGCCATTTACTTTGTTGCCTTTGCCCAGAATGCCTCCTTTCATTCCTCTCAAGTCTTTTACTGTTAAATTCTGACTTCTCTCCACTATCACCTCATCTACAAGCACTTCCCGTTCTTTCCTTTGAGCCCTATTGCACTTTGTGACATTTCTTCTGTGGGACTTGCATCCTCTACTTTGAACCGCAGTGTCTTGAGTGTGGAAACTGGATCTTTGCTTTTAACCTGCAAATGGCGCCCAGGGACGGGGTTGGGAGCACAGCCCAGTTCAGCCAGCGTCTGTTGAGCACCCCTCATCCATCCTCCACGTTGGCTCTGCAGAACTTCCAAGATGCTGTGAGCTTGAATATGTCTTGGGACCTTCACGGCCAGAGTCCCAACCAGAAAGTAGGTCATATCCGAAATCCTGATGCGCCATCTGACCACTTAATGCCAATTTGAACGGATGGGGCAGTGGCAAGCAGACTTGCAGGTTGGCATCATAATTAATCAGGTGGTGAAACTCAGGATTGCCTAAAGTGATATAGCAAGTTAGTGACCTTGCCCGGAATACACAAGTCACTGTTCTTAAGCACTGAGTAAACCATGCCTCCCTCCCACCCACTACAAAACTTAAAACGTAAAAACAAGCTTCTCCCATTTGTGGCAGCCTTTCGATATGAATAATTTATCCTCAAAATCTAGTTAAGGATCTGCATTAATATTCAAATACACTTCTGGAGAGCTGGAGCAGGCTGAGCCTCAGGTGCATAGCTGGGTGGATTTTGGTTGAGTTGCAGGTGGTGGTTGGCAGAGTATGGGCAGTGGCTAGAAGCAAGGCACGGCCTTTTGAGATTGGGTGGACCCGGGTTCCCATTGGCATCAGCCAGCGTTCTCTAGAGAACACAGCCAGTATGAGAGGGTGTGTGTGTGTGTGTGTGTGTGTGTGTGTGTGTGTGTGTGTGTGTGTGTGTGTGTGTGTGTGTGTGTGTGTGTGTGTGTGTGTGTGTGTGTGTGTAAGAGACTTATTTCAAGGAATTGGCTAGCGTGTTTGTGGAGGCTGGGCACATCCAGACTCTAGGGCAGCTGGAAACCACCAGTAGGAGGTAATGCTGCAGGCTTGAGGCAGAATTTCTTCCTCCGGGAAACCTCACTTTTGCCCTTAAAGGCTTTCTTTCAACTGATTGGATGAAATAAGGCCCACTCAGATTACAGAAGTTAATCTCTTTTACTGAAAGTCACCTGGTTGGTTGCAGCTGTTAGCCACATCTACAAAATAGCTTCACAGCAACACCTAGGTTAGTGTTCGACTGACTTCTAGGTACGAAAGCCTGGCCACGCTGACACCTAAAACTCGTCATCACCCCATCCCAGCTCCGTCTCTTCCTGGGCAACCTCCGTGAGCCGTGGTATCCAAATTGTAAAAGGAGAATATTAACCTCTTTCTGGGAGAGTTTGGGGATTAAATAATGCTGTATGTTAAAGGACTAGGACCGTTCCTGGCATGTTAATAAATATTCAACTGATGATTTGCTCTCAGTGCCCCTGAGCTGGGGGTTGAATCCCCAGGAAAGTCCTGTCTTCCAGAGGACATAACGGAAGACTGCTAGGTCATGAAGGAGGCCTTGGCCGTGTTGGGGAGGCAGAAGCCTGAAGGCTCATCTGAAGGAAGAGCTTCTCAGCCTTTCTTTAGAGCTGAGTTTCTCATCCCAGTGACTGTATCAATTACCAGGTTGCTTGTTACAATGTAGATTTCAGGGCCCACCCCTGACTGGCTGAATCAGAACCTCTCAGGTGGGGCCTGGGTTGGGTTCTGCAGTTTAGAAGACCTCCAGGTGATACTTGTGCTGCCCAAGCTTGACCTCAGCCACGGTGTTCCTCCCCCAGGGCCTTTGACTACCCGGCAACGTGTGAATGGAGGGGGTGCCTGGCTGAAAACTGCCTTTCTGTGAATTGAAGGCCCAGAAGAGCTCATGGACTGGGCCAGAGTTACCTGCTTCGGCAGCAGGACCTGGGCTAGTGCCCTGGTTTGCCAGCTGTTGTTTTCTTTTATTATTTTTTTAACATCTTTATTGGAGTATAATTGCTTTACAGTGTTGTGTTAGTTTCTGCTGTACAACAAAGTGAATCAGCTATACGTATACGTATATCCCCATATCCCCTCCCTCTTGCGTCTCCCTCCCACCTTCCCTATCCCACCCCTCTAGGTGGTCACAAAGCACCGAGCTTATCTCCCTGTGCCATGCAGCTGCTTCCCACTAGCTATCTATTTTACATTTGGTAGTGCATATATGTCACTACTAGTCTCTCACTGCGTCCCAGCTTACCCTTCCCCATCCCCGTGTCCTCAAGTCCATTCTCTGCGTCTGTGTCTTTATTCCTGTCCTGCCCCTAGATTCTTCAGAACCTTTTTTTTTTTAGATTCCATATATGTGTGTTAGCATATGGTATTTGTTTTTCTGTTTCTGACTTCACTCTGTATGACAGTCTCTAGATTCATCCAGGTCTCTACAAATGACCCAATTTCATTCCTTTTTATGGCTGAGTAATATTCCACTGCATATATGTACCACATCTTCTTTATCCATTCATCTGTCAATGGGCATTTAGGTTGCTTCCATGACCTGGCTATTGTAAATAGAGCTGCAATGAACATTGTGGTACATGACTCTTTTTGAATTATGGTTTTCTCTGGGTATATGCCCAGTAGTGGGATTGCTGGGTTGTATGTAGTTCTATTTTTAGTTTTTTAAGGAACCTCCATACTGTTCTCCATAGTGGCTGTATCAGTTTACATTCCCACCAACAGTGCAAGAGGGTTCCCTTTTATCCACACCCTTTCCAGCATTTGTTGTTTGTAGATTTTCTGATGATGCCCATTCTAACTGGTGTGAGGTGATACCTCATTGTAGTTTTGATTTGCATTTCTCTAATAATTAGTGATGTTGAGCAGCTTTTCATGTGCTTCTTGGCCATCTGTATGTCTTCTTTGGAGGAATGTCTATTTCGGTCTTCTGCCCGTTTTTGGATTGGGTTGTTTGGTTTTTTAATATTGAGCTGCATGAGCTGTTTATATATTTTGGAGATTAATCCTTTGTCCATTTATTCCTTTGCAAATATTTTCTCCCATTCTGAGGCTTTTCTTTTCGTTTTGTTAATGGTTTCCTTTGCTGTGCAAAAACTTTTAAGTTTCATGAGGTCCCATTTGTTTATTTTGTTGTTATTTCCATTTCTCTAGGAGGTGGGTCAAAAAGGATCTTGCTGTGATTTATGTCACAGAGTGTTCTGCCTATGTTTTCCTCTAAGTTTTATAGTGTCTGGCCTCACATTTAGGTCTTTAATCCATTTTGAGTTTATTTTTGTGTATGGTGTTAGGGAGTGTTCTAATTTCATTCTTTTACATGTAGCTGTCCAGTTCTCCCACCACCACTTACTGAAGAGGCTGTCTTTTCTCCATTGTATACTCTTGCCTCCTTTATCAAAGATAAGGTGACTGTATGTGCATGGGTTTATCTCTGGGCTTTCTATCCTGTTCCATTGATCTATATTTCTCTTTTTGTGCCAGTACCATACTGTCTTGATTACTGTAGCTTTATAGTATAGTCTGAAGTCAGGGAGTCTGATTCCTCCAGCTCCGTTTTTCTTTTTCAATAGTTTTGTCTGTTTGGGGTCTTTTGTGTTCCTGTACAAATTGTGAAATTTTTTGTTATAGTTCTGTGAAAAATGCCATTCGTAGTTTGATGTGGATTGCACTGAATTTGTAGATTGCTTTGGGTAGTATAGTCATTTTCACAATGTTGATTCTTCCAATCCAAGAACATAGTATATCTCTCCATCTGTCTGTATCATCTTTAATTTCTTTCATCAGTTTCTTATAGTTTTATGCATACAGGTCTTTTGTCTCCTTAGGTAGGTTTATTCCTAGGTATTTTATTCTTTTTGTTGCAGTTGGTAAATGGGAGTGTTTCCTTAATTTCTCTTTCAGATTTTTCATCATTAGTGTATAGGAATGCAAGAGATTTCTGTGCATTAATTTTGTATCCTGCTACTCTACCAAATTCATTGATTGGCTCTTTTAGTTTTCTGGTAGCTTCTTTAGGATTCTCTATGTATAGTATGTCATCTGCAAGCAGTGACAGCTTTACTTCTTCTTTTCCGATTTGGTTTCCTTTTACTTCTTTTTCTTCTCTGATTTCTGTGGCTAAAACTTCCAAAGCTATGTTGAATAACAGTGGTGAGGGTGGGCAACCTTGTCTTGTTCCTGATCTTAGAGGAAATGGTTTCAGTCTTTCACCACTGAGAACGATATTGGCTGTGGGTTTGTCATATATGGCCTTTATTATGTTGAGGTAGGTTCCCCCTATGCCTACTTTCTGGAGAGTTTTTAATCATAACTGCGTGTTGAATTTTGTCAAAAGCTTCTTCTGCATCTCTTGAGATTATCATCAGTTTTTCTCCTTCAGTTTGTTAATATGGTGTATCACATTGATTGATTTGTGTATATTGAAGAATCCTTGCATTCCTGGGATAAACCCTACTTGATCATGGTGTATGACCCTTTTCATGTGCTGTTGGATTCTGTTTGCTAGTATTTTGTTGAGGATTTCTGCATCTATGTTCATCAGAGATATTGGCCTGTAGTTTTCTTTTTTTGTGACATCTTTGTCTGGTTTTGGTATCAGGGTGATGGTGGCCTCGTAGAATGAGTTTGGGTGTGTTCCTCCCTCTGCTGTATTTTGGAAGAGTTTTAGAAGGACAGGTGTTAGCTCTTCTCTGAATGATAGTATTCGCCTGTGAAGCCATCTGGTCCTGGGCTTTTGTTTGTTGGAAGATTTTTAATCACAGTTTCAATTTCAGTGCTTGTGATTGGTCTGTTGATATTTTCTATTTCTTCCTGGTTCAGTCTCAGAGGTTGTGCTTTTCTAAGAATTTGTCCATTTCTTCCAGGTTGTCCGTTTTATTGGCATACAGCTGCTTGTAGTAATTTCTTATGATCCTTTGTATTTCTGCAGTGTCGGTTGTTACTTTTTTTTCATTTCTAATTCCATTGATTTGAGTCTTCTCCCTTTTTTTTCTTGATGAGTCTGGCTGATGGTTTATCCATTTTGTTTATCTTCTCAAAGAACCAGCGTTTAGTTTTATTGATCTTTGCTATTGTTTCTTTCATTTCTTTTTCATTTATTTCTGATCTGATCTTTATGATTTCTTTCCTTCAGCTAACTTTGGGGGGGTTTTAATTCTTCTTTCTCTAATTGCTTTAGGTTTACGGTTAGGTTGTTTATTTGTGATTTTTCTTGTTTCTTGAGGTAGGATTGTATTGCTTTAAACTTCCCTCTTAGAACTGCCATTGCTGCATCCCATAGGTTTTGGGTTGTCATGTTTTCATTGTCATTTGTTTCTAGGTATATTTTGATTTCCTCTTTGATTTCTTCAGTGATCTCTTGCTTATTTAGTAGCGTATTGTTTAGCCTCCATGTGTTTGTATTTTTTTACAGTTTTTTTCCTGTAATTGATATCTAGTCTCATAGCATTGTGGTCGGAAAAGATACTTGATACGGTTTCAGTTTTCTTAAATTTACTAAGGCTTGATTTGTGACCCAAGATATGGTCTATCCTGGAGAATGTTTCATGAGCACTTGAGAAGAAAGTGTACTCTGTTGTTTTTGGATGGCATGTCTTATAAAAATCAATTAAGTCCATCTTGTTTAATGTGTCATTTAAAGCTAGTGTTTGTATATTTGGGCGATCTGTCCATTGGTGAAAGTAGGGTGTTAAAGTCCCCTACTATGATTGTGTTCCTGTCGATTTCCCCTTTTATGGCTATTAGCATTTGCCTTATGTATTGAGGTGCTCCTATGTTGGGTGCATATATATTTACAATTGTCATATCTTCTTCTTGTATTGATCCCTTGATCATTATGTAGTGTCCTTCTTTGTCTCTTGTAATAGTCTTTATTTTAAAGTCTATTTTATCTGATATGAGAATTGCGACTCCAGCTTTCTTTTGAGTTCCATTTGCATGGAATATCTTTTTCCATCCCCTCACTTTCAGTCTGTACGTGTCCCTAGGTCTGAAGTGGGTCTCTTGTAGACAGCATATATACGGGTCTTGTTTTTGTATCCATTCAGCCATTCTTTGTCTTTTGGTTGGAGCATTTAATCCATTTACATTTAGGGTAGTTATCGATATGTATGTTCCTATTACATTTTCTTAATTGTTTTGGGTTTGTTATTGTAAGTGTTTTCCTTCTCTTGTTTCCTGCCTAGAGAAGTTCCTTAGCATTTGCTGTAAAGCTGGTTTGTTGGTGCTGAATTCTCTTAACTTTTGCTTATCTGTAAATGTTTTGATTTCTCCGTGCAATCTAAATGAGATCCTTGCTGGGTAGAGTAATCTTGGTTGTAGCTTTTTCCCTTTCATCACTTTAAATATGTCCTGCCACTCCCTTCTGGCTTGCAGAGATTCTGCTGAAAAGTCAGCTGTTAACCTTATGGGGATTCCCTTGTATGTTATTTGTTGCTTTTGCCTCACTGATTTCAATATTTTTTCTTTGTATTTAATTTTTGATGGTTTGATTAATATGTGTCTCAGTGTGTTTCTCTTTATCCTGTATGGTATTCTCTGTGCTTCCTGGACTTGATTGACTATTTCCTCTTCCATGTTAAGGAAGTTTTCAACTATAGTCTCTTCAAATATTTTCTCAGACCCTTTCTTTTTCTCTTCTTCTTCTGGGACCCCTATAATTCGAATGTTGGTGCGTTTAATGTTGTCCCAGAGGTCTCTGAGACTATCCTCAATTCTTTTCATTCTTTTCTCTTTATTCTGCTCGCTGTCAGTTATTTCCACCATTTTATCTTCCAGCTCACTTATCCGTTCTTCTGCCTCAGTTATTCTGTTATTGATTCCTTCTAGAGTATTTTTAATTTCAGTAATTCTGTTGTTCATCACTGTTTGTTTGCTCTTTAGTTCTTCTAGATCCTTGTTAAATGTTTCTTGTATTTTCTCCATTCTGTTTCCGAGATTTTGTTTGTTTGTTTGTTTGTTTTGCGGTATGCGGGGCCCCTCACTGTTGTGGCCTCTCCCATTGTGGAGCACAGTCTCCGGATGCACAGGCTGAGCGGCCATGGCTCATGGTCCTAGCCACTCCACGGCATGTGGGAATCTTCCCGGACCGGGGCACGAACCCATGTCCCCTGCATCAGCAGGCGGACTCTCAACCACTGCGCCACCAGGGAAGCCCTGTTTCTGAGATTTTGGATCATCTTCACTATCATTACTCTGAATTCTTTTTCAGGTAGGTTGCCTATTTGTCTTCATTTATTTGGTCTTATAGGGTTTTACCTTGCTGTTTCATCTGTGACAACTTTTTTTGTTATTTCTTTTTTTTTTTTTTTTTTGATGGTGGTGCTGTATTCCTGTCTTACTGGTTGTTTGGCCTGAGACATCCAGCACTGGAGTTTGTAGGCAGTTGGACAGAGCCTGGTCTTGGTGCTGAGATGAGGACCTCCGGGAGGCCTCACTCCGACTGATATTCCCTGGGGTCTGAGGTTCTCTGTTGGTCCAGCGGTTTAGACTCAGAGCTCCCACCACAGGAGCTCGGGCCTGACCTCCGGCCTGGGAACCAAGATCCCGCAAGCGCACAGTCCAGCAGCAGCTCCAGCCTCCTCGCTCAGTCTCTCACTGCAAGACGCCAGCTGTTGTTTTAAAGTTAAAGCCAGATCTCTTTAGTTCCTTGCTGGGGTTGGGGAACTAGCTTGCCCCCAAAACTAAATATGAATGCAGAACTAACTTGCAAATCAGTGCAGCTTAAAATTAACTCGTGCTTAAGTTCTAGAACAGGTGATGCTAAGGTAAAAATGTAAGAATAGCAGAGAACTTTCTGGGGAGGTAGAAATGTTCTGCCTCACAGTTGAGGTGGGAGTTAAATGGGTGCCTGCTTTTGTCAGAATTGTACAGCTAAAGTGTATGCATTTCTGGCCGGTGTAAATCCTGCCTAAAAACTGAAAGAATAATTGAGTGATGGGGACGGGGTGGCAGTATTAGTGATATAAGAATGGCAGGTAATTGTTGCCACTGGGTGTGATGGGCACCTGGAGGGCTTACTGTATTCTGCCTTCTGTTTATTTTCTGTGCTTGAAATTTTCTATTATAAAGAAAATACAAAAACATCATGCATTTTGAAAGCCAGTTGGCCTGTCCTGCCTGCTGGAGTAATCTAGCCTTAAATGAATCATAAGTGAATCTCTGTTGCTCCCCTGCCCCACCCTCTCCCGGTCCCTCAGCCTGCACCAGGGGTGACTTGCGGGAGAAGCAGCTCCTTTTAAAATCAAAGCCTGCAGGTTGGCGTTCATGCCCTTGTGTCCTAGGTGTTGAGGCTCCTGTTTAGAAACTGGTTATTTTCATACCCAGCTTCTCCTGGTGGGCAGTCACATTGCATGGCTGTTTCGACCACGTGGAGGACGCCTGCCAGTTTTCTAGCTGCCTCCCTGTCTTCTCCAGGGACCTTCAGAAGTGAGTTTAGTCTATATCACATGTTATGGTGGAAAGTTTCCAGCACATATAATAAGGGGAGAGAATGGAGATTGGATAATGGAGTCCCATCCCTGTCACCAGCTTAACAGTCTTAGCTCATCTGTCGCTCCCCCGGCCCTCCCCCCGTTATTTTGAAACAAGTCCCAGACATCATTTCTTGTGATTCTTGTACCAGCTCTTTGCAGGCACTTAGCCAAGAGAAGAGGAAAGCCTGGTTTTGTTCCTCTCTCACTCTTCCCACAACCTTCATCAACTCCCAAAATCTTTTACAAATATTTTAGTGTATATCCCTAAAGTATAAGGACTCTTCTATACATCACCACAATGCCATTACCACATCTAAAAAAGACAACAAAAAATTGTTATCACCAAATATCCAGTCGGTATTTAACCCCAATTATCTCATGATACGTTTTTTCTCAATTGGTTTGTTGGACTCGCAATCCAAGTAAGATCAGCGCCTTGCACTGTTGCTAGCTGTTCTGCCTGATAAGGTGCTATTCAGACAGAGAGGAACTTGCTTTATTTGGGCGGCATGAGCTCTTCCCACCTCTGCTGTTCTCAACTGTGTGAAGCAAGTGGGAGCCAGCGTGGGTGGTTGTGCAGTCGGCATCCCCGCTGAAGGCACGCTTCACCCCAGTGGCTCAAATGAAGAGTCTTCAGTGAATGACTCCTCACAGGAGCGGACCGGGATATTGGGACACCCGGTGACTACCGGAGCCCAGCATACGGGGAGGAATGCCCAGGCTTCTCCCCCCTCTCCCCAGCCCCCTCCAGTGTCCTGCTGCAGCCTCCCATTGGTGAAACTTGCTGGGAGCCCCGGAGTTTGCAGGGGTCAGCTTCTGGGGTACACGCGGGGACCTGGAGGGGCAAACAAGAATCAGTACAGTGTCCAAGCACTGGCTATCAAGTAAAAACACCTGCAGCCAAACCCTGGTCCTGTCACTTACTAGCTCTGTGACTTAAAGCAAGTTGCTTAACCTCTTTGTACCTCAGTTTCCTCCTTTGGAAGAGGACATAACAACAGTACCTACCTTACAGGGATGCCAAGCAACTTAAGTGAGATCATGTATGTGTTGCCTGGCCCACAGTGAGTGCTCAGTAAGTGTGAGCTCTAATTATTATAAACTGCTGCTAGATGCCACCCGGGCCAAACAGGTCACAGTCTCTCTTTACCTGGCTCCTTGCTTCTCTCTAGACCTGATGACTCCAGCTTGCCTCCAGCCTAGAGATGGGCCTGAGAATTCTTTGGCCTTCACCCCTGTCCCTCTGATGTCATCCTTCTCATAGGCCCTGCACTGTTGTTTGTCTTTGAAGGTTCATCCAGCCCTGAAGGTCACAGCAGGTCTCAGTCCTTCCTACCGCAGATGACTAAATGAAAGGCCCAGCTAAGCCAGCTGGGACTGTTCACAAAGAGTGTTTTCAGGGTCAAATTCTCCATCATACTATTCAGGTCCCAATACAGTAGAGTAAGTACAGACTCAGACATCATGTTGTCAGTTATCAGGAGCTTCAGAGACTTAGCAAAGACAGCAGAAAAGCCCAGCTTTGCTTCTTTCTTCACCTTCCCACTACCTTCATTGTCTCAGAAAACCTTCATGCCAGGCTCAGCTCTGCTCCCTGTGTTGGTGGCAAAGGTGACTTCACAGCTGCAGGACAGGTGTCAGAAGTTTACAGCCCTGGTTACCAGGGGGGAAGGGTGGGGGGAGGCATAGTTAGGGAGTTTGGGATTGACATGTGCACCCTGCTATATTTTAAATAGATGACCAACGAGGACCTACTGTATAGCACAGGGAGCTCTGCTTAATATTCTGTAGTAACCTAAGTGGGAAAAGAATTTGAAAAAGAATAGATACATGTATATGTATAACTGAATCACTCTGCTGTACACCTGAAATGAACACAACATTGTTAATCAACTATAATATATTGGGTTGGCCAAAAAGTTCGTTTGGTTAATGAATATGTTCGATAAAGTTCTTGGTGAAAGTGAAGTGTGTTTTATTTTTACCTAAAACCAAATGAACGTTTTGGCCAACCCAATAAAATAAAAAAATTTTAAAGCTGTTTACAGCCCAGTAGGAAAGAAGAGACCCAAATAATTGTAATTTTACGTAGAGTAGAAGAAATGTCTTAGGAGAAACCCTAGAAGCCATGGGATTTTAGAGACAGAAGAACCCAGTTTTAGCTAAGGGGCCCAAACTGAGAAGGTTCTGTATCCATGCAGAGGATGGGGTGGGTCAGCTCCCAACAGCCAGGGCTGTGGTGGGCAGGGCCTGCCTTACCAGCAGCTGCCAGTTCAGTACAAGTCCCTGGGTGTTTAGTTGTGATGAAGCACCCCAGCTCACAAGTTTATGATGGCTTCCTGTGGTGAGCGTGGAAACTTTCTTCTTCTCCTTTTTTTTAAATTGAGTCCCAGCCCCACGAGAGTAAAAATCACCTACCTACACACAAATAAAAAGTAACCTAATAATGGGTTTAGCTAACCCATTCTTTATGGGCATGGGCCATGAATCTCCAGTATATACAACAGTGCTAATAAAACACATGCACCGTCTATTTCAGCTCCACGTCACTGAGTTGGGGAAGACAGGAAAAGAAGAGAGCAAAGAGGTAGTAATTACTGGCTACTAAGTGCTGGACTCACTTTCTCTTGGGGTTTTGATTGAGTTGTCACCAGTTAGTCATTAATTGCAACTCTTCAGAATCAAAAAGCAGTAGAAAGGAGTAGTGATTAATGTCTATACAGCATCTTAAAATGTATAAAATGCTTTTTCTCAACTAATTCCTTAAAATGTGAATTAGAAATATTACCCTTTCACATCACAGACAAGGAAACTGAGGGTCAGAATGGCCCAAGGTCACATAGCTGGGCCTCTTTTACTCAGCCTGTTTTGGACCTGAGCCTTCCTAGCCGCAAGGCTTTCGTGGGGCCTTGCAGACTGTGCAAATTATACTATAAGTGCAATAGGCCGTTTTCACTTTCTAAATAGAAATATTATAATGTTGGACCCTCTACCCCTCCCTGCCTTGAGATCCTGGTGTCTGCACCCCTCTCCCCCCTGTAGATTACTGACTGTTACAAATTGGGTTCTCTGGGAAGGGGACTCTGTGCCCAAGTTTAGTGGGCAGGATGTTTCTAAGGGAATACCTTTGGGATTTACAGCTGTGGAAGGAAGTGTAAGAAAGCACATTGGACAGAGGCAGAAGTGAAGCTGCAGAGCAGGCTGGCAAAGCCAGGAGCTGTGGGGCTAAAGTGGCATATCACAGTTATCCTGTGATGGGCCGAGGTGGCCAGGCCTTTGGGCCCTCCCTGCTCAGTCCTTGGATGTGGGTGCCTTGGGAAGTGTGTGGCCCTAGGTGAGGTGGCCCTGGGTAGGCGAGGCATTCCGTAAAGGCCCAGCTGAGGGCTGTCTGGGTTGCACAGCACCATGTGCGTTACACTGACCTGGGGAAATTCTCGTCCGTCACTTCTTACTACACCTGTTTCTGTTGGCTTTATAGTAGGCTCTCAGTAAATGATTGTTGAATGAATAAGTGAAGGACTAGCTAAAAAAAATACTCACTGAATAACTAAGGCTGTGCAAGTTAAAGTATCTGTCTTCCCCAGGGCTTTGGCATTGTCAGTGCTTTTTATTCTTCCACCAAGATTCTTGACAGTCACGCGGTCGTCTTCCCCGTGCCCTCGTAGGTAGGGTGGCCATTGGGACAGTCTTGGTTTATTGCCTGTTGTCCAGCTTAATTGTTAATAGCACCCTCTTACCTTCTCAGAAATGGACTGGTTTGGGTGATATATCATATAGCCACTTACTCACGGACGCTTGGAGTGTCAGAAAGGGCCCTCTTCTGAAACCAGGCTTTCAGCACTGGGGTGATTCGCCCCAGCTCTCACGCTGCCTCTTCTGCCCCTTGCTGTGTGGCTGCAGAGGAAGCTCAGATTCCTGCTCTGACTGTGACTTTCCTTCCTTGGCCCTTTTGCTCCTCATGCCTCCATCCTTAGGCGTACTCAGGCATTCTCTCCCCTACTGTCTTCATAGTCACCACTTGTTTCATATGTGCATCAATCGGAGACTGAATGGGAGAAGGTGAGTAAAAATTTTATGCTACTACTGATCAAGACTAAGACCCGGATAGGAAAATGGAAAAGACACAAATAGTTCACAGAAAAGGAAATAAAAATGCTTTCAAACTTGTGAAAGATGTTCAACCTCATTCATAATAAGAGAAATAGAAATTAAAACTACAGCGAGATGCCAGTTTTCATCTATCACACTGGCACTTTTGTTGGTAGGATTATTGTAAGTTACCACAAACATTCCATCAAATGAAAAATACAAGTTATCTGTTGACCTAGCATACATTCTAGGAATTTATTCTACTTGCACATGAGTGCAAAGTAGTATGTGTGAGGATATTTTAGTATCTTTTTTTTTTTTAAAGAAATGACTGGAAACATCTAAATATCCATCATTAAGAAACTAATCAAATACGTTATGGTAACAGGAATGTATTCATTTCTCTCCTCTGTACCCAGCTCTTTCTCTTTTTTTAGATCTCAGCTAAAATATCACCTCCCCTGAGAGGCTTTCCCTAACCAGTCTTTTAAAGGAGGGCCCCCTCTTCTCTCTTTCACTTGCCATAACTTGCAAATTTTCTTAGTTCACTTGTATTTTGAGCTCCCTCTCCCTTTAGAATGTAAGCTCTGAAGGGGCAGTCTAGAATTCTTTTTTCACTATTGTATCCCCAGCATCTATCAATAGCATAGTATTGGGTTGGCCAAAAAATTTATTTGGATTTTTCCATAACATCTTACGAAAAACCCGAACAAACTTTTTGGCCAACCCAATATTTGGCACTTAATATGTATTGATTGAATGAACGACTTTAAAAAAGACTGTTGAATCTCAAATAAAACTGCATGTTATCCTTATTGGTGAAACATTAAAATAAAAATAAAGAATGTCAGGTGTGGTAATGTGATTTAGTGTGTATCTGGTCCTCATCTCCCCCCCAGTCCCCATTTGGCAGAGCTATCAAAGACCTTGGAATTTCCTAAGCATTAAGAGCAATGGGAGCAACTTTTGTTACAATATTTGGTCTTTCAGTCCTCAGTTCCTGAAATAGCTCCAGAGCCATAAAAGTGAAAGGAGTGTCTTCCTATTCATAACATGCCCCTTCTAACCACACCTGACTTATGTTAATGAGGTGACTTTTGGAGAGCCCCCTAAGGATGGGGGCTGGTTGCCAGGGGAACCAACCAAGTGATGAGAGGGTTGGAATTTTAAACCCCACCTCCCAGACCTCTGGGGAAGCAACTGAAGACTGAGTTAAGTCACTAATGGCCAATGATTTGATCAACCATGCCTGTGTAATGAAGCCTCCATAAAAAACCAGAAGGGTGGGGTTTGGAGATCTTTCAGGTTGGGGAACACGTGGAGGTGCTGGAAGAGTGGTGCAAGGCATGGAGGCTCTGTGCCCCTTCCCACAATCCTTGCTCTTAGGCATCTGTTTGTTCCTGAGTTTTGTCCTTTTGTAATAAGATGGTAATCTAGTAAGTAAACTGTTTTCCTGAGATCTGTGGGCCACTCTAGCAAATTAAACTGGAAGAGGAGGGATTGTGGGGACCTTTTATTTATAGGCACTTGGTGGGAGGCACAGGTGACAACCTGGACTTGGAATTGACCTCTGAAGGGGGAGGTGCGTCTTTGAGACCGAGCCCTTAAGCTGTGGGATCTGATATTATCCCCAATTAGATGGTGTCAGAACTGAGTTAAATTATAGGACACCCAGCTGATGTCACAGAATTGCTAGGTGTATGGAAGACCCACACATCCGGTGTCAGAAGTGAAGTAGTGAAGTAGTAGACTATTGAGAATAGAGGGGCGAAGAGTGTTCTCTTTTACGTCAGGTATCACCATTGTTGTTGAAGAGTATTCTGGAAGCATGATCAAAGCAACTAGACAAGAAAATGAAATAAATTTAAATGTTGGGAAGGAAGAGGTGAAAATAATTAGTAAAGCAGTTGTTATGACTATATATACTTTGGGGGAAAAATAAAGATGAACAGAAATTATAATGGAAGAATAGTTTTCCTGAGTCTACCTTTTGCTGTTGCCCTGGCCAAAGTGATTTTGCTATGTAGGGATTTTTGGGATGGCTTTAATCAGATATAATTTCAAACTTTAAAGTTGCAAGAATAGTATATATCCCTTACTTAGATTTACCTATTGTTTACATTTTGCCCCGTTTACCTATTTATAATTACATCTCTATACACATATAATTATTTCATTCTGAAACATTTAAGGATGAATTGAAGCTATTGTGTATAGTATTTCCTACAAAATGATTTTTTCTATAACCAATTAATCAAAATCAGGAAAATTTAATATAAGCTTAAGACTATAATCTGTTGTCCATATTCAGATTTTATCTATTGCCCCAGTAACGTCCTGTGTAAACTACTTTTTCTCCTGGGTCTGCATCTAACCCAGGATCACACATTGCGTTTAGTTCTCAAATCTCGTAAGTCATCTTTAATTTGGAAAAGGTATTTCAGTTCTTTACCTTTAAGTTTTGGAAGAGCATCAATCAGTTATTTTGTAAAGTGGCTCCCAATTTTGATTTATCTGATGTTTCCTCATTACATTGAGATGATGAATACTACAGACGTGGTATTGTATCCTTCATATCGTATCAGGAGGCATCTTGGTTTATCGCCATATTGTGATGATAGATTTGACCACTTGGTTTAGATGGTGTTTGCCAGGTTTCTCCTAAAGTGTTATCTTTTTCTTTGTGTTTAAAAAGTAATCTGTGGAGTGACGCTTTGAGACTGTTTATCTTATTTTCATCAAATTTTTATTCCCTAATTTTAGCGTTCATTTATGATTTTTTTTTAAAATTTATTTTTTGGCTGCGTTGGGCCTTTGTTGCTGCGCGCCGGCTTTTCTCTCTAGCTGTAGTGAGCGGGGGCTGCTACTGTTCATTGTGGTGCGTGGGCTTCTTATTCTGCAGTGGCTTCTCTTGTTGTGGAGCATGGGCTCTAGGCATGTTGGCTTCAGCAGTTGCGGTGCATGGGGACACTAGTTGCGGCGTGCAGGCTTTAGGGTGTGCGGGCTTCAGTAGTTGTGGCTCACGGGCTCTAGAGCGCAGGCTCAGTAGTTGTGGCGCACAGTCTTAGTTGTTCCGTGGCATGTGGGATCTTCCTAGACCAGGGCTTGAACCCGTGTCCCCTGCATTGGCAGGCGGATTCTTTACCACTGTGCCACCAGGCAAGTCCTTTAACTGCTTCTTGCCATGTGATTTGTAGTCGTACAGAATTTCTCTACCTTCCATTCTCCTCTTCCCGAGTTTTTAGGCAGGCCCATCTTACATACTTTTGTTACCAAACTCTCATACACTCTAAAAGTTTGATCAGTTTCCTTATGGGCTTGATCTAGTTGTGTATTAGCCACCTGTTCCCTCTGTTATTGTTTATTTATATATTGTTAAAGATAACATTCTTATGTTTGCAAGTTCATGTGTGTCTCCACATGTGTTAACTCAAATATTACAGATTAAGAGGACCCTGCTTCATGGCTCTAAAATAGATCATGTGAATTAGAGATAAGCAGCTCCAGTGCCCACCAACAGCAAATTTATTTGTAAACAAAGTTAGCTGCCTCAGGAATCTAGAATTTTGAGTTAGATTTTCTTAAGGTTTAACAAAAGAAACCTTCCCTTGGCAAAAGACTGAGGTTAAAGAGTGGTGACCAGTCTACCTTTTCCTTTCTTCCCTGAATTTAGATAGGAATCAGTGTTTTAATTGCAGGAAAGAGCAAGACTGTGGTATCTCACCCATCAGAAATCAGATCCCTACCAAAGTCTTAGGGTGTTGTGTTTGGGAGTTCATCTATTCAACAGCTGTTACTAAGGGTCTACTGTGTGTCAGGCTCAGGGGTAGGCAGTGGGCATACAGCAAGAACCAAGCAGACAGAGTCCCTGCCCTCAGGGAATTTGCATACTAGTCGGATAGACAACAAATATATCAGCTGGCGCTAAATGCTATGGGAAAAAAAATAAAGCAAGATAAAAGAGACTGATATTAATGGGAGGGGTGTGCTTTTTTATAGAGTACTTAGGAAAGAAAAGTGAGATGGTGATATTTGAATAGGGACCTGAAGGAAGCGGGGCCAGGGCGCTGGGAGGGGTAGAGATGGGGGGAGGTGAGCAGAGGGAGCACCTTACAAGCAGCAGGAACGGGGAAATGGGGGAGGAAGTTGAGAGAGTGCTTGCTGTGCCTGAGGCTGAGCGTTGGGGCATTTGCCATGTTTATATGGTGAAGATGAAGAATCAGCAAAGGAGAAGTAGTCGGTGAGACAGGAGAGTAGAGAGAGAAGGTACTTGGATGCCAGGTGAAGAACCTGTTTCCAGAAAAAGGGAGTAAACTCAGTGAAATGTTGCTGATGGGTCAAATAGGTTGAAGACGGAGAACTGTAGCCTTGTGGGACTCTGATATGCTGCTTCAGTGGAGGGGTGGAGACAAACCCTCATTGAAATAGGTTCAAGAGAGAATGCAGAGTCCGGATGACTCTTCAGAGGATTTTGCTCTCCGGAGGAGCAGAAAAATGGGATGGGATCTAAAGAGTAATGTGGGACCAAGGGAGGAACTTTTCAAGATGGGAGGTGTTAGTGTGTTAGTAGGCTGATGGGAATTAGCTGATAGACAAGAAACAACTTGACGCAGAAAAGAGGATAGGGTAGCAGAAGCAATGTTCTTGAGCACACGAGCTCCTTGTGATCAAGTACTTGAACGGAGAGATCATTTGAGGCAGGAAGACTAGCATCCACAGTGTCAAGAGGCAGGCTGAGTTTGTTGTATAGTTTGGTGCAGTGAACAGAGAAGCAAGTAAAACCAAGTGGGCCACCAGCACATCAACTTCCTTTTCTGCTCTTGCTTTGATTTCTCTCCTTGTTTCTGGCATCTGTGGATTTCCATTTCTTTGACCTTCACTTTTTTGTTTTTAAGATGAACATTTCTGTGGTTTAGAGTGGGGGGCAGTGGTGCTGTCCTTGAGTTATTAGTCCAGTGTGTTTTGTTGCTGGAAGAAATTAAAAATAGATCCTTTGAAAGGATTTAAGAGGCCTTGATGTTATGTTATAGGGGAAACATTATACAGAGAACTTTTAATATAATTGAAAGTATCAGAATATACAGTATATGCTAAATGATAACTATTTGAATGTTAAGAAAAATTCTCTTGCCTTTTGTCTCCTCAGTTAAAGGTGGAAGGACTCATCTGCGTAAATAAGCATAGTTGAAAATATCAGAGATGCTAGTTTAAGCTTTATTGTTAAACTTTATTTTTTCAAAATAAAAATATATTTACCTTTTTCCTGATTGTAAAAGAAATACATGTTTGTTGTAAAATATTCAAACAGTACAGAAATGTATAAAGTGAAGTCAGCTCTTCTAACCCACCCTGAAGTCCAGGGGCTTTATAAATGCATATAATTTTAATTATCCAGATCAGAACAGCCTGTCTCACAGTGAGTTCTTAAAAAGGACAGGACACAAAACTGACCTTTGTTTCAGAATTAAATGTTTGATAATGTAGCTTTTGACTTGTGGGTTTTCCTGATCACTGAGCAGTTAAGTACACAACGGTTTTAAAGATCTGACTTAATTGATGAAACGCGGATTTGTACTTAGCACATTTTGGGGTCCTTTTATAGGAGAATGAGGTACTAAGAGCTGTGGATCACAGTTCCCAGCATGAGGAAAATGAGCAAAGAGCATCAACCCAGAGGGAGAAATCACTACAGCAGAAGAATGAAGAAAATAAAGTAGCAGATAAACCTGCCTGGGAGGCAGAAAAGACCTCTGAACCTAGAAACGAGGTAAGCAAGTTAGAATATCCTGGCCGTACCATTTTGGCTTTAAGGTAGATTTTACGGCTTTTGATAGTTTGTGTTGAGAATGAATTTTGTGTATGTGTTCCTTACCGTTAAGTAAACCTGATATATGAAAATACATGTTTTTTTAAACTGTGGATGTGGTTATTTGGTTGACAAAGGAATCAGTCCACAGAACATTGTATCTGGTTAAACTCACAGACCCCATCCAGAAACTTGCTAGCAGGTTTTGCTGTGTTTGCAAGGGATAAAGAGATGGCTGGCATCCTGAACCCAGGAATCCTCAACCAACCAACCATTTGCAGAAGCAGCCAGGTTGGCCCCTGCAGGCATATCACCCTCAGTCAGCTGGGACTTGGGCGCAAGTCCTCACTCAGTCTCCTGGTATGCCATGCTGAAGGGGCAGTCCAGGAGCCCACTTTGCATCTTTGACCAGGCCGAGTAGGATAACCTCCTTGGCTCCTCTCTATAACCACACTCATCAGCAGTGAAAAGGGTGTGTAGAAAGATGAACTCCAGAAGCTAGGCTGAAGGGAGGGATTCTTCCTGTAGCCTGTGCTTCCTCCCTTCTTTCACCTGGAACATAATTCTGCTCAGCCCTGCTGAGGTCCTAGCCCACAAGCCTGGCAAACAAATGCTCCAGACGGGTCTGGAGGTTCCACAGACCTTTAGCCACTTGACACTTCCCCTGGCACCCTTGCAGGTTTTTCTTGCCCTGATGGGTCTCTCTCAGCCCTGAACTGCCCCAGGTGGCATTTGGGCCATGCCTTGGCCCTTCTCAAGACAGCCCACCATCATTGTAGCCTTATTACCTATGTAACATCACACCGAACATCACATGATTGACAGTGGAGTCAGAAAACAGCTCTGCTCCCTTTGCCCACCCACCACGCCCCCACCCCCTCCAGCCTGTTCTAAGCTGTTCTAGGGAACTAGTTCTTCCCCTACACGCTGGGTGAAACCTGGGACAGACCCTGTGACTTCTAGATAATCAGACAAAAATTTCTCTCCCGTCATCCCAGTGCAGCAGTTGATAAATACAGCCAGTGTTAATTCTCAAAAACTGAACTGAAATTTAGTTTTTCCCCTCCTATCCCTGCTGCAGCCTCAAAGCCTGGCTGAGTGGAAAGGGGTGTGTGTGGCCAGCTTCTCTTTTTCCCCCGTTTTTCCTCCCTTGCTTGTACAGCCAGCCGTCTTGGAGCTGAGGGTGTGATGGGTGGTAGGAGCTTAGGAAAGGTGTTCCTTGACTGGTGCCAGCCTGAAACTGTTTTCCCTGGACTGTAGGATGTTATTTAAAACTGCTTCTCTGTTGGATGGGCTCTTTCACTTCACAGGTTCTTTGGAGACCCCACCGCCCAGCTGGGAGTCCTTCACCTGCCCTTCTCTTCACAAGGACACATACACCTCCACCTCCAGGTGGCCTCTCAACCACGTGCTGGTCCTGGAAACCTGCACCTCACCTCCTTTATCAGTCCAATCACTTCTCTAACAAGCCCTTGCTTGGCCTCTTGCCCTCATTTTTCAGGCAAGCTCTGGATGCATATCTGCTGTGTTCCCTAAACACACCATGTTTCTATGTGGTTTCTAAGTCCCTTTTTGCTAGTCTCACAGTGGGGAGCTCACCCCAAGGAACCCTCCCATTTTCACTTTACCTCTCAGGCTGTTTTATGACCTACAGTTGAGGATCCCATTGCAGCCTGGCATTTCACTGTGATGCAGGTGTTTGCATCTGCCTCTGCTCTTACCCACTGTTGTTCTCCCCAGGCCTTGTGTTTTCCTTGTAATTCATGTACCTTCCTGTGGCTTTACCACCTGCTTATACACACACATCAGTGCCAGTGAACACTGAAAGAACCATATTTGTTTTGAAGGAGACATTTCAGCTCACTTTCCTGAATGCCTCCCAAGTTATCTTCTTTGAGGCAAAAGATGTTTTTTTACCAGTCTCTTTACCACTTCACTGTGTATAGATTTATGCTCTTGGTTCATTTTTCTCTTGGGTATGTCTTTGCAATTACACCCCTTCACCAGACTTCCCAGAAAAATAGCAACTGTGTTCTCTAGAATTACCTATAGTAACTAAGGTAGTTACTATCACTGCTAGGTAACAGGCACTCGTTAAATAATAATGAAGAGATAGATGAAGTAGGGAGCTTTCCTCAGAATTTAAAATTTGACTTGAGACAAACATCAATTTGAACAAAACCTTCTAGAAACACATCACTTAGAACATGACATGACAATTACACACATTTCTTGTAGAAGCGTCTAACAACGCGTCTGCTCTCTTACTGAGATATGTTACTTAGGAGGGAGTTGTCTGTGACCAAAGTGAATCACTAGCATTTGAAAATACCTAGGATGACTGACATAATTCACTCTTTAACAGTAAGTTCTTTCTAGCCCCACTGCAAGCCTGGACTTGGCTACCTGTTAATGAAGTAAAATACACAGTATATATAGGAATATATATATACTGCTCTGAAGATACTTTCCTCTCACTAAAGACAAGTTGAATTTATATATTGCTTCATCTTTTAAAAGGTATAAACTCCTAGTGATCTCTGTTCAAAATGCAGTGAATTCTTGACGAAAAATAGAACTGTTTGTATTTTATGTGAAGATTTAGGAAGGAGGATGACTGCAAACAGAATGCTGTCCATAGTTAAAGCCCTCAAGTAGAAGGCATCAGCCCGAGAGATTCTGAAGAGAAGTGAATGAGATTTTTTTAAGAGGTGAAGGCAGGTTTAAGGGAAACACAAAGCGAGAGGGAGGCCCCCCCATGGACTAGCAGTTACCTGAAGCCAACACAGCCAATACCACCCTCAAGAGCAGAAAGGAACCTGGGGAGAAATACAGCTCGATGAGGTGTCTAAGGGACTCTCACACCTTGCACCCTCCCATCTCTTGCCTCTGTCTCCTGTGGATCACCCAGGGGGCTAGCTCCTCAGACCTCTATCTCCAGGGGCACTGAAGAGGAAAACAGGTATCTAAATAAAACACATCTTTGACTAGCTAAGGATAAGTCCATAATTCATTTTAAGCAGAATGATCTTCATACATCATATTCTGCATATTAAGGGTTTCGGGTTTCTTTTCTACAAAGTGTTATTTACCTACAGTTAAGGATTGTTTTTGCAGGAATGCAGATTTGTGATGTTGTTGTTATTCATTCTCACACACTTGTGACCATCAGGCAGATTTTGGTCAATGGCTAGCCAGGACTGATGAATCAGGTTTATGAAATTTCTTAACTAGGAATCATTTTAAATAATCCAACTGGTGAAGAAGTCTGCTACCCACTAAGAATGTGTCATTTGCCAGTTAAAGAAGAATAAGAAATCTTATTATTCACCAGTTTACCTTAAGTAAGTCCTATAGCATCCATAGAAATAGAAGCCTTGAAAACATGGCTTCATAGAACCCAAGGTATTTTGCAGACAGAGAAACCCCTAAAGTAAAAAGTTGGGGATGGGAGTTACACACAGCACAAGTCAGGAATTTGAACTTGCTAACATGTAAAGACATCCCTTTGACACATCAGATGCACAAATCCTGGATAAGACAGAATGGATAGTATCTGCAAATGTATAAGTGAACTCAAAAGCAAGACACAGAACTCTACAGATACAAGCAGCAAAGAGGGAACTCAAATCCAGAATTTAAGACAATCAGGCACCAAGGCTGAACTGTATCCAGATGCCATGACAGAGGCTGGAGTTGGAGAGTTCCCTGCTTTAAAGCTCAATGTTTAAAGCCTTTTCTGGTTCAGGAAATGAGGAATAGAACAATCCTAGCCACCAGCGAGGAGACAGAGCAAGGAAGCTGTCCATCCAACCTTTAGAAATCAGAACACTAAATGGTGTGGATTCCGACTACCATCACCATTAGGAATCCTGAGTCAAGAAAAGGTCTAGAAAATGATACAAAAACTGGTCCTTGCAGAGGCAAGTATAAAACCTAGTTCATACTAACCCTTGGTATGTGTCATTGCTATAGAAACTGTTCTCAAAGATGAGCTCACCTTTACATAAAGAAAGAAAAAAGTGATAGAATATTATTTCTAATAGGAGTCCCAGGAGAGGCAGGGAAGTATGAAGGAGAAGCAGTATTCAAAGAGTTTATGGCAGAATATATCCAAAATTAAAATGATCTTATGTCTCAGATTAGAGGAATACAGAGTCCCAAGCAGAGTAAGTAAGTTAAATCCCAGACATATCACAGTGAAATGGCAGGGCAACAAAGACTAAGAAAAAAATCTTTAAAACTACCCAAGGGAAAAAAAGATTAGCTGTTGTAAAATGACAGACCGATAGCATATTAGTAATAAATGCCATAAGACAGGGCTGAGGGAAAACATTAAGCGTGAGAGATAAACTATCACTTAAGCATGAAGGCAAAATAATTCCAGGTTACAAAGACTAAAGAGTTCCTGGAGCCACTCTAGAGAACTATCAAAGTAATTATTTCAACAAACTTAAACCCTTAAGGCAGGAGACAAAGCAATAACAAGTTGATAGAATTTTGGTAACTCTAAATATCTTGTAATCAATTTGGAAAGTTGGCTGGAGAGGGACAAATAAGGTGGAACTAAGATATAAGCTAAAGACATAAGATGAAGAACGGTTAGGGCAGGAATGGAGAAGTCATCAAGTTAAAAGGTTGTTTACAGCAGGATGTTAAAATACTGAGTACTAAAAAAGGAATAGAACGTAAAAATTTAAAACTAGAGATAAAAATCCAGCATGGATATAACACCTGGTTACCCTTTCCAGATTAAGCCTAAAAGCCCGAGTCAACCACTTCAGTCTTAAGTGAACGATGCACCTTCTTTTTCTAGATACATCGAAATGGAACAGACACAGTTTTCTCTCTGGAAGACTTATTTCAGTTGCTTTCATCACAGCCTGAAAATCCACTGGAGGTAATGGGAATCTTGGCTTTTATCCTTGCAGGAAAAATATCTGCAGTGACCTCTCTCTGTGAATAAACACAACCTTATTACCTAGGATACACAGCAGTTTAAACTAATACTTAGATAACGGTTTCTAGTGCATTATTTAAGCACAGACTTAAGATTTACTTCTTATAGAAACACTTCTTTGGAGAATTAGCCAAATATGTATAGTTCCCCCTTCCAAATAATCACAAAGATATAATCAAATTCATAAAATCCGTATTGAATCAAAACGGCAGTACACAACTTGACAAACTAAGGCACACCTTAGTTTTTCTGGCAGCATTACACTTTATGCTGGTCCAATTTGCTTTTAGATACCTCTCTCCCTGCAGTTAAGACTGTTTCACTAGTAAGGTATTAGAATTTTTGAATAACAAGACCTGCTTTCACGCTAACATAAATCTTTCTAATTTCCCATGATGTTCAAAGAACAGGTCTTTCCTGACATAGCATATTCTCACCTGGGGGAAGTTATACGTAGCCAACAGCATATCCTTACTTACATAGAGGAATTAACACGAGAAGAACAAGTACTGTATTAGGTACTAGAACTGCTATTAAAATAGTTTTATGTTATTTATAGTGCTCTTTTTTCCTTTCCTTTTTCAGGGCATCTCACTGGGAGACAGTCCTCTCCCAGGAAGTATCAATGATGGCATGAATTCTCCTACACATTATAATGCAAATTATAGCCAGGCTGTAAGTCACGATGTAAATCTCCATGAGGCCATGTTGTTGTGTCCTGACAATACATTTAGAAGGGATCCAGTAGCAAGGACTTCACAGCCACAAGAACTATTTCTGCAGTTAAATTCTCCTCTTACCAATCCTGAACAGACCCTTTCTGGAACTAATTTGACAGGATTTCTTCCATTTGACAATCAGGTGAGGGACCTAACAAACCAAGACCTTCTGTATGACCTTGATGTAAACATATTTGATGAGATAAATTTAATGTCTTTGGCCACAGAAGAAGGTTTTGATCCAATGGAAATTTCTCAGCTTTTTGAAGAACCAGATTCTGATTCTGGGCTTTCCTTAAACTCAAGCCACAATAGCACCTCTGTCACCAAGTCGAACTCCTCGCACTCTATATGTGAAGGTGCTTCACTTTCTAGTAGTGAATCTCTTTCCCACTGTGACTTAGAAGGGGCTGTAGGAGGCTACTACCCAGAGCCCACTAAACTTTGTCACATGGATCACAGAAGTGATTCTCATTTTCATGGGGACTTTGCATTTCAACCTGTATTACATAACCACACTTACCACTTACAGCCAAGTGCACTAGAATCCACTTATGAATCTTTTTCATGGCCTGGGAAGTCACAGAAAATAAGGCGTGGGTACCTCAATGACACAGACAGAAACCTAAGCCATGATGAACGGCGTGCTAAAGCTCTGCACATCCCTTTTTCTGTGGATGAAATTGTCCAGATGCCTGTAGATTCTTTCAACAGCATGCTAAGCAGGTACTATCTGACAGATTTTCAAGTGTCGCTCATCCGTGATATTAGACGAAGAGGGAAGAATAAAGTTGCTGCTCAGAACTGCCGTAGGCGCAAACTGGATGTAATTTTGAATCTGGAAGATGACGTATGTAACTTGCAAGCAAAGAAGGAAACCCTTAAGAGAGAGCGATCCCAGTGTCACAAAGCTATAAATATAATGAAACAGAAACTGCACGATCTCTATCATGATGTTTTTAGTAGGTTAAGAGATGATGAAGGTAGGCCAGTCAATCCAAACCAGTATGCTCTTCAGTGCAGCCGTGATGGAAGTGTTTTGATTGTACCCAAGGAATTGGTGACCCCAGGCCAAAAAAAGGAAAACCAAAAAGGAAAACGAAAAAGTGAGAGAAGAAATTGAAGATGGATTCCATCCATACGCATAAAGTCGTAATGTTCAGAAACTGATCAAAAACCATTGAATCTGCTTCGAAGTTTAGCTCAAGTGTTATCTACTGCTACTTGAATCACTCAGTTAAGGCTACATTTTGAAGCTTATATGGACCAGTTTAGGACTTCAGTATCAGACTTGGGGGCCTGTTTCATGAACTAATGTAGAAATAGGGTGACGTGATGGTCCCTTCAAAGAGAGCAAACACATTTCAAAACATGTTTTTATGATTTAAAATATTTTCATTTAGAGTTTTCAAGAACTGTTTTAGCTTAATTGATGAAAACTTATGTAGCTTTTTCTGTGGAAATAAATTTTGTATTTGATTTTATAAAGTACTAACTTTCCCCTTTTATACAGAAATCCTAAGCAAACTTCTCTTCCAAAATACCCACATTTAAAAACACAGGTGAATATCTAGCAAATCAGGCAGCAGTGTTAAATTTTAAAAACTACACAAATTGATCAGACTCAAGTCAAACCGAATATAGTCAACACTGAACTGACAAGTGAAATCCCACGCTCCCTTAGACCTAACACATAAAACATGACATGAAATAGACCAAGCTCTACACCAGGATGCCCAAACAAAACAAACTGAAGCTTTAAAATATTACTGCATTAGGCTTTAACACCTGAAGACAAAGAGCCTCCCTGCCTCCCATAACTAGAGTTGCCTGCATATACAAAAATAGGACTAATTCCCTGACAGTAAAAGCCAGCCTGTAGGGATAGCTCCACATCTACAACACTGACAGCTCACACCAAAAAAAACCCTAACTTGCTTAAATATGTAAAGATTTAATCAAGAATGTACAGGAGGCCCTACAAGAACTCAGACCACCACTAAGGGATGATAAGCACAGACTTTGTAAAGAAATGAAAATACTGAAGCAAAATGAAAGATATTCAGAGGCAAAAAGACAGCCATTTGATAAAAAGGACAATAGGAATGGCACTTGAAACCTCAAGAATTTTCTGAAGACAACTGCCCTGTCACGGTTTGAGAACATTAACATGAATAGTCTAATATCAAAATTAGAATCAAGGTTGTCAGATGTTTTCTGCGGTTATAACTGCCCCAAAACGTAAATGTCACAAGTCAAAGTTATTTTGGGTTACAGAAATGCAGGGTGTGGGTTTTTATAGTAAACCTTTATACTTTAAATTGGAGCTAGCAATTTGTTCCAAGCCCCACGTAGTAGCAAAATGCTTCTAGATGCAAGTGTCGCTCTTCTGACCAGTTTTGTGCAATAACCACTTTTTCAATGGTGACAGGCTGGCTTTTTGCAAGGGAGCCCACCTCAGATGTCTTAGCTTCTTAAATACAGAGCTTCAAGGCACATTCTTTCAAGTCTACATACAATGTAAAATGCCACAACCAATTATAAGTTTTGAAACTGCAGGTATCCCAATTTGCTCAATTTCAGTGCTTGCTCTTGTCAGGCTCAGCATTCTCCCCAATCCCTGAAAATATCCAGAACATCAAACGGGCAAAAAAGAGGCGCACAGCAGAGACAGCTGGGATTCAAAACATTCGCAGCAACTGAAAATTTGAGATCCATGAGGTATTTGGTGCACTAGTGACCAAAGGTCAACGAATGCAGCTTTCACCAGCCAGTTTCATCTCATTTGCCATAGTCTAGTTTCTGGACAGTCCCTTTGAACAAATACCAGACTGCTTTCCATCACTGATGTCAGCAGTGAAATTTTCACACCACTATTTTAGCCTAAGCTCCCTACTTACAGATTAAGATACACCAAGATTGAATATTCTGCTAGTTCAGTAGTCTTAAAAAAAAAAAGCCAGGTTTTATCAGTTGAAAGGAATAGGTGGAGTGTTGAGAAATTTTGATTCTCAAGCTTTTATAAACAGATCAAAATGTCAAGTTCTAATGGAAACCATATGCATTTTAATTTTACTGACTGTTGAACAGCTGTTAGCTATCTGACCCATTCCTTAAATAGTGAAATCACTCTTCAGCTAATCTGAACAAGACATGGATAAACAGTCAAGACTTACTTGAATTGAAAAACAGTTCCATCAATCAAGGTTAGGAGGATGATAAACTTAAGTTCCCAAGTGTCTCTAAGTATTTGTTTGGGGGTTTAAATACAGACTGTAGCCGCAAAAGGACCCACAGAACTAGGTAAGATCAGCAGTGTTTACACCTGTAAATCTGGTAGTCTGTATAACTGGCCTTCAGCCTCTTTGAAGCATGTTTTTTGCTAGGCATCATTTTCCCTCCTGATTTCAGTGGACTGGCCCAAACTTACATTTTTTGCTACTCCCAACATAAAAGCAGTCTTACCTTCCTTACCTATAGAAAATACTGTTATTCCTGAAATCATCCCTTTGTCATAGAATTACATCAGTTGAGAATTAAAAGTGAAATCTGGTTCCGACAGGCGCTCAGCATCTCATTTGTCCTTTTCCTATTAAAACCTTATTTACTTTCCGTAGCTAACAACAGGCCATGATGAAATCCTCACAGGGAAATAGAACTATTGCGTGTAATCTTCAAGCAACGTGTGCTCAATATGATTTGGATATCTGGGTTCCATTTCTAGGCTGGCTCCAGTTCAGCACTGACCTTTAGAATACAGGAGCAGTTAAGAAGTCAGCCCAGCTGCCAGAACAACAAAGCGAACAAAGTCATCCTATGGAGTACATATTAGTGCTTAAGAATTTAAATATTTTTCACTTAAATAGTTTAGTTGCAGTAATAGCAGAGCAGCATTAGAATCATTGGGTAGGGGGACTTCCCTGGTGGCGCAGTGGTTGAGAGTCCGCCTGCCGATGCAGGGGACACGGGTTCGTGCCCCGGTCCGGGAAGATCCCACATGCCGAGGAGCGGCTAGGCCCGTGAGCCATGGCCGCTGAGCCTGCGCGTCCGGAGCCTGTGCTCCGCAACGGGAGAGGCTGCAACAGTGAGAGGCCCGCGTACCGCCAAAAAAAAAAAAAATCATTGGGTATACCACCTGAAAATATTTGTTCCAAACTTTAGACTGATTTAAAATATAACTAAGCCACAATGTACACACACACTTTGGGTATACTGAGATTAGTAATGTTTTCTACCTTCTGCAAAGGCACCACATATCCACACGTTTGAACTAGTAATTGTCATTACTAAGGAACCAAGTACACGATTCTTTTAAAGCCTCCCTTAATTGCCTCAGTACTTTTAAATATTAAGAATCACTTCAGACCAACTTTAACATACTCATGCACTTAATCGCAATACTGAAAACCACACAGAAGATCCAATTTCAAAAGCTTTTACCAAAGAGGAAAACACTCCAGGTATGGGAGCCATCCCCCAAGATGGCTCCCAATATCGTGCTTTTTGGTTGTCATGTGAGTAAAACCCTCCCCTCCCACACTGTGATCACACGATAACTTACAAAAACACTGGTTGTATTTTGAAGATTCTTTTGTTGCTTCACTATGGGTAAAGGAAATAGCCAGTACCAACCTTCAGTCCTGTCAGCAGGCCATTTTGGATTCAAATATTCCAGCCCAAGTCATGTTTTCCCTGACTTACACACAACCCTAAGTTTCAGCTAGAAATCGCACAGCTAAGCTGTTTCCAAACTGCTGACCTACAAAAACAGTGAGGTGAAAATTTTAAGTTCTCTAAAATATTTCCTTTTAGAACAAAACCGTCCTTAAATCTCAATTTCTAAAAGAAAATTAGCAGCTCAACACACACAACATATACACACACAAAATACTCAACATTACCTATTGCATGTTTCAATAAACTATGTCATTTCGCCTCGTCAATACGTAATACAGATGTCTTCCCCTATTTGTGCTAGTGTTAAATGCTGGGTATTTTAGAGTTGTATTATACCAACTTGATTTATCTTCAGAAGTTAACTTCTTTGAAGAGCTAGACATTTTTAAGACATTAAGAATTATTTTTTCCTAGTAAATCCACAGCCAAATGTAAACAAATTTATAGCTGACAATGGATGCAAAGCCCATCTTCCGTTAGCCATCATTAGTTTGACTTACCTGTGAGATACCTCGTATCAAAACCAAAAGAGATAGTTAGAACAAGTCAACTTTACTTTGTCCCCTACTATTTTTCTGGTTTTTCATCATTTCAGGTGAACATCCAAGTAAGAAACTCACTGCTTGCTATTAAATTTTATCCACCACGTTTAACCCTTCAAGACAACCACCTGATACTAAGTGTATAACGAAACAGAGCTAATTCACATTTGAAAGAAACTAATGACAGATTTTGTCTCAGTGCCTTTTGCATAGCCACTTAAACTTGGTTGGACCACTTTAGCTGGTTAGAATCTGTAATGACTTTTAAAACACCACCAGCAATGTTAAACATACAAGGCAAAGCCAGAAATCTGTAGCATTATTCAAACGCTGAATATACAGTGTATAAAGAATGGCATTTTATTAGGGACAGCCAATAATGTCCACAGTGCTTTTCTCGTTTGTCTATCCATATTGAAAGGAAAATGGCAATATGCATTGCTTTGTGAAACTGCTTTAGAAATCTAGTGGATGGCAATCCTTTAGACAACTTAATGTTCATAGAACAAGATTCACATTTTATGTGTAAACATTACACCAAGTATTTGAATACAAAAGTATTTATTTTAATAAACTTTATATTTAAAATAGAATTTTAATCTGTCTACTCACAAAACCTAATTCAAAACACGATACATTTCTCTCTCTAGCTGAACTGATGTTACTCTGTTACAAACAATACTCAATTTGTAATTGTTTTATATTAAGAACCTGTACTAAATGAAGTCTGTTATTTTATCAGAAAACATTTCCCTTTAATCTTAAAGAGTGCTTTTTAAAATGAAGGCACCAACAAGAACTACTTTCAGATGGTACAGAATTTCTTATTTCTTGAAGATTCTGTGGTTGACCACTTCTTCATTAGTTACCTGCAGCAAGACACCTTCCTGCCAAAGGAAAAAAAAAGTATCTGAAGAAGTTTATCATGTTTGTCCAAAGAACCTAAATAATTTCAGTGGTGGTCTTAGGATCAAAGAAGACTCACAGGTGCATACAGTAGAATATGCCCTGATTATCACATTCCTGAAAAGGCAATAAAGCCAGGCAATCAATCTCTGATGACATCTAAGAAATGAAACTTCAGCAGCCAACCTACGTCTCTCCTATAGGTTAGGGATTGGGAAAGAATTACCACATTTAAACCTAAGTATTTAGAATTGGATATATACAAGATTTATAATGTAGACACTTTTATTCATAAATATAAATTATCTGAAAGTAGATTTAACCATCTTGCCCTACCTTCTCCTTAGCCTGATCCTGATAAGCATGTAAAGCTAGAACCGTATCAAAATAACAGAAGAACAAAACGTCTTTATTTTTAATAAAAAAAAATCCCTAGTTCACTCAAAACGCTTGATCCAAGAAATGTGAATACACAAGGGTGTAACGATGGGAAATTTCATGATTCATTCAACTTGCAGCCTAACTTTTACCTACCATTTCACTACCAACACCACTGAAGGAACCAAGAAAAGCTTTATTAATGATCACTTGGCTTGCCTCAGCTGTTGAAATGAAGCACTTTAGTCTTTGTGGCAGCAGAATATACGTGTCCATGGTTCATATCAATGCTAAAATTCCAGCAGGGAAAAAAATGATATGTTAAGCACCTGAATCTTCATAGAGGGGGAGGGGGATGGGAAAGAAGGAAAAAAAGGGGAAAAAAAACAACCAAAATAATTTAAGTAAATGACAGATTGGAAAACAGGGTTTATAAAATTATTCTCTTGAGTTTATAAATTGTTAAACTCAATTTATAGCTATGTTAAACTACATGAGAACCACTATACTGAAAGACCATTAAAGAGTATTAGTTTATCTTTTGGGGAGGAAAATTAAGAAAGGAAAAGTAAATGAGATCTTACCTAAAGAAGTTTAACTGAAGCTTAGAACTATTTTGCTCTACACCCTCAGCTTTCGTTGGCATCCTTATAAACTACTGTAGTTAAAGCTTTGTAGAAACAGCACAGTTTCTTAAGACTGGCTGAACTTAGTAGCCGTCAAGAGTTCTCTTGTACTAGACCTGTATCCCTGAAGAGTACCTCGCTGGGGTTATTTCCTTTCCTTGCATTGAAGAAGCAGCATCTAAAAGATCTAAAAAGGTGTTTCTCCTTGCAGAGATATCCCTTAAGTTATCTAGATAATTTAATCCTGATGAATTGCAGACAACACACTTGTATCTGACCAGCATTTATCTTACACAAATATAACAACAGCTTTGCAATGGACCTTAATTATACTACCCACTCCTTAACTTATTTAAAATAAAAAGTCTATAATTACACAATTTCCTTTAGAATTATTTTATTAAATCATAAATGTACAACAGCTTCTTAACTCTACACACGCACTTAAATTTTTTTTAAAGGAAAAACGTTATGTCTTATTACACCATGATCCTGGCTAATAGCTTTTCAAAACTTTGAGAAAAATCTTAAAAAAGGTTTCACATGTCACCTGAAACTTACAAATTTAACATTATCAAAGAAGGAATGCTTCTACACTCTTACAAAGACCACTAGAAAGAAACAACAATTAAAAAGCTAAGAAACTGTCTCAAAGGCATTTTTTTTTTTTTTTTTTTACAATCCTTCCTCCACAGTAAGGTAATGTTATTAAATAATCCAATCCATTCACAAAATGGCTCTCTGCATCTGCTCTGGTGTCTTCTGCCATATCACTGCATATTTATGCATGACTGAGATAAGAGTTTCCTTAACATTGTTATTTCGATAACCTGAAGCTGTTCTGTTACCTCTGGGCTCTCATCCTCTCCTATTTATACAGTGAAGCCTGTTTCAACAGAAGTAAAGAGTAAAAAAAAAATAGGTTATGAAATTATCCATCTAACCAGATTTTAAGGAAAGATAACATGATCCTAAAAAGCTTTTAACTCCTGGCAGCTAGGTCTCCCAAGACATTAATAACGTGAAACTTAAAAGCTACTTACCCATGGTAAATAGGAAGAAGCTCAATATCGGCTTCTCCCTCCATAACCCCCACTTCCTCCACTGCCTCCTGGACCATAGTTTCCTAGAATTATTAGAACAAGAGAAAGCAAACTTATTTTGATTTCCCAAGTTCTACAGTTGATTTTATTTTACAGCCATACACTCCCTAAAACATGCAGATCAGAGACCATACTTGTTTCTATTTAGCATCGTTAACTCAAGATTAAATTATCCAGATTCACAGATTTTTCAATTTTTTCCTTTAAACTTGAAAACATTTTACTACTGCTTCTCCTTTAGAGGGCTCTCTTCCATGATCATTTAAATGATTTTTTAAGAAAGTATACCCAGCATAAACATAAGGAATCTATTTCTGTCCCACTAACAACTCTCAACGATGATTTGAACGAAAAGTTCAGATTTACTAAATTAGCTTTCTAAGAGTCATACAAAATTTACACCACTTGCAATATGCTCAGCAATTTTATCTGGCTTTTTCTTAATCAGCCAAAGCCACTGAAAACATCTAATCCACTTCACTAACCCCAAAATATTTTATATCACTGAACATCCCACCACAACAATCCCCCCCCAGTGATGTTACATTTTTCTTTTCCCAAAAATTTACTCTCAATAACACTGTATTTGATGGGAAGTGTTACCCAAGCATAAATAAACTTGAAAGTTATCTTTCTTCAAAGTCATGGAACACTTAATATTTTCATCACAAATTTGAAAAATCTAATAAATTACCTCCACCATATGGTCCTCCCATGTTTCTGCTACCACCAAAGTTTCCACTCTTCATTGGACCGTAGTTAGAAGGTTGCTGGTTATAATTTCCAAAATCATTATAATTTCCACTTCCATAATTTCCTGTAAAAAATTTGGAAATTTCTGTACAATAAACCCCATAACACAACCAAATATTAAACCAGTGGTACATGCTAAGTACTTAAAATTCCCACAGAAACAAATCAGAATAAATGCAAAACACCTATCTACAATTCTACATTTTTTTAAAAAGACAACCATCAACAACAATGAAATGAAAAATCTCACGTGTTGAAAATCATTAATTCCAATCCAAATTCCCACATAAAGATGCAGGTGAATTTATTACCTCCTCCATAGTTGTCATAACCACCTCCGTAGCCCCCACCCTGGTTGCCATATCCAGGTCCTCCACCACCATATCCTCCTCTTCCTCCTCCATAACCAGGGCTACCTCCAAAATTGCCACCTATTATAAAATAAGCCTTTAAGTAATTACTTAATATTTTCAATGCCATTTGAACACCCACTTCCAGCTTTCCAAAACACGTATTTTTTAAGTAAGATATTCGTTCTACAAAATCTCTAAAATCCTCAAGGGCAGATTCTAATATCCATCCTTGGTAAACGGTTGGGGGTGGGGAGTGCCTACCCACTAACAACTGGATAAAACCTTTAGAAACAAATACCTGTAATGCCACAGGTCTCCCCTAAAACTAAAGACACATCATGGATTCTCTGGAAGGTATCCTGAAATCCTATTTATGTTTTGTGTAAGGTTGTAGGTGGGGTGGGGCAGACAAGATGTGTAGACTAATGGAACAAAGTAGAAGTACCACATCTTCCTGCTGGTCCAAAAGATTAAGTTCCCAACTCATGTTTCCTTGTGAATTACCATGTCTCTTAAATAAAATGCCCACCACCCTTCTCCTGAGTAGAAATGGGGGGGAGGACCAGAAATTAGCAAACTTGCACATGTAATTAAACTTAAACTGGTATTCTCAGATTGCTTGCAATAAGTACAAAAACTCATCTTTCTCAAACCAAATCAATATTTGGATTTCAAAGCAATATTGGAAATAGTGAGATTTATGTGACTCCTAAGTCATGCCTAATGAGATCAAAACCAGAAATAAGGCCTATTATTTAGATCAGTTTTAAATGTCTTGTTCCTTTCTATTAAGACATTTGTCAGCAAGTATCACTCTTTTCTGTACTTCAACAAAACATACCACTTGATAAATTTAACAGTGGCTCACCACCTTAGCTAGACACAGAAGCACACTTGTGTATGTTTTGGAAAAGTTCCTTCGGGGACTTTTGGAACATTATCCTCCTGGACTCATCTTGGTAAGAGCTAAGACAACACAGGGCTCTTATATACATTCCCCTTACATGTTGATCTTGCTCGTAACCACTTTTCTATACTTTTTCAGGAAAACAGTATACAAAATATCACATCTATCTCCAATTCTCTTGCTTGAAAAACAACAGGACAGCTTTAAACAGCATTTTTAAATTCTCATTTAATATCTACCCAATTGATTTTGCAAAAGTACAAACACCTACAAACCATATTTTTCCTTTTATAATTGACAACAAGTAAGATGCAAATCAGAATAAAAATCCAAATAACAGAACCATTATCACCTAATCCCTTACAAAAGGTAAAACATTAAGAAAAATTTCATGTATACACTCAAAAACGGACAACACAGTGTGATTAAACCTTAAGACGCGTAGAAGAAACTGACCTCCAGGTCCTCCTCCATACCCATTATAGCCATCCCCAAATCCACGACCACTTCCATATCCATCTGTTATGGGCAGGAAAAAGAAGATTATTTTCCTGTGGTTCATGCCACTCAATTCCTTACCCTCCCTTCCTCCACGTTATCTATTAGTATCTATGAATAAGAATTATTAGGAACCCATTCCCCTTAAGCTGTACACTGGTGTTACTGTATATTTTATGCTGTATTTTAGTGTTAAAAATACACTAAAGTATGTGATTCCATTTCATCATCAGGATAACTGCCTGATTTGGGGCTTGCACTTGGCAAACCTCCACTTAAGATATTCATTTATGAAAAGGAATGACAATGGACAGGGGCAGTACTTCTGTTGGCACCCCACTACTTTAATTCAGATTAACCTACATATAAAGCCCAAAGCAAAAAACAAAGACACAGACCTCTTCAAACCTACACATATAAGCCTCTGCAGTATTTCCACCGACTATTCAGGAATACCTCATAAATTTAAGATGGCTGCAGTACCTTAACTTTTCCAGAAACTGAAAACCATAAAGGATCTATGCAATTATTTGCCCTTGACTATAACTACAGGACTTTTAAAATGTTACCTCTTGCCTAGCCAAACCAGAATATCCCATCAGGACAGAACCTACATTAGACCTTAAGAATAACTTTTTAAAAATTAGGCTGGATTTCCTAGATTCTAATTAAAACTCACTCATAGTTTTCAAGCACATTCACCCTTCTAAACTTAGAAGACGGACTTACCAGATCCTCCTCTGAAGTTACTTCCTGGTCCTGGTCCAAAATTTCCACCACCACCGCGAGAATCTCCAAAACCAAAGTTGCCTACAATAAATACCCTGGTTAGTAACAAACACTTATACAAATAAATCTTAAGAAAAAAATGGAATTGAAGTTACCTCCTCTTCCACTTCTAGAACTTTGGACTTCCTGCATTTCTTGTCTAGATAAAGCCTTCCTTACTTCTGCATTATGACCATTGATAGTATGGTATTTCTGCACTGGAATGAAAAGTTCAGAGTCCATTAAGTCAGCATCCTATAATATTAGCCAAGTTACAAGTTAAACTTTACTTTAACAAAGTTTTAGGTGTTAACATACTCAAAACTTAAAATGTGAAAAAGCCACACCCCTAGCACTTATGGACACTTACACACAATCTTATCCACAGGATCATGGTCATCAAAAGTAACAAACCCAAAGCCTCTTTTCTTTCCAGACTGCCTATCGGTAATTATCTCAATGGTATCAATTTTTCCATATTCCTCAAAGTAATCTCTAAGATGATGTTCCTCAGTATCTTCTTTAATTCCACCTACAAACAGCTTCTTCACAGTTACATGAGCCCCTGGCTTTCCAGATTCCTGAAACAGAAAAAATCATCCTGACTGAAGAAACCACAAACATAAACGAAGTCACACTATCTGAGTAACACACATGGCTTCTACCCTATGACCAAATACTAAGGCAACTTATGAATAAGAACCTAATCTTTGAGATAACTTAAGTCTAGGAAATTAATTAAGTACAGAAACCCAACGAAGCTCTATTAAAGAAACAAAAACACCTTGAGCTAAATACAGATAACTTTGTTCTTTCAAAAGTCACTTTCTAATCTTGAGCAAGAACGAAATGGAATTTTCCTCAAAACTGTTTGAACAAACAAGTTATGTATTTGCTCACCTCTCTTGCAACAGCACGTTTTGGCTCAACCACTCTCCCATCAATTGAATGAGGTCTTGCAGCCATGGCAGCATCAACCTCAGCCATGGATGAAAAAGTTACAAAACCAAATCCTCTTGATCTTTTGCTTGCAGGATCCCTCATTACCTTTAAATCCAAAGGAGTGATGTTACCATTTAATCTCATCACTTACAGCATTTTAAAATAATAAATATGAATTTTAAAGTGATTTTCTCCATGATTCACTCATTTTAAACAGAGAAACCCAACACTTGAAGGACTACTATCCCTAAGCAATTCCACACTTAACGTACCACACAATCTGTAAGTTTTCCCCATTGCTCGTAGTAGTTCCTCAAACTTTCTTCTGTAGTTTCAAAGCTCAAGCCACCAATAAAGAGTTTACGGAATTGTTCCTTTTCTCTCTGCAAAGGAAAACATCATTTCAATTTTTATTTACATTTTCTCTTTGTATGCAGGAAATTAAATTCTTAAATATGAGGTGACCTGCTGGCAGAGTACCTTTTTCCTCTCCAAAGGAACAGTTTCTAAAGTTTTCTGGGGGGGGAAAAAAAAAACTTACATCAAATTTAAACCATATGTTAAACTGCATTAGTTGTGTTACACCAAAAAAATTGCCTCAGCTGAACTACACAAGTTTCAAAATCATTAACGCTTGATCTAAATTTACTTCACATTAAATTATTTTAAACAAATCTAGCATAACTTAGTTTAAAAAAAACTTTCTGAAGAAAAAGGAGCAAATCTACTCCCTGGTGACTGAAAAGTTAAGATTCTTATCAAAATCTGCATTCAATCCTATAACCCAGAACAGAGAACTTTTAAATATTCCGTTTAAATATAAATTTTTAAAATATAAAAACTGTTGCTTTTTTATAACCAAGAGTTGCCATTTATTTCAGGATTCAGTTATTTGAAAAGTGAGTTTCTCTTCGTTGCTCCCTCTGGTGGTGATTCTAATGCAACGCAATTTTCAAAAACCTAGTATTGTTCTCTCCCCATATACCAACTCTCCATTACAGAAAATTTTAAGCGTTCAATGTAGGTACCAAAATATCCGTAAAATTTACCTCTCTTCTGACCAAGGCAGAATAACTTTCATAATTAACAGTGTCTAAAACTTAATAAAGTTTTAACATAGCTAGTTTTTGACATGTAGACAACACAGAAACAATCTGAACCGTTACTGAGCTTAAAAGCTGAAACATAGTTAAGACACTGTGATCATCTCACTTTTCAAAACCATAAAAATATTTAAATGACCACTGTGACTATCCCGTAGCTACAAAGTACTACAATTTACACTTCACCATGTTGAACTTAGTGGTCTGGCAAATTACACAGCATAAACAACTTTCACATGTGAAAAGAAAAAGAGCCTGGGCTGAAAACTCAATCCTTACAAACCAGCAAGCAAATAAGTTGCATTAACAGCTCTGTATTTGGGGCTATGAGTTAAAGCAGGCTGGGTCATTGTTTTCAGTTGACTAGGTTAAAAAACTAAGAATATTCAGAAACGAAAGTTAGTCACAATGTCCGTGACCAACTGTTATCAAACAGCATTACAACTTTCAACCCATAGTTCTATGAAGTTCCTCTCTCCATGCGTGACATTCTCCCAACAGCTCAGAAAATACAGCGATAAGCAATTCAGTTTTTTCCCTATAGTTAACTTTTCAGGATTCTGAAAATTTTGAAAACAAATTATCAAACTAGCTCCTGAGACACTTAAAAAACAATTATAGAAGTTACTTAGCATACTGATATTTGGACTCTTAAGCAAATTTTATTTACTCCAAATATTGTCAGTTAATAGGCCTTTTAAAACCCAAATAAATTAAATAGATTAAAAAATACATCTACAACAACTTTTACAAATCACTAACAAAGGCAAAAACTCATTACTTACCTCATTTTCCAAACTTACCCGCTGTCCACTATCGATTACAAACAAAGTTATTTTATAAGCGTGCTTAGGGTCAAGGAAAATACCCAGGTAGACCCCCTTCGCTTGAGACCTTATGCTTATCAATGTAATCATCAACCATGATTGCAAACATAAACGAGAAAAGCAAGTGACAAAGTTCAAAAACATAGCGGCCCAGCCTAAAAGTTTTGTATATAGCAATACACGCATTGAAGGACTGAACCATGTTTTAACCAGAGTACAACTATAAAGTCATTTTTATTTCATTTTCATCATGATTTCTAACTTATCACTAATAAATACCTGTGGTCTTGCCCAGTAAAGATTAAATTTCCCAGTAAAAATAATATTTAAAATACAAATACTACGTTTCAAAGAGAATCCTTCAGGAAAATAAAGGATTCTGAACCAAATACCGCCCCCCACAGACCTCCTTCCCCCACGGCCTCCCACACAGTCGGTAGTAAGCTGATGGCTCTAAATCTGATTCTTCATTTCTTAAGTTTCCTACGATTCAACTGCCTTTTTAGTTACCGCAGACCCAGATAAAACCGTTACTCAAATAAACAAGGGCTGGAAAACAAAATGTGGTCTTCATACTACCGCTCGCCTTAAACCGGGCCCGACACCGTATACGTTTTACCTCCTAAGCCTTGCGAACCCGCCCTGGAGAACGCCGCCCCCTCCCCCCGCCCTTCGGTGCGGCTCCTGAACGCAATGGCGCCATTTCATCGAGGGGAAGGGAGCGAGCCTCTAATGAGGTGCGCAAGACTTTAAAGACCCGAGCTCACAAGACACTAGGAGTCCACCTCGAAACGGCATGAAAACAGTCCGAGAAAAAAAAAATAGTTAACCAGTTCTAGTCTTTGTTAAAAGAGTCAAACTAGTTGAACTTAGAGAGTTAAAAGGAAAACACTGCGAGGAAGGAGAGAAATGAAAATGGCGGCCGCCAAATCCGGTTCCCGGGAGGGGGGAGGGGAAGCTCCGCAGTCCCGCTCGCGAGGACCCGAGGCCCGCCGAAACGCTCAAGCGCGGAGACGCCGGGGCCCCCAAACCAGCGTGCTGTAAAAAGGGAGTAAGAATTCCTGCCTCCGCGCCCCATTTTCACTAAAGTGGGGCTGCGTCCGCCATGTGGAACCTCCCCATCCCCCACCCCCAGCAAAGGGAAATGGCGCCGGGAGACTGAGGGTGGGGAAAGCGCTGTACAATCAGGCCTCCACTAACGACCCCGCTTCAAAAACATCCTGAAACCAGCCCAATTTCGCTGCTGCTCTCCCACGGAGGCGGATGGCCGACTTCCAATGAGGCGCCAACGGCCTCGCCATGCCCTTTCCAACAACTCATTGATTTCAAACCCGTTACCTCCATCGCGGACTCAGTCGCTTCAGCCCGATTTCCCGCAGCCGAGCGAGATGAGAGAGATCTCCGCGGACGAACACGAACCGGACTCGTCCTGGCGCTGTAGTGAGAACTGCCGCTGGTCGAGAAACAACACCGCTAGGAGCACCTCCACTCTGGACCCGGCGCTGCTGCTACTGCCGCTAGAGCCGCTGCCGCCGCTTTTCTAGAACCTTCCCCCCGACTAACGCGTCCTCCCCTACGTCAGGCCGTTGCGTAAACGCCCTAACCGCCGCCAATGGCGGGAACGCTCTACGACCTCCTTGCGCCAACTACGTGCCCCTCCCCCTTGCGGCCAGTAGTGGTGCTTGACGTCAGTTGCGTAGAAGGGCTCTGTGAATTGTGGAAGGCTCGAGTTCTGCGTATTTGACTCTCGGAACTGGGTCCAGCCCCCGCCTTAGCGCAGGGCAGGTGAGAAACGGTCGCGCATTTTGAAATTAACGCTGTTGGGAGGAGCTTAATCTTCAGCCCAGAGGTCCAGCCCCCTCAACCCCGGAGGTGGTCTTTATAGCAACACTTTGATAATCTCCCCCCACCCTCGTCTTAAAAAAAACCTAGTAGCCTTCTCTACTGCCTTTTCCCTCCCCGACCCCTCCTCCTCTGCGCGGAGGACCGACTCGGCCCCTTCCGGAAACACCCGAAGCGGCTTCTAGTCAAAAAATTACACTTCACACTCCACCAACCCAACCCTGTCCAACGCTTTTGGGGTCGACCTCGCGGGTAGTCGAAAGGGGCGCTCGTTTTTATTTCCCGATTTCCCCCCCCCGCCACCTACCCCCCGCGTTCGGAGGCACCCAACCCCAGGGGCAAGGAAGTGGGCGGAGTCCTGTTTTGGCGCCAGCCACTACTGCTGCAAACCAGGAGAAACCTCCGCCGAGACTTCGGTCACGGCCCTCAACCCCCCCCCCCAACCTTCCCTCTCCCTCCCCTCCCTCCGGGGACCACCAGGCGCCACGCCACGAACGGTAAGCGCCACCGTCGCCACCCCCTCCCCCTCCCCCTCTCCCTCCCGGGCTCGGGCTCCCGGCGGGCACTGCGCGGCGCGCGCCCACCCCGCCCCTCGCGGCCGCCGGGCGTGGGCGGTGCCACCTTCCCCTCCCCCCGGCGGCGGCCCCGCGCGCAGCTCCCCAGCCCCCTCCCCTTCGGATGTGGCTGGAGCTTGAGGCGCGCAGGGCCGGAGACGGTGCAGACCCGGGACCCGGAGCAGCTCGGAGGCGGTGAAGTCGGTGTCTTTCTTTTTCTCTAGCTTTCACTCGGTGGTGTTGCTTAAGATACCATATGCGCCCCAGAGGCCCCCAGTTCCCCCGCTTCCCATCCCTTCCCCGCCCGACCCTGAATCAGGAGCTGGTGGGAAGGAAAGGAGAAGCGAACAGAGACCCCGCGGCGGGCCTGGCGCTGGGCCGGCGTCTGTAGTTGGTTTAGGGGACGAGACTCCTCCCCAAGGTTGAAAGCTGTGGCGACAACTGCCTTATTTCTAGACAAAGCGCATTTCTTTCTCCCCTCCCCCATCCCGGATCAAGAAGAGGGGCTCTCCTTCCCCTCCCGGCCTCGGTCGGCGACTTGGGCCTCCAGGGAGGGCGGTGCATTCTCCCGTATCCGCGCGGCCCGATGTCCGGAGGCTGCGGCGGGCGCTCCGTTACGTGGCCGCCGCCTGGTCGGGGGAGGCGCGGGCCCCGTGGCGCAGTGCCCTTGAGCCCCCGCGCCGCGGCCTTTGTTTCTCCCCGCGTGTGCGCTGACCACGAGGCCCGCGCTCCCGAGGGGGGGAGGGGGCGGGGCGGGGGCCGGGCGCTAAGGCCTTGTTAAGCCGAGTGGGGCAGGGGCTTGAGGGGAGCGGATGAAAGTGCAGAAAAGAAGTGATTTGGTTTCAAAAGTGGCACGAAATGGGACTGGAACATCTCGGTGTGTTTTTCCTTTAATTTTTTAACTAGTGATTGGAAAGGGAGGGTTGCTAAGAAGAAACCAGGTTGGGATTACATTACATAGGCGACTCTTTGGACTGTTAAGTGTAGAGGAGAAATACACGATAATTGGTTATTGTGATCGTTCGGGCAGTCGTTTGATTTTGAACCAAACTATTTGGCCATTTTTTTAAAATTCTGACTATGGTTATAAGTGGGATTTGGACTGGGGAAAAAAAATTGTCTATTTTTTACCTAAAGCTTTCTCGGGTACTAACGTGCCCGGTAAGGTTATCTAGGTACACTTGGTTACAACACTGATATACTCTTAGGCATGTATCACTAGTTTGTGCAGAATCTCAAAACTGCTTCTCTGTGGATTTGTATACATGTTTGATAACGTGAGTTACCTAGGTGGGGGTTGGAATCCAAACAAAGCTTATGTTTAGCTACTTTTTTGTGTCTTGCAAACTTTTTTAACTGTCATGCATTTTTCTAGTAATAGCTCTTCAAGTCTGCAATAAAAAATGGCGTCCAATAAAACTACATTGGTAAGTTAATGACAACCTAAAATATTTAAGGATCTAACACAAACTTTTTCTTCAAAAATTATAACTTTGCATCTCTGTGGTTGAGAAATTTACATCCATATATAGTTTACAGTCCCTTCTCTCCCCACTGTTATTATGGGGAGAGTTAGGAGCAAAAAGGAAATTACTACATTGAGATATTTAATGACTTGGTTTAATAGTGTCTTGATTGGTTTAGGGAAACCTAATCTTGGAAGAGTAGCACGAAATAAATTTTTACCAAGTATTCTTATCTTGAAATAAAGATACAAAAAGTTATGTGACCTGGAAGAATGTTAGAAGCATACACAGACAAAGCAATAAAGCCCTTGTTGATTGGCATACTATTCTCGAAATCACTCTACTGAATTCTAGAGAAAGCAGGTATTTTCAGCATTGCCCTGTTTAAAGAACGGTTACCTTGTACACTTAGATGGAGACAAAAGTCATTGAATGTTTTGAATTGTTTTGGTCACTGTCATATTTCAAACTTGCTTATTCTAAAATACAGAAGGGTCTTTAAATCATTGCAGTGTGGTTTTTTTAATACACGACATGAAAAAACATCACACATACGTCCAGGAAAGAGGAAACTAGATCTTCTGCATCTTCTCTCCAGCAGTTTTCTTAAACCCACAGTTTGCATTCTTAGGCTTCATTAAAACTTCTGTAAACCTGTAGACATGTATGTATTCAGCCATGTCAACTTTGGAGTTTTAACATAGTCATTGGAATATTCACATAAAAATCACGAAATTCAAAGTTATGGTTCCCACGGTATTTAATTCTAACACATTGCGTTAATAACAATTGCAAGTATATAAAGGTGAGTGTAAACATCTAAATAAAGCAAAATGGTTTTGGTTTGTGTATTCTCCCCTTGAGTTTTGCAATATAAAGGGCACGTTGGTGATTTTTAATTTGTTTCATCATTAGATTGCACTTTAAAGTCAAACATCCTGAGAAACATTTAAATATAAAGCCTGTCTGGTGGCATAATTTATTCCCATCAAAGCCATCAATGGAAAAAGCACAAAGCATAATCTGTGCTTCCTCAGGATTGAACTGTCCTTCAAATTTCATAATCAGTAAACCAAAATGTAGATAATTAAATTGGCTTTACAATCACCAGTATCAGAAGTATTGGATGGGAAACGAAATAGCTGTCCCTGAGACTATGAGGATGAGTATAGATACAGAAAGCAAATAGATGCTTCTATTAAAATTAAATTGCTTTGCATACAGTTTGATAGTCTTCAGAATCTACCTAACTCTGCATTTTAAAATAATGTTGTTAGTGTTGTGAGATAATGTGTGCTGTAATTTAAATGGGAAAGTGGGTGGATTTTCTTTTAAAAAGCAAAGGATGAGCATTTGAAACTAGTTTATGGGTGCCATAGTAGTAAATACTTTATTTCTTTGACCAAATTTTTTTTAGCTTTCATTTTGTGTTTGTTTTTGTTTTCCTGTTTACCCTGTTAGCCTCTTAGTTTCATGGACATACTTTTTTTGTTTTTCATTTAGGATCAGTGTCTGATAAGCTTTGGTCTATACCAGTTTTTCTTCACTCTTTCCACTACCACCATCATTACCTTCCTTGTACTGTACGGAGGCAGAAGGCTATTTGACTGGGTGCAGTACCCAAGTATCTTGACTAATGAAAGTTATAAGACCTGACATGGGGAATGGTATCCAACAAAATCAGGTGTTTGCTGCATTATTTAAGTTTCAGAGGATTTTTATTTCTTACATGTGTGTATACACCTCTAAATGATTACGTATTTTTAAATGTCCTTTGCAGTCTTGAGGCATAGCTGTTAATTTTTCTGCTTACATGCTTTAGGAGGGATGACTTTAGTGACTGAGCAATTAATTTTTTTTTTTAATAGCACCTGTTTTAAGGTGAAATGATTCCAAGATGAACATAACATGTGGGATTTCCCCCCTTAATCTCTTAATAACCATTTCCGGGTTTTTTTGAAAGTTTATCCATTTTCAATAACAAATCTGTTTTGAGTTATTTGTCTGTTGAGCTTGGTCTCCTGCTTCTCTCAAAGAGTGTTATACCAAAAAAAAAAAAAATCTAACCTAAAAACTTGTAAGTTAGTTTCATTGGCTACCACTTTAGAGTCTTTCTCTTGAGAAGCCAAGAAAAGGATTTTTTCACATTAGATAATTAAAATGATCCAGCATTTTGGCCTCTTAAAGTGACAGCATTATAGGTTTGTTCCGAGTGGTCAGTGACATTATGTGCAGAGATTATGGGGAAATGATCTTGTCCTTTTTAACCTATTTATGGTCTCATTGGTTGACCCTGCAATTGATATCAGGGTTCTGAACCATGTTTTTGTTCTGCAGTTCTCTTTTCTCTTAAATTGTCGAGGCTTTTAACATCGGTGTTTCAATTGGGAAAGGGGGTCTTAGTGTTTGGGGGCTGTAGTTTTAATGGGTCTATGGTTCACTAATAAGACCTGTCACTACTAGTTATTCTCCTTTGTATCATTCTCTAGTAGTTTCTAATAGTTGTTTGTTGCTGTCCTGTGGTTAAAATGAGTGAAAACTCTACAAAAATTGGTCTTGTAGACTACATAGAAATAAGACCAGGAAAAGATAAAACAGTGCTTTCAAAGAATGTTTTTGATTGTATTATTTCAGTGAAGGGTGGTGGGTGATAGTTTTGAGTTAAACCCACAGAATCAAGAATTCCTTTATTTTATTATCTGTTAACTTTTACCTTTTCAGAAGGTATCTGCTCTGGGATATAGAAGTGGAAATTTAGGTGTCAAATGCAACGGTAATATAAGTACTCTAGCCTTTAAAATGTACTGAAAAAATCAAAAAAAGACATTTCTTAAATCTGTCTTGTTTTGTTTTAGCAAAAAATGGGAAAGAAACAGAATGGAAAAGGTAAAAAAGTCGAAGAGGCAGAACCTGAAGAATTTGTGGTAGAAAAAGTACTGGACCGACGTGTAGTGAATGGGAAGGTGGAGTATTTCCTGAAGTGGAAGGGATTTACAGAGTAAGAGATCTCAGTGCTTTTATTATATGTTTAACTGCACTTAAGTAACATTTAAAATTTGTTTTTAGTCTAAGATGTTTTTATCCATTTTCTGTAAGTTTCTTTAAATTTAAAAGCACCTTTAACCCAGGGTATCTTGTTTGAGGTGTGTTTAAAAAGAGCCATCCATGTCTTTTGCCTGCAGTGGTAACCTAGCAGCTTTGAGTCTAGTTGATTACCTTGGAGAGTCAAATTTATATAATATAGAGTACAGTTTGCTTTTTAATGTCTTTGGATACTGTACTACCAAGAATACCTAATGTACACGGTTTTCCTACAGAGGACATTAAAAAATAGTGAAGCTATGTAAGGTATACTAGTAGGTCTTAAACAGAAGTGCTCATCATAATTCAGATCCTACACTAGGTTTACTGTATCTTAATCTCTAAGAAGTAGAATCTGGGCATCAATAGACCAAGTTGTAATCAGAGGTTAAAAGTATCTTTCCTAGCATCTCTAAAATGATTTATTTCATTCTGTCTAGTTCTGTAAAGGCTTTCTGGATCAGAGCACACAAAGTTAGCAATCTTGTAACTAGTGGTGTAGGGTGATCTTACTTTCACATTTGGTAATTGATATTCATTTTCTTTCCAGCCCTTCTGAAAAACACATGGAAATGGTCATCTCTGCCATATATCAGGGATTGGCAGACTTTAATAAGAGTCACATAGTAGATAATCTAGGCTTTGTGGGCTTCTGTCACAGCTATTCAATTCTGAGAATGCAGTACAAAAGCAGCAATAGGCAATACGTTAAACAGATGAACATGGTTGTGTTCTAATAATGCTTTTGTTTATGGGCCCCAAAATTCAATTCCATATGACTTTTACTGTGACATTTTTTTCCCAACCAATTAAAAATGTAAAAAACAGTCTTAGTTTGCCAGCCATACAAAAGGCTGGATTTGACTTTGAGTTGCCCACCCCTGTTTTATATCACTTCCCAATTTGAGTACCCAGCAGAAATTGAAAATACTGTCTCACATTTGAGAGCGCCTCTGAATTGCTGTGTTTTAAAACACAGTATTGGAGGCCTCAACCCTAAGAACAATCTGATAAAGTAATTTGAGGTGGGAACCAGGAATCCACCTTTTTTAAAGGCTCTTCCAGAGGAATTCTAAAGTGAGTTGTCCGCATAACTTGGAAAAATATTGGTTCCAGTTATTCTGCTAGAGTCAGATTCAGTTAACCTTGGAGGTAATAACGTTGCCCACTTAGTACGAACTGTGAAAGTAGACACAAAAGGAAGTATAGATTTCCTCAAAAGAATGTGAGGGGAGGGGGGAAATGATTAATATCTGCAGTACAGAGGACTTTTTGTCAGGTATGTATTAAATGGATCTGGATGATGGTGATGAACCATGTTTAATTGAATGAATTTTTTTTTTTTTTAACTGAACACAGTGCAGACAATACTTGGGAACCCGAAGAAAATTTAGATTGTCCAGAGTTAATTGAAGCATTTCTTAATTCTCAAAAAGCTGGTAAAGAAAAAGATGGAACAAAAAGAAAATCTTTATCTGACAGTGAATCTGATGATAGCAAATCAAAGAAGAAAAGAGATGCTGTACGTATAAAACATTGGCCAGCAAACTGGCTTTTTGTAAAAGGATGACTTGATTTTTTAAATGCTTTTTAAAACTCAAGTACTTTAAAAATATCATTAAAAGGCCTTTGTTAAATATTTAATATTTGGGACAGAAAGGATAGGCATGGTTTACCCTACATTGTGTAAATGTCTAGTAAGTGCTTACACCACTTAAAATTGTGCTAGTGTTACTTTGGATAGATTGATGAATTTGACTTCAGATCAGACAATTTCCTCTGATCTAGACCAGTTGTCTTAAGTAAAAACAATACAAAATTGATCATTGAAAATCCCTTACAATACAGTGAAAACAATCTACATAGCACATTTTAATTATAGATCATTAGTGAGTGGTAGTGACCAAAACTTTGGCACATGATCCTTGTATTGCCAAACAGTACTTTGATTTTGAAGTATATAATCTTGGATAATAATTTTTTTTATTAATTTTTATTAGCATAAAATGAGATAATTGGTTCATTCACTGCATGTGTATTTTGAGCCAATCTTTTCTTCGTTGATTTCTTTGTGGCTTTGAGCAAATTACATAAATCCTTGCTTTTACCCTCAACTTTAAAACATACTTGTCCTGCCTTTTGGCCTAACACGGCAATTTGGGGAAAGGTCTTGGGTCTAAATTACATCTAGGCTTAGGGACTAAACATACAATACAGATGTATTGATAAGGACTTTGGATTTAAAATTTGATCATTTGGGGCTTCCCTGGTGGCGCAGTGGTTGAGAGTCCGCCTGCCAATGCAGGGGGCATGGGTTCATGCCCCGGTCTGGGAAGATCCCACATGCCGCGGAGCAGCTGGGCCTGTGAGCCATGGCCGCTGAGCTTGCGCATCCGGAGCCTGTGCTCCGCAACAGGAGAGGCCACAACAGTGAGAGGCCCGCATATCGCAAAAAAAAAAAAAATTTGATCATTTGAACTAGATGCTAAGTACTTCGCAGTCCATTATTTATTTATTTATATTTTTGGCTGTGTTGGGTCTTCGTTGCTGCATGCGGGCTTTTCTCTAGTTGCGGCAAGTGGGGACTACTCTTAGTTGCAGTGCGTGGGCTTCTCATTGCGGTGGCTTCTCTTGTTGCGGAGCACGGGCTCTAGGCGTGCAGGCTCAGTAGTTGTGGCACATAGGCTCTAGACCACAGGCTCAGTAGTTGTGGCACACGGGCTTAGTTGCTCTGAGGCATGTGGGATCTTCCTGGCCCAGGGCTCAAACCCATGTCCCCTGCGTCGGCAGGTGGATTCTTAACCACTGTGCCACCAGGGACATCCCAGTCCAATAACTCTTAATGACAGTTCTGTCAAGATCATAGGTATTACCCTCATTTTTCACAGAAGGGAAACAGAAGTGAGCTACAAATTTGGTTCTGAACACTTTAGCAGCCAAGGCAAAAAGGTAACAATCTTAAGAATCAGTTGTAAGTAAATTGGAAGTCAACCACATGCTCAACAGAAGCACTGTTTAATAACAATAGTCATCCTGTATTGAGCCCTCGTAATGTGCCAAGCAGTGTTCTAAATGGCTTAATTTGCTTTTCATATACTTTAAAATTTCTATGAAACAGATAGTATTAATTGTATGTATTTTATAGAAAGTGAACCTGAATCACAAAGAGGTTAACTTGCCCAAAGCCACACAGCGAGTGAAGGTTAGAGTCATCATTATAACCTAGGCAGTCTGACTCCAGAGCTCGAGGTAATGATGTGAAAAGTCTCATGGGGAGAAAGGATTTGTTATGTAAGCACTTCTCTTTTTTGGTCTCAAGCCCCCTTTACACTCTAGAAAATTATTGAGGATCCCAAAAAACTTGTTTATATGGATTATAACTATCTGTACTAACTGCATTAGAAATTAAAGTAGAAACTTATGCAGTTTTGTATATTCAGTTAAGAATGACGAATACTATTACATGTTATTCATAACTTTTCATGAAAAATAACTTTAAATGAGAAGAGTGGCATTTTACATTTTTGCAAATCTTGTCAGTGTCTGTCTTAATAAGGCATTAGTCCTGTATTCGATTTGCTGTGCTATGTTGTTTGGTGGAAATATGCAAAGACAATCTAAAGTCACAGATACATGAAAAGAGGAGATCTTGCAGATAAACAGATACTCCAGAAGGTCTCAGGCATCCCCAGGAGTCCCTCAGGCCACAGTTTTGGTTTATACTAAGTATTTTATAAGGTTTACTGTAATTCAGATTGATTACAATACTGATTAGTCTCATTTTAAAGTTTTTATTACTTTGCTGTTGATAGTTTCTGTGTGCTTTAAAAAATAACGTGGGTAATTTAGAGGATTCCTAGAAGTAATTTGAAATACTGACTTTCAAGAATTTATAATTATTAATTGATTTAGAATTACCAGAAAAAAAGAGATTGGGGTTTTTTTCCTGCCTTTTGGTGTCTTTGAATGAAGAAAGTTTTGTCTGTTTTCTTAATTTATGATTCAGAATATTTTAGACATCCAGATTTGTTTTTTCTGCTTGTAAGTTTAATGGAAATTAATATGTGTTTTAGTACTAAGTATGGGCTCTTGCTCTGGTCATTTGTTTCACCATCAGAAGGTTTTTATTTAAAAGTTATATATCATGAAAACAAATTGGAAGTTAACATTGTTAGTTTGCTCTCTGAAAAAAATGTGTGGGAACATTTATGTAAATAATCATTTAACCTCTTTTAAATAGGCTGATAAACCAAGAGGTTTTGCCAGAGGTCTTGACCCAGAGCGAATAATTGGTGCCACAGACAGCAGTGGAGAATTAATGTTTCTCATGAAATGGTAAGTGTGTGGGTAATTTCTGTTATATTTTACAGTCAGAATAGATAATGTTTTTTAAAACTTGTGAATTTTTAGAAAACATATCTACCTAGGTTTTATAAATAGTTGAGCATCATTAGGTAGAGAGTAATTATCTGCTAGAAGGATGATTCTAGTTACTTTGCTAAAGCAACAAGTGGCAAACTGTGGCCCGTTTTGGAAAATTAAGTTTTATTGGAACACAGCCACAAGTAACCACATAACCCTGAAGCAATACCTTTTGATTGAGTTATGATCCTTAAGTGAATGGTTATCAATTGACAAAAAACAGTTTAGACTTTCTAACTGAATTTTTTTTTCCCTCACAACAGGAAAGATTCAGATGAGGCGGACTTGGTGCTGGCAAAAGAGGCAAATATGAGGTGTCCTCAAATTGTAATTGCTTTTTATGAGGAGAGACTAACTTGGCATTCTTGTCCAGAAGATGAAGCTCAATAATTGTTTGCATTGCTTTTTATATATATTTATATATATACATAAAATCTGGTTCTTGGTTTTTTGATTTATTAGTGTGAAGAAATAACTACATTCTAATGAAAGTCAAGTTTGATATGTTCGTTTTGAAGTAGTATTGGGGAAGTTGTTGGGTTTTGGGGGGGTTTTTTGGGGGTTTTGTTTTTGGTTTTTTTGCATCTGTAGCACTGGTTACTTTGAACAAATAAAAGCTTTCTGTAGTTGCTTCCTTTAGCAGAAAAGAAAAGCAAGCTAAAGTTGCTTCCTTTAGCAGAAAAGAATAATATACCATGGTATATTATTTCCTCTGCATTAGAGAACAGCTTTTCTAAATGTTGGGGAAAATCTCCATAGTCATTACTCAATCAGAATTTAGAATTTGCATTTAACTCATATATGCCTAAGGACCATTCTGGGTTTTCTGTATGTGTATACATAAAATACATATGTAAATGGTTTGGGGTTTTTTTGGTTATTGTTTAAACACATTTACCAAAACAAAAACAGCCTTTCACAACCATGGATGAGCCCATGTTTCTGGGGTTCTATCATTTTGAGCAATATAAGAAATCACTTCAACTTAAATTGAAAATTTAAGTCTTAACCTTTCAAATTAAATAATTTTGTAATTAATGAGACAAATTAAACAATTTAAATTGGATAATTTTTTAAAGCAGCCCTATCAGAATCTGCATCCATATCCACCATCATATAAATGCAGTTTTATATGTAAAACCTCCCTGAAAGGAAAATTTTATCTCTGTCAACCCAAATGAAAAAAATAGAAAAATTCTGGTATGTTTTCATTAGCCAAGCAAGACTTAGTTAAATGGACATTTAAAGCTTCCTCTTGGCAAACTATTCTAAGAAGTTGAAATCCATGTGCTGTATTTAATGAAAGACTGTAATACATGCAATGTCTCAGACTTGTTAATGGAAACCTAATCAGATGGTTAGAGATGTTGGCAGTTTAGGATCTGCAGGAATAAATGAGTGAACAAAGTTTTCTAATCTAAACTTGACCTGCATGTTTTTTCAAACTTTACCCCAACCCATTCCTTACATGTAGGCTCAGTCTTCTCAGTATTTTGGGTTACTGGTTCAGCAGAAGCCAGGAAAAACAATAACTTTGTAGTAATCAGAATGTTATTCAACTGTATATTGTTTACTTTATTGTAAATACTGGTGAACAGTGGTCAATAAATAGTTTTATATTCCTTTATGTGATTGATTAGACTTTTTTTTTAATCTGATGACTTTACAGTGGGAGTAGAAACACATTCACTGTATTAACTTCATATTTGTAAATAGTGTGATATCACTAAGGCATTAGAGTACCTGTTTAGAGTACCTTTACAGTACCTTTGAGTTTAGGAATTTCAAATAGAACATGTATTAACACAAAAAGGTTTTCTTGTTAAAATGAGTTTCAGGGGACTTCCCTGGTGGCTCAGTGGTTAAGAATCTACCTGCCAATGCAGGGGACACGGGTTTGGGCCCTGGTCCAGGAAGATCCCACATGCTGCGGAGCACATAAGCCCGTGTGCCACAACTACTGAGCCCGTGTGCCTAGAGCCTGTGCTCCTCAACAAGAGAAGCCACTGCAATGAGAAGCCCACGCACTGCTACGAAGAGTAGCCCCTGCTCACCGCAACTAGAGAAAGCCCGTGTGCAGCAATGAAGACCCAACGCAGCCAAAAATAAATAAATTTATTTAAAAAAATAAGTTTCAGGTGATGCCTAAGAGGAACTTGTTTCATTAAAGTGAAATTTTGACACCCAGACTCTAGTTTGTTGAAGCTGCCATCTTAAAAAAAAACAGGTATTCTGATAGGACTGATCCTGTTGTGATATATTTCTTCTAATTTCCAAAATCTATACAGAAAAAAGGAAATTATCTATACTAAGCTGTTTATCAATTTTTTGTAGACCTAGCACTGCTCTCAACAGTGGGTTTGTAAATAATACAGAACCTTTTGTTCAGATCAGAAATTGATGACTGTACCTTGAATTTTAGCTTAGTGAGAGCATTTCTGGAAACTGTTGTCCATGTATTTTAATACCCCTTATGTTGTATCTGTTTCTTACTGGTGCTATAAAAAGTTGTCACAAACTTGAATGGCTTAAAACAACAAATTTATTTCTGGAGTCCAAAATACAAAGTCAAGGTATTGGGGCTTCCCTGGCAGTCCAGTGGTTGACTCCACACTTCCACTGCAGGGAGCACAGGTTTGGTCCCTGGTCGGGGAACTAAGATCCCGTACGCCATGCGGCATGGCCTAAAAATTTTAAAAAGTCAAGGTATTAGGGCTGGTTCCTAGAGGCCATCTATATTCCATGGTTCCTGGCCCCTTCCATCTTCAAAACGAGTATAGCACAGTCTCTCAACAAATTACTTCACCTCTCTCTACCTCAGTTTCCTCATCTATAAAATAGAGGTAAATCAAGATGAAATATAAGCATATGAGACACTTAAAACAATGCCTTGTATGTGGTAATAACAATGTGTGTTACCTATTTTTAGTAGGGACACCGTAGGCTGTTGTATGGAGGTTCCCCAACTTAATCAGTTGCTGGGTATGAACACTTAAGTTGTTTGTAGTTTTTTGCTGTTAGATTAATGTGGTGAACATCCATTTCTTTGTGTCTTTTCAATTTCTTTCTCCAGTGGCATATAGTTTTCAGAGTACAGGTCTTTCATCTCCTTGGTTAGATTTATTACTAGGTATTTTTATTTTTTTGGCCATGCCATGAGGCATGTGGGATCTTAGTTCCAAGGATCTTAGATCAGGGATTGAACTGGTGCCCCTTGCGTTGCTAGCACAGACTCTTAACCACTGGACTCCAGGGAAGCAAGGTGGTGAACATTCTTTTACATAATACATAGTGAAACTTAAGTAGATACAGATGGATTTCCAGAAATTAATGAAGTCGGCCTTGTACTGGTGTACGATTCTTCCATCAGTAGTCATTACCCCGTATCCTTAGTTGTACTGCAGATTAATAATACTAAGACTGATTTTGTTGCCAATTCAATGGCATCTTGTTTTAATTTGCATGTCTGTGATATTTTTATTGAACATTCTTTTCATGCTTACTATTTGCATTTCCTCATCTATAAATGAATTGCCAATTTTACAAATTTTTTAATTTGTGGCAGTTCCTTATGTAATTATTAATTTTTTGTGTTGCAAATATTTTCTGCCAATGTTTTTTGACATGATTTATGATAACCATTTTGTCGTACCAAATTTTATGTGGTCAACCCTTGTCAGTCTTTATGTCTTCTGGATTTCATGTCTTGTTTCAAAATACCTCTCCCATTTTGAAGTTACATGGATAGTCTTTTTAAATTTCTTCTATTTTCATTTTCTTCATTTCATTTCATTTTTATAGTCAGGTCTTTAATCTGAGATTTTGTTGAATATGTTTGTGAAGGCTTCTGACTTTTGTTTCCCGAGATGGACATCAGTGCCTCTGAAGAAGTAGATGTGTAGGTAGCAGTTTCCCTAATCTCATGGATCAAAGATAATCATTACGCCACTACAAAAAGACTTGGCCAACATATAAAACTGAAGTTTTTCTTTTTCGTAAAAGGCCTGAAATGTGTTCAATACCTGGACAAATATTGGCATCGAGCAAAAGATAAAAATCTCTAACATAAAGCTGAACATGAATAGTATATTTGTAACCTATATGATACATAGACCCTTTCATCTTTTGTTGAAAAAATGAATTTGTACCTTTGAGTATTCACTGATCAAGGAGAGCAGTGTTAACAACTTAAAGCTCCAGTAGGTGATTTGGTATAATCAAGGAAATTGTAGTAGATGCCAATCTTCATAGCTTGATTCTTCTTACGGATGTAGTATCTCCTCTAAATGTGTTGCACTATTCAGATACATGACAGTCATCAGCATATCTGCTAATAGCGAATAAGGAGGGGGGATTTAGGGCTGTTGGGTTTTTTGGTGGGGTTTTAAGAATTTATATTACGTTAAAAGATTTCTGCAGGCAATCATGTCAGCTGGAAAATACAAAAATATGAAACTGTTCATTTGGAATCTTTATTTTCCCATTACAGCCCATGTTTTTACTGTAAAAGCAAACAGTATGAAAATCTCCATGATCACACATAAGAATTGTTTCATTCGTAGAATAAATAACAGTTGATGAATACTTTTTTATATTTTATTTCATTTATCCTCAAAATAGCCTTCTAGAGTAGGCATGATTGACCCCATTTTACAGGTGAGGAAACTAGGGCACAAAAAGGCTGAAGAAGGTCAAGGTCAGTTGTATGAACAAGAGCATTAACTACGGGAATAAAGAGAAGGGGACTCGTTTGAGGATAGGGTTTTGTCCATAGTAAGTCCCAAATATGTGCTTGTAGAATAAAGTGGTTTTGGATATAAAATGAGGTGATGTGGAGGTCAGGAAGAAAGGGATCCAGAATGACTCCCAAGTATTCATTTTTTCTGGGATGGATGAAAATGTGATTTAGTGAGAAAGGGAACCTAGGAGAAACCTTGAAGGGGAGGATATTAAAGTGGCTTTGGACATATACTGAGGTATTCCTTTGATTAGTATATTACTTAGTATGCTTACAACACATTACATAATTTGGCCAGAAGTAGGAGATACCCAACTCAAACCTGCTTTGATAAGGGAAATTACTGCTGGCCTAGAGACAAAATAACAGTGGTTCAGGACTTCCCTGGCAGCACAGCGTTAAGAATCCGCCTGCCAATGCAGGGGACACAGGTTCGAGCCCTGGTCTGGGAAGATCCCACATGCCGCGGAGCAGCTAAGCCCGTGCGCCGCAACTACTGAAGCCCGCGTGCCTACAGCCCGTGCTCCACAACAAGAGAAGCCACTGCAATGAGAAGCCCATGCACTGCAACGAAGAGTAGCCCCCACCCGATACAACTAGAGAAAGCCTGTGCACAGCAATGAAGACACAATGCAGCCAAAAATAAATAAATTTATTTAAAAAATAATAACTGGTTCAGAGCATGGGCTCTGGAGTTTGACCCCATGGGTTTGCATCCCAGCTCAGCTATTTATTGTAGTTACTTAACCCCTATGCCTCAATATTTGCATCTATAAAACTAGGAGGATGATCTTGATGGTATTTATCTCATGGGATTTTCAAGGTTAAATAAAAAACACCCAGAGCTGAATCTCCAGTACTTAATAAGGACCAGATAAATATTATTACCAATCTCCACTGTAAACCTCAGGATGACTGCAACCCTGGACTGGCACAACCCCAAGACTTGCCATCTCTGGTTTATTGGCTCTCTTCTCTGGAACTGATCTCTGCAAATCAAAAACAGAAGTGCTGACAGCTCCCAGATCTCCAAATCTGCCTCTAAAGAAATGATGAGTTTTTCTTTCTCTGACGTCCAATTCAAAAATCCTTTAAGAGGTCTGTTAGGCTTGGGTCAGATGTCCTCCCTGGAACTATCAACTATAACCAAATGTGTGGAGAAATATAATTGGATCAATCACCGGAAGAGTGCTTTCCAGAAAAAAGGTGGATATTTTATATAAACAAAATGTATAACTAATGCAAAGGATTTCAGCCAATTTGAAAACACCTTCTTAAAATACCCTCTGTCCTTGCCTTTTAGAAAACTTCTAATGTGAATATTTTCAGTGTCTTAGAACACCCTGGAACTTCCTACCAACTCTACTTTTCAAATGAAGGTTGAAATCTGCCCTTTTAATTAAATTTAAGTATTGGGGGAAAAATTGACCTGAGAGAGTAGGACAAGAGCATTGATATTTAAAACTGCTCTTGTAGAGACTTCCGGGAAGATGGCGGAAGAGTAAGACGCAGAGATCACCTTTCTCCCCACAGATACACCAGAAATACATCTAAGCGTGGAACAACTCCTACGGAGCACCTACTGAACGCTGGCAGAAGACCTCAGACCTCCCAAAAGGCAAGGAACCCCCCACGTACCTGGTTAGGGCAAAAGAAAAAAATAAACAGAGACAAAAGGATAGGGACGGGTCCTGCACTAGCGGGAGAGAGCTGTGAAGGAGGAAAAGTGTCCACACACTAGGAAGCCCCTTCGCGGGCGGAGACTTCGGGTGGCGGAGTGGGGGAGCTTCGGCGGCGGAGACTACGGGTGGCGGAGACTGCGGGTGGCGGAGTGGGGGAGCTTGGGAGCCGCGGAGGAGAGCACAGCAACAGGGGTGCGGAGGGCAAAGCGGAGTGATTCCAGCGCAGACGGTCGGGCAGACCGGCACTCACCAGCGGAGAGGCTTGTCTGCTCGCCCGCCAGGGCGGGCGGGGCTGGGAGCTGAGGCTCCGGCTTCTGTCTGAGCGCCGGTAGAGGACTGAGGTTGGCGGCGTGAACATAGCCTGCAGGGCGTTAGTGCACCGCGGCTAGCCGGGAGGGAGTCCGGGGAAAAGTCTGGACCTGCCGAAGAGGCAAGAGACTTTTCCTTCCCTCTTTGTTTCCTGGTGCACGAGGAGAGGGGATTAAGAACGCTGCTTAAGAGAGCTCCAGAGACGGGCGCGAGCCGCGGCTAAAAGTGCGGAGCCCAGAGACAGACATGAGACGCTAAGGCCTTTGCTGCCGCCACCAAGAAGCCTGTGTGCGAACACAGGTCACTATCCACACCCCCTTCCATGGAGCCTGTGCAGCCCGCCACTGCCAGGGTCCCGGGATCCAGGGACAACTCCCCCGGGAGAACGCACGGCGCGCCTCAGGCTGGTGCAACGTCACGCCGGCCTCTGCCGCCGCAGGCCCGCCCCACACTCCGTGACCCTCCCTACCCCCCGGCCTGAGTGAGCCAGAGCCTCCGAATCAGCGGCTCCTTTAACCCCATCCTGTCTGAGCAAAGAACAGACGCCCTCCGGCGACCTACACGCACAGGCGGGGCCAAATCCAAAGCTGAGCCCCTGGGAGCTGTGAGAACAAAGAAGAGAAAGGGAAATCTCTCCCAGCAGCCTCAGAAGCAGCGGATTAAAGCTCCACAATCAACTTCATGTACCCTGCATCTGTGGAATACATGAATAGACAACGAATCATCCCAAATTAAGGAGCCCTGTGGATGAAAGGCTTTTGGTGCTGTAGCCAGGAGTCAGTGCTGGGGCTCTGAGGTAGGAGAGCCAACTTCAGGACACTGGTCCACAAGAGACCTCCCAGCTACACATAATATCAAACAGCGAAAATCTCCCAGAGATCTCCATCTCAAAGCCAGCACCCAGCTTCACTCAACGAACAGCAAGCTACAGTGCTGGACATCCTATGCCAAACAACTAGCAAGACAGGAACACAACCTCACCCATTAGCAGAGAGGCTGCCCAAAATCATAATAAGTCTACAGACACCCCAAAACACACCACCAGACGTGGACCTGCCTACCAGAAAGACAAGATCCAGCCTCATCCACCAGAACACAGGCACTAGTCCCCTCCACCAGGAAGCCTACACAACCCACTGAACCAACCTTAGCCACTGGGGACAGACACAAAAAACAACAGGAACTACGAACCTTCAGCCTGCAAAAAGGAGACCCCAAACACAGTAAGATAAGCAAAATGAAAAGACAGAAAAACACACAGCAGATGAAGGAGCAAGATAAAAACCCACCAGACCTAACAAATGAAGAGGAAATAGGCAGTCTACCTGAAAAAGAATTCAGAATAATGATAGTAAAGATGATCCAAAATCTTGGAAATAGAATAGACAAAATGCAAGAATCAGTTAACAAGGACCTAGAAGAACTAAAGATGAAACAAACAATGATGAACAACACAATAAATGAAATGAAAAATACTCTAGATGGGATCAATAGCAGAATAACTGAGGCAGAAGAACGGATAAGTGACCTGGAAGATAAAATAGTGGAAATAACTACTGCAGAGCAGAATAAAGAAAAAAGAATGAAAAGAACTGAGGTCAGTCTCAGAGACCTCTGGGACAACATTAAACGCACCAACATTCGAATTATAGGGGTTCCAGAAGAAGAAGAGAAAAAGAAAGGGACTGAGAAAATATTTGAAGAGATTATAGTTGAAAACTTCCCTAATATGGGAAAGGAAATAGTTAATCAAGTCCAGGAAGCACAGAGAGTCCCATACAGGATTAATCCAAGGAGAAATACTCCAAGACACATATTAATCAAACTGTCAAAAATTAAATACAAAGAAAGCATATTAAAAGCAGCAAGGGAAAAACAACAAATAACACACAAGGGAATCCCCATAAGGTTAACAGCTGATCTTTCAGCAGAAACTCTGCAAGCCAGAAGGGAGTGGCAGGACATATTGAAAGTGTTGAAGGAGAAAAACCTGCAACCAAAATTACTCTACCCAGCAAGGATCTCATTCAGATTTGATGGAGAAATTAAAACCTTTACAGACAAGCAAAAGCTGAGAGAGTTCAGCACCACCAAACCAGCTCTACAACAACTGCTAAAGGAACTTCTCTAGGCAAGAAACACAAAAGAAGGAAAAGACCTACAATAACGAACCCAAAACAATTAAGAAAATGGGAATGGGAACACACATATTGATAATTACCTTAAATGTAAATGGACTAAATGCTCCCACCAAAAGACACAGATTGGCTGAATGGATACAAAAACAAGACGCATATATTTGCTGTCTACAAGAGACCCACTTCAGACCTAGAGACACATACAGACTGAAAGTAAGGGGATGGAAAAAGGTATTTCATGCAAATGGAAACCAAAAGAAAGCTGGAGTAGCAATTCTCATATCAGACAAAATAGACTTTAAAACAAAGACTATTAGAAGAGACAAAGAAGGACACTACATAATGATCAAGGGATCGATCCAAGAAGAAGATATAACAATTGTAAATATTTATGCACCCAACATAGGAACACCTCAATACATAAGGCAAATACTGACAGCCATAAAAGGGGAAATCGACAGTAACACATTCATAGTAGGGGACTTTAACACCCCACTTTCACCAATGGACAGATCATCCAAAATGAAAATAAATAAGGAAACACAAGCTTTAAATGATACATTAAACGAGATGGAGTTAATTGATATTTATAGGACATTCCATCCAAAAACAACAGAATACACATTTTTCTCAAGTGCTTATGGAACATTCTCCAGGATAGATCATATCTTGGGTCACAAATCAAGCCTTGGTAAATTTAAGAAAATTGAAATTGTATCAAGTATCTTTTCCGACCACAACGCTATGAGACTAGATATCAATTACAGAAAAAGATCTGTAAAAAATACAAACACATGGAGGCTAAACAATACACTACTTAATAACGAAGTGATCACTGAAGAAATCAAAGGAAATCAAAAAATACCTAGAAACAAATGACAATGGAGACACGACGACTCAAAATCTATGGGATGCAGCAAAAGCAGTTCTAAGAGGGAAGTTTATAGCAATACAATCCTACCTTAAGAAACAGGAAACATCTCGAATAAACAACCTAACCTTGCACCTAAAGCAATTAGAGAAAGAAGAACCAAAAAAACCCAAAGTTAGCAGAAGGAAAGAAATCACAAAAATCAGATCAGAAATAAATGAAAAAGAAATGAAGGAAACGATAGCGAAGATCAATAGAACTAAAAGCTGGTTCTTTGAAAGGATAAACAAAATTGATAAACCATTAGCCAGACTCATCAAGAAAAAAAGGGAGAAGACTCAAATCAATAGAATTAGAAATGAAAAGGGAGAAGTAACAACTGACACTGCAGAAATACAAAAGATCATGAGAGATTACTACAAGCAACTCTATGCCAATAAAATGGACAACCTGGAAGAAATGGACAAATTCTTAGAAAGGCACAACCTGCCAAGACTGAATCAGGAAGAAATAGAAAATATGAACAGACCAATCACAAGCACTGAAATTGAAACTGTGATTAAAAATCTTCCAACAAGCAAAAGCCCAGGACCAGATGGCTTCACAGGCGAATTCTATCAAACATTTAGAGAAGAGCTATCACTTATCCTTCTCAAACTCTTCCAAAATATAGCAGAGGGAGGAACACTCCCCAACTCATTCTACGAGGCCACCATCACCCTGATACCAAAACCAGATAAGGATGTCACAAAGAAAGAAAACTACAGGCCAATATCACTGATGAACATAGATGCAAAAATCCTCAACAAAATACTAGCAAACAGAATCCAACAGCACATTAAACGGATCATACACCATGATCAAGTGGGGTTTATTCCAGGAATGCAAGGATTCTTCAATATACACAAATCAATCAACGTGATACACCATATTAACAAATTGAAGGGGAAAAACCATATGATCATCTCAATAGATGCAGAGAAAGCTTTTGACAAAATTCAACACCCATTTATGATAAAAACCCTGCAGAAAGTAGGCATAGAGGGAACTTTCCTCAACATAATAAAGGCCATATATGACAAACCCACAGCCAACATCGTCCTCAATGGTGAAAAACTGAAAGCATTTCCACTAAGATCAGGAACAAGACAAGGTTGCCCACTCTCACCACTCTTATTCAACATAGTTTTGGAAGTTTTAGCCACAGCAATCAGAGAAGAAAAGGAAATAAAAGGAATCCAAATCGGAAAAGAAGAAGTAAAGCTGTCACTCTTTGCAGATGACATGATACTATACATAGAGAATCCTAAAGATGCTACCAGAAAACTACTAGAGCTAATCAATGAATTTGGTAAAGTAGCAGGATACAAAATTAATGCACAGAAATCTCTTGCATTCCTATACACTAATGATGAAAAATCTGAAAGTGAAATCAAGAAAACACTCCCATTTACCATTGCAACAAAAATAATAAAATATCTAGGAATAAACCTACCTAAGGAGAAAAAAGACCTGTATGCAGAAAATTATAAGACACTGATGAAAGAAATTAAAGATGATACAAATAGATGGAGAGATATACCATGTTCTTGGATTGGAAGAATCAACATTGTGAAAATGACTATACTACCCAAAGCAATCTACAGATTCAATGCAATCCCTATCAAACTACCAATGGCATTTTCCACAGAACTAGAACAAAAAATTTCACAATTTGTATGGAAACACAAAAGACCCCGAATAGCCAAAGCAATCTTGAGAACGAAAAACAGAGCTGGAGGAATCAGGCTTCCTGACTTCAGACTATACTACAAAGCTACAGTAATCAAGACAGTATGGTACTGGCACAAAAACAGAAATATAGATCAATGGAAAAGGATAGAAAGCCCAGAGATAAACCCACGCACATATGGTCACCTTATATTTGACAAAGGAGGCAGGAATGTACAGTGGAGAAAGGACAGCCTATTCAATAAGTGGTGCTGGGAAAACTGAACAGCTACATGTAAAAGTATGAGATTAGATCACTCCCTAACACCATACACAAAAATAAGCTCAAAATGGATTAAAGACCTAAATGTAAGGCCAGAAACTATCAAACTCTTAGAGGAAAACATAGGCAGGACACTCTATGACATAAATCACAGCAAGGTCCTTTTTGACCCACCTCCTAGAGAAATGGAAATAAAAACAAAAGTAAACAAATGGGACCTAATGAAACTTAAAAGCTTTTGCGCAGCAAAGGAAACCATAAAGAAGACCAAAAGACAACCCTCAGAATGGGAGAAAATATTTGCAAATGAAACAACTGACAAAGGATTAATCTCCAACCTTTATAAGCAGCTCATGCAGCTTAATAACAAAAAAACAAACAACCCAATCCAAAAATGGGCAGAAGACCTAAATAGACATTTCTCCAAAGAAGACATACAGATGGCCAACAAACACATGAAAGAATGCTCAACATCACTAATCATTAGAGAAATGCAAATCAAAACTACAATGAGGTATCATCTCACACCAGTCAGAATGGCCATCATCAAAAAATCTAGAAACAATAAATGCTGGAGAGGGTGTGGAGAAAAGGGAACCCTCTTGCACTGTTGGTGGGAATGTAAATTGATACAGCCACTGTGGAGAACAGTATGGAGGTTCCTTAAAAAACTACAAATAGAACTACCATATGACCCAGCAATCCCATTACTGGGCATATACCCTGAGAAAACCATAATTCAAAAAGAGTCATGTACCAAAATGTTCATTGCAGCTCTATTTACAATAGCCCGGAGATGGAAACAACCTAAGTGTCCATCATCGGATGAATGGATAAAGAAGATGTGGCACATATATACAATGGAATATTACTCAGCCATAAAAAGAAACGAAATTGAGCTATTTGTAACGAGGTGGATAGACCTAGAGTCTGTCATACACAGTGAAGTAAGTCAGAAAGAGAGAGACAAATACCGTATGCTAACACATATATATGGAATTTAAGAAAAAAAATGTCATGAAAAACCTAGGGGTGAAACAGGAATAAAGACACAGACTTACTAGAGAATGGACTTGAGGCTATGGGGAGGGGGAAGGGTAAATGGTGACAAAGCGAGAGAGAAGCATGGACATATATACACTACCAAACGTAAGGTAGATAGCTAGTGGGAAGCAGCCGCATAGCACAGGGAGATCAGCTCGGTGCTTTGTGACCACCTGGAGGGGTGGGATAGGGAGGGTGGGAGGGAGGGAGACGCAAGCGGGAAGAGATATGGGAACATATGTATATATATAACTGATTCATTTTGTTGTGAAGCTGAAACTAACATACCATTGTAAAGCAATTATACTCCAATAAAGATGTTAAAATGGGAAAAAAAAACAAAACAAAACTGCTCTTGTAGCTCTATGAGTGCATAGAGAATTTTCACTTTTTTTTTCCAGCTCTATTGAGAAGTACTTACCATACATTACTTGTTTAAGGCATACAGCATGATGGTTTGATTTATATATATTGTGAAATCGTTACCACAATAGGTTCAGCTAAAATCCATCTTCTCATACAGGCACAATAAAAAGAAAAGAAAGAAGAAAAAAATTTTTCTCCTTGTGATGAGAATTTTTTAAGATTTATTCTCTTAGTAAGTAACCTATATATCCTACAGCAGTGTTAGCTATAGCCATCATGTCGTACATTACATCCCTAGTACTTATTTATCTTATAACTGGAAGTTTGTACCTTCTGACCCCCTTCCTCCAATTCCCCCTCACCCACCCTCCACCTCTGGAAACCACAAGTCTGATTTCTTTTTCTATGAGTTTTTTGTTTTTGTGTTTTAAGATTCCACATTTACATAAGATCATACAGTATTTCACTGACATTTCACTTAGCATAATGCCTTCAGGTCTATCCATATTGTTGCAAATGGTAGGACTTCCGCATTTTTTATGGCTAAATAATATTCCTGTGTGTGTGTACTGTAGATAGATATAGATATAGATATCACATATGTATCACAACTTCTTTATCCATTCATCCATCAATGGACACAAACTGTTTCCATATCTTGGCTATTATAAATAATGCTGCTATGGGGATGCAGATTACTTTTTTTAAAAATTTATTTTATTTTATTTTATTTTATTTTTGGCTGTGTTGGGTCTTCATTGCTGGGTGCGGGCTTTCTCTAGTTGCGGTGAGTGGGGGCTACTCTTCATTGTGGTGCGCGGGCTTCTCATTGTGGTGGCTTCTCATGTTGCGGAGCACGGGCTCTAGGTGCAAGGGCTTCAGTAGTTGTGGCACACGGGCTTAGTTGCTCCACAGCATGTGGGATCTTCCCAGACCAGTGCTCGAACCCATGTCCCCTGCATTGGCAGGTGGATTCTTAACACTGTGCCACCAGGGAAGTCCCCCAGATTACTTTTTGAGTTAGTGTAGTGTTTTTGTTTCCTTTGGATATATTCCCAGAAGTGGAAGTGCTAGATCATATTGTAGTTCTATTTTTAATTTTTTGAGGATCCTTCATATTGTTTTCCATAGTGGCTGCACCTACTTACAATCTCACCAACAGTGCACATGGGTTCTCTTTTTTCCACATCTACAACAGTATTTTTGTTATCTCTTGTCTTTTTGATGATAGCCATTCTAACAGGTGTGAGGTGATAGGTCATTGTGGTTTTAATTTGCATTTCCCTAATGACTAGTGATATTAAACATCTTTTCATGTACCTGTTGGTCTTTCATATATCTTCTTTGGAGAAGTGTCTATTCAGGTCCTTTGCCCAGTTTTTAATTGGGTTATTTGTGGGGTTTTGCTATTGAGCTCTACGAGTTCTTTATATATTTTGGATATTAACCCCTTATCAGATATATAGTTTGCAAATATTTTTATTCATTCCATAGGTTGTCTTTTTACTTTGTTGATGGTTTCTTTTGCTGTGCAGAAAGGTTTTAGTTTTAGGTAATCTCACTTATTTTTTATTTTGTTGCTTGTGCTTTAGATGTTATATCCAAAAAATCACTACAAACACCATGTCAAGGAGCTTTACTCCTATGTCTTCTTCTAGGAGTCTTACGGTTTCAGGTATTACAGGATGGATTGCGAGTTTGGGATCAGCAGATGCACACTATTATATATAAAATGGATAAACGACAAGGTCCTACTGTATAGCCCAGTGAACTATATTCAATATCCTGTGATAAACCATAATGGAAAAGAATATGAGAAAGAATATATATATGTATAACTGAATCACTTTGCTGTACAACAGAAATTAATGCAACATTGTAAATCAACTATACTTCATATAAATTATACTTAAATAAATTTTAAAAAATATTAATCCCTCTCATTCATAAACACAGGATACCTTTCCATTTCTTTGTGTCTTCTTCCATTTCTTTCATCAGTGTCCTTTAGTTTTCAGAGTAGAGATCTTTCACTTCCTTAGTTAAATTTATTCCTGGTATTTTATTGTTTTTGGTGCTACTGTAAATGGGATCAATTTCTTTCTTCTTCAGAAAATTCATTGTTAGTGTATAGAAATGCTACTGATTTTTTATGTTAATTTTATATCCTGCAACTTTACTGAATTCATTGATTAAAGTTTTTTGGTCGAGTCTTTAAGATTTTCTATACATGAAATCATGTCATCTGCAAATAGAGACAATTTTGGGCTTCCTTGGTGGTGCAGTGGTTAAGAATCCACCTGCCAATGCAGGAGACATGGGTTCGAGCCCTGGTCTGGGAAGATCCCACATGCCACGGAGCAACTAAGCCCGTGCGCCACAACTACTGAGCCTGTGCTCTAGAGCCCACGAGCCACAACTTCTGAGCCCACGTGCCACAACTACCGAAGCCCATGCGCCTAGAGCCGGTGCTCTGCAACAAGAGAAGCCACCGCAATAAGAAGCCCGTGCACCGCAACGAAGAGTAGCTCCCACTCGCCGCAACTAGAGAAAGCCCATGCGCAGCAACAAAGACCCAGTGCAGCCAAAAATGAATAAATAAAATAAATATATTTAAAAAAAAGAAAAACAGAGACAATTTTACTTCTTCCTCTCTAATTCTGATACCTTTCATTTCCTTTTTCTTACCTGATTGCTCTAACTAGGACTTCCAGTACTATGTTGAATAGGAGTGGTGGGAGTGAGCACCTTGTGTTGTTCCTGATCTTAGAGGAAACTCTTTCCACCTTGCACCATTGAGTATGATGTTAGCTGTAGGCTTGTCATATATGACCTTTATTATGTTGAGATATGTTCCTTCTATGCCTAATTTGTTAAGAGTTTTTATCATGAATGTATGTTGGATTTTTGTCAGATGTTTTTTCTGCATCAGTTGAGATGATCATATCATTCTTTTCTTTCACTCCATTACTGTGATGGATCACATTAATTAATTTGCATATGTTGAACCGTCCTTGCATCCCAGGGATAAATCCCACTTGATCATGATGAATGATCCTTTTAAAATACTGCTGAAGTCAGTTTGCTAGTATTTTATTGAGAATTTTTGCATCAATATTCATCAGGCATATTGGCCTCTAGTTTTCTTTTCTAATAGTGTTATAGTGTTCTTTTCTGAGTTTGGTATCAGGATAATGCTGGTCTCATAAAATGAGTTTGGGAGTGCTTCCTCCCCTTAGATTTTTTGGAAGAGTTTGAGAAGGACTGGTGTTAATTCTTCTTTGAATGGTTGGTAAAATTCACCATTGAAGTCATCTGGTCCTGGGCTTTTCTTTGTTGAGAGATTTTTGATTACTGATTCAGTCTCCTTACTAGTAATTGGTCTTTTCAGATTTTCTATTTCTTCCTGATTCAGTCTTGGTAGTCTTCCAGTTTTTTGGTGTATAGCTGTTTATGGTAGCCTCTTATGAACCTTTGAATATTTGTGTTATCACTTGTAATGTCTCCTTTTTCATTTATACTTTTGTTGACTTGGGTTCTTTCTCTTTTTCCCTTGGCTAGTCTAGCTAAGAGTTTGTCAATAATGTTTATCTTTTCAAAGAAACAACTCTTAGCTTAGTTAATCTTTTTTACTGTTTTTCTGTTCTCTGTTTTATTTATTTCTGCTCTAATCTTTATAATTTCATTTCTTCTGCTAACTTTGGACTCAGTTTGTTCTTCTTTTTCTAGTTCTTTAAGGTGTAGAGTTGGGTTGTTTATTTGGGATCTTTCTTCCTGCTTAATGTAGGCATTTATTGCTATGAACTTCCCTCTTAGAACTGCTTTTGCTTCAACACATTTTGTTCTGATGTGCTGTTTCCATTTCTCTTTGTCTCAAACTTTTTATTTCCCCTTTAATTTCTTCTTTGATCCTTTGGTTCTTCAGAAGAGTGTTATTTAATTTCTACGTATTTGTGAATTTTCTAGTTTACCTCTTGTAGTTGATTTCTATTTTAATGCCATTGTGGTCAGAGAAGATACTTGGTATGATTTCAATCTTCTTGAATTTGCTACGTAAGACTTGTTTTGTGGCCTAACATATGGTCTATCCTAGAAAATGTTTCATGTGCACTTGAGAAGAATGTGTAGTCTGCTGTTGTTCGATAAAACATTCTGTATATGTCTGTTAGGTCCATTTGGTCTATAATGTTATTTGAATCCTCTGTTTCCTTATTGATACTCTGAATGAGCTATCCATTGTTGAGAGTGGGGATTAAAGTCCCCAATTATTATTGTGTTACTGTTTATTTCTCCTGTTGGTTCTGTTAGTTTTTACATATATTTATGTGTTCCAACGTTGGGCACACAAATATTTACTATTGTTATATCTTCTTGATGGATTGACACCTTTATCATTACATAATGACCTTCTTTGTTTCTTTTTTACTATTTTTAAAGTCTATTTTTTCTGACATAAGTATAGCTAACTGTGTTTTTTTGTTTGTCTGTTTTTTTTGTTACCATTTACTTGAAATGTGTTTTTGCATCCCTTCACTCCCAGAATACATGTGTCTTTAAGGCTAAAGTGAGTCTCTTATAGGCAGCATATTGTTGGATCTTGTTTTTAATATACATCAGCCATTCTCTGTCTTTTAATTGGAGAAGTTAATCCATTTATGTTTAATTATTGATATGTAAGGACTTACTACAGTCAGCCTTCTATATCCACAGGTTCCACATCCACAGATTCAACCAATGTGGATCAAAAATATTTGGAAAAAAATTTTCCATAAAGTTCCAAAAAGCAAAACTTGACAGTGGACTGCAACTACTGACATAGCTTTTACATTGTGTTAAGTAATCTAGAGCTGATTTAAAGTATACAGGAGTATGTGTTTACATTACATGCAAATACTATGCCAATTTTTAAAAGGGACTTAAGCATCTGCAGATTTTCATATCTGCAGTAGGTCCTGGAACCAACTCCCCATGATACTGAGGGACAACCTGTATTGCCATTTTATTAATTGATTTATTGTCATTTTGTAGATCCACTGTTCTTTGTTTCCTATCCAGTTGTCTTTCTTTGTGTGTTTTGATTTCTTTTGGTATAAGTATGCTTTGACTTGTTTATTATGTTCTTTTGGATAATTACTACAGGATCTTCCCTGTGGTTACCATGAGGCTTACATAAAACATCTTAAACTGATAGCATCCTATTTTAAACTGATAAAAACTTAACTTTACTAGAATTCATAAGCTTTGCACTCTTACTCCTCCTTCCCCTCACATTTTAGGTTATTGCTGTTACAATTTACATGTCTTTTATATTGTGTATCTGAAGGACATCTTCTTTATCTCTGACTTTGGGCAATTTATTGATAATTACAATGTGTCTTGGTGTAGCCCTATAGAGGTTCAACCTACTTGTGGTTCTTTGGGCCTCATGGATCTGAATGTCCATTTCTCCCTAGGTTGGGGAAGTTTTCAGCCATTATTGCTTCAAATATACTTTCTGTCCCCTTCTCTTTCTCTTCTCCTTCTGGAATTCCTATAATGTGAATATTGTTTCTTCTTATTGTGTTCCATAATCCCCATAGCCCTTTCTTCACGCTTTTTCATTCTTTTTTCTTTCTGCTCCTCTGACTGGGTGATTTCTAATGTCCTATCCTCAAGGTCACTGATTCTTTCTTCTGCCTGATTGAGTCTGCTTTTGAAACTCTCTATCGAATTCTTCAGTTTAGTAATTGTATTTTTTAACTCTAGGACTTCTGTTTTTTTGTTTTCTGTTTTTGTTTGTTTGTTTTATGGTTGCTATTTCTTGGTTTACCTTCTTGTTTTGTTCATGCCTTGTTTTCCTAATTTTGTTGTCTGTATTTTCTTGTAGTTCACTAAACTTTCTTTTTTTTTTAGTTTTTTATTTTTATTATTTTTAAAATTCATTTATTTCATTTATTTATTTTTGGCTGTGTTGGGTCTTCATTGCTGTGCGTGGGCTTTCTCTAGTTGCTGCGAGCAGGGGCTACTCTTCGTTGTGGTGCACAGGCTTCTCATTGCGGTGGCTTCTCTTGTTGAGGAGCACGGGCCCTAGGCATGTGGGCTTCAGTAATTGTGGCACACAGGCTCAGTAGTTGTGGTCCATGGGCTCTAGAGCACAGGCTCAGTAGCTGTGGCGCACGGGCTTAGTTGCTCCGTGACATGTGGGATCTTCCCAGACCAGGGCTCGAACCCATGTCTCCTGCATTGGCAGGTGGATTCTTAACCACTGCACCACCAGGGAAGCCCCCACTAAACATTCTTAAGAGGATTATTCTGAATTATTTGTCCTACAGTTCATAGATCTTCATTTCTTCAGGGTCAGTTATTGGAGTTTCATTAGATTTCTTTGGAGGTGTCCTATTTACCTAATTTTTCATGATCAGCCTCCTCTTTTAGACTTTACTGGTTTGCTCTGGCAGAGACCGTTCTATGCCAGTCAGCTCAGTATGGGTTTCTGGGTATGCCTGCTGGTAATGTCCTTCGGCAGGTGGGACCTGCTATTATGGTCTGTTTTGGGGCAAGGCAACTGTTCAAGCTCTGAGGATGGGGGTGGGGTGTCTCTGGTGAGAACAGTTGAATAGGGCTGCTGGCTTGGTTCCATACCCAAGAGATGCTGCAGCATGAGCTCTGTGGCTGCCTGGATTCTCTGGTCAGGCTTACTACATGGTTGGGACTGGGCACTATATTCAGTAGTAGATGGGCTAAGAATTAGCTTCCTTGCCCTTGCAGGGCAACAGGATAGGGTCCAGCTCATTGTTTGGGGACCTCAATCAGGCCAAAGTGTGCACTGAATTCCCTGGTTGGGTGAGGCTACCGGTTTTGTTCTGCAGACAAGGGAAGCCATAGGCTGTGCTTTCTGTTCAAGTGCCACAGTACACAGGGCTGCTGAGTGGCCTATGCAGCTAACTGTGTTAGGTTCCCTGGTCAAACAGGCTGAAGGCTGTATTCAGCAATGAGTGGGGCTGTGAATTAGATTCCCTGCCCAGTGCAACAGGAGAAGTAGCTCTAAAGCTGAGGAAGAGTTTTGTCTGTTGTCTTAACTTAAGCCAACCCAAATCCCAAGTTCCCTGGCGGGATAAGGCCACTGGCTTTACTTGGCAAACTATCTGTTCTGCCTGCCCTTCTCTGGGCTCAAGCACTGCTGGGCCACACAGCTTCCAGGAGTTGTCACCAGCCCTTCTGGTCAGGGGGCCAGAAGACACTCTCCACAGTGAGTGGGACTATGTCTCAGCTTCCTTTCCTGGGTGTGAGGGGGAGGGGTTGCTCCAGGCTATTCTCAATTTCCCAAACCAGCTCTCTGGTTGGAAGGGGCCAGGAGCTACCCTTAGCCTTGGCTATGGATTAATCTCCCTGCCTACTCATAGCATGGGAACCCTCCCTGTACTGGCTTTTGCTCTGGAGGCAACTGACTGTGCTCCCCCACCTCTCAGCTCCAACAGCACTGGGACACAGTTTCCGGAAATTGTCACCAGCCCCTCTGGTCAGATGCAGCTGGAAGACTCTCTTCACAGTGCATGAGGCTCTTTGCCTGGGCATGGGCAAACCAAGCTCTACGGCCAGCAAAACTCCTCATTTGAGGATCCAAATCAGGCAGAGCTGCACCCTGCTGAGTTCCCTGGTCAGAGTGCACCCTAGACTTGGTTCTGCATATGAGCAAAGCTGCTGGTTGGGATTACTACTTGGGCACTTCAGGTTTGAACTTGGTCTGCCAAGATCTGTGTACTGGTTATTGCAAGCCCTTCCCTCTTCTCCATCACAGATTCCCAGTGGTTGAGTCTCACAGTTGTTGAGCACTCCTCGTGGAGTGAATCAGAGTTGGGGGTCCCACAAAGCAACTCAAGGCTAGAGGGGTTAGCTCCCTCCACTAGCTCCCTGGGTTCTTTTTTTCCACTGCAGGAACTAGAGGTTCAAGGGAGACCTCTCAGCATGGCCCTCTGGTGCAGGGGCCTCACCCTTATGTTCTAGGATTCTCTCAGTGATGTCTTGTTCTTGAATGGTTGTTAGTCGTTCTTCTCGTGAAGGGGACCAAAGTCAGGAATGACCTATTCTGCCATCTTGGTGACGTCATTCCTCACTTTTTAAAAATAAAACCATACATTCAACATTTTATCCTTATTCAGAAGTCCTGCATTTTACCTTCTTAAAGGAGAAAATAATGACACTGAAACTAATATTGTGACCTTGCACAGCAACCTTTTTCATTATTGTGATATTTCAGTGTGACTATACAGATCAAGCTCATTGGTATCCACCAACTCCTACCTACCTCTTCCCCTGACGCCTTTATTGGATACTGATAACACCCTAAAACAATGTCCTGAAGAGGTTGTTGTATAAGTTAAGCTTATATTTTTAGAGCTCCAAGGTCACTTTTAGTATCTCAAAGCTCTTAGCCATTTTGATAAGCAGTAGGAGAGAATCAAGTGGGAAGAGAAACGAGGGGCAGATATCCAGGGGAAAAATCTAGGTGAGAATGGGCATGGAGAAATTTGAGAATGAGATTGGTAAGCCAAAGAAGATTCATATTACATTCAGGATCCAGGCTAGCACTTAACAAGGCTTTTTCGGTATTTCAGAAACTGAATACCTTTGGATAGATCCCAAGGTGGACTCACTTTAAAGTGAATTCATCTTTCTAGCAAATAGTGTCACAATGAGGCTCCTATTATACCTCCTCACTCCTATGGTCTCTCTATTTAGCTTTCATGGATATCTGATTCCTCTACACCAGGAAAACTTTCGGAGTACTAGAAACTTATCTCTGATGTGCTGAAAGGGATACGTGTTTGTAAATTTTGCAGAGCGAGTGCTGTAGCTTTCTTGCAGTTTGCTATACAGAGTGGTAACACAATGAAAAACTCAGTTTTACTCTGAAATCTCAGTTGTTCTCCAGAGAAAGCCACTCTCAGCAACCTTCTAGCACCAGAACATTACACCTAACAGGAGAGGATTCTTAAATTACACTTCTCTCATACTATCATAGATAAATAGAATATTGATCTCTCTACAGGTGGGTGTTATGCAACTGAGGGCAGAGGAGGACTCTGAACTTTTACTTTCTCCCTTCTAGAATGTAAGTGCTATGGGAGCAAGTACTTGGTTTTTTTTCACTGTAGTGTGCCTAGTACCTACAAGAGGGCCTGGCATCAATTTGAGGAAGGGAGTGATGGAGAGAGAGAGGGCCCTGGATTTAAATTTGGGCTTGTAATATAGTGTTTTTACCATTCAAAAACTGAAAATGGATCTGCCAAAAGAGTAAACCCGTAAACTAGGTGTGGAGAAAAGGGAACCCTCCTACACTGTTGGTGGGAATGTAAGTTGGTGCAGCCAGTATGGAAAACAGTATGGAGGTTCCTCAGAAAAGTGAAAATAGAACTACCATATGATCCAGCAATCTGGCATATACCCAGACAAAGTTATAATTCAAAAAGATACATGCACCCCTATGTTCATAGCAGCACTATTCACAATAGCCAAGACATGGAAGCAACCTAAATGTCCATTGACAGATGAATAAAGAAGATGCAGCATATATATACAATGGAATACTACTCAGCCATAAAAAATAATGAAATAATGCCATTTGCAGCAGCATGGATGCAACTAGAGATTACCATACTAAGTGAAGTAAGTCAGAAAGAGAAAGACAAATACCATATGATACCACTTATATGTGGAATCTAAAATATGGCACAAATGAACCTATCTATGAAACAGAAACAGACTCACAGACGTAGAGAAAAGACTTGTGGTTGCCAAGTGGGAGGCAGGGGAGGGAGAGGGATGGACTGGGAGTTTGGGTTAGGAGATGCAAACTATTACATTTAGAATGGATAAACCACAAGGTCCTACTGTATAGCATAGGGAACTATACCCAATCTCCTGGAATAATGGAAAAGAATATAAAAAAAGAATGTATGTATGTGTATAACTGAGTCACTTTGCTGTATGACAAAAATTAGCACAACATTGTGAATTAACTATACTTCAGTAAAGAAATTTAATTTAATTTAATTTAATTTTAAAAAGGCAGGGACTTCCCTGGTGGTGCAGTGGTTAAGAATCCACCTGCCAATGCAGGGGACACAGGTTCGAGCCTTGGTCTGGGAAGATCCCACACGCCACGGAGCAACTAAGCCCGTGTACCACAACTTCTGAGCCCGTGAGCCACAACTGCTGAAGCCCATGTGGCACAACTACTGAAGCCCGCGTGCCTAGAGCCCGTGCTCCTCAACAGGAGAAGCCACCGCAATGAGAAGCCCGCGCACCGCAACAAAGAGTAGCCCCCGCTCACCGCAACTAGAGAAAGCCTGCACGCAGCAACTAACACCCAACGCAGCCAAAAATAAATAAATTTTAAAAAGGCAAAAATAAAGTAAATCCCTAAAATAGAGCAAGCTCAGTATACGGACCTCATATTAAGGCTGAAAAGGGCAAAATTATATATTTTAAAATTTAAAGTACTGTCGTTTGGGTGAGTCAAGTGCCTGAATTAATAAAATACATCTGGGAATGTTCACTTTTTTTTTACAGAATCATGAAGCCTACTTGAATTTACTCCCATGTAATTTGTAATGGCCTTCCTTGTGCTTATCAGTGTTTTTAAACTGTTTATAATTTCTCCTTCTATTACTTCTCATTTGTCTAACTAAAGCGTATTTGTCTTCCGTAGCAAATATGCATTCCACATTCAGCATATATATTCCAAGAAAACTGGATTCAAATCGTCCTATTTTGACCTGAAAGAAGTAAGAGGAAGGAGGAGAAGTGAGAAGAACTTAGAGATTGTGAGTACATGTTCATTTTCATGGATGAATTAAATCAATGGTGGAAACTGTCATGGTCTGAGCGCAGGTTGGAAAAGAATTTCCACACACAAGGCAGAATGTAAGGAAGATAGAGTTTACTAAAGAGAACGGTCGCTGCAAGAACAGCGGGTCACCTTCCTGGTAGCCAGGCAAAGTCGATGATGAGCATGGGTTGCTTGTCTTTTTATAGCCAGGGAACAAAGGGACTTGTGAGTCACCTGCCGACTGGGCAGGGTCTGCATGTTTCCAGTGGGATCAATACCTTTATATGGGATGGGAAAGGAGCAAGGCATACTGCTTCGGAGGGCTCTGGGACATTGCAATGGTCTCATTGTGACAGAGCAATAGGAGTCCTGTAACTCTTTGTTCCGACCTTTTGAGTTTATCTTGTTCTTTGTCCTTGGAACACACCACAGAAATCACTATCATCCCTTCCAACAAACAGGTTCCAGTTAAAAATGGTATAATTATTATGAAATAAGTGGTGTCCATTTGCCCTGTTCTTGCTTGGTACTGTCCTAGATGTTGGGCCCAGGTCTATTTTAGACAGACATACTTCTCTTCCTGCTGGCATTTACATTTTAAGATGAACACTGGTGAGAATACCCAATCAGGTTGGCCTGAAAAGAAAGCATTGAATAAAAGACATGCAATTGTGACACCATGTTCAGCCAGCCGAAAGAAAGAATATGCCACATTTAAGAGTCATGCCTCCAGTTGAATATATTCAAAGCCATTGAATTGTACAATTTAAGCAGGTGAACCTTATGGTATATTGTAGGGCGCGGTCAGCTAACTGCTACGCGGCAGGAAGCTGAAATAA